>NW_028318199.1:4095833-4426250 GCF_062004578.1 Staurois parvus | reverse complement strand
TACAAAATGGGAAATAGTGTGTGACTTCAAATCTTGGGAAGATTTTATGAAAGTATTTATCAGATGGCATTTAACCACGGCAAGGTTACACTATATTTTCCCAGCTGTTTCACCTAATTGCTTTTGAGGATGTCCCCAAATAGGGACTATGGTTCATATATTTTAGTCCTGTGAAAAGCTGTTACCTGTTTGGCAGAAAATGAGCTCTCAGCTAAGTTAAAAGGTAGGCCGTATACATGAACATGGCCAATTGCCTGCCTTTTGCTCCTACGTTGCAAGAAAAAGTATGTGAACCCCTTGGGATTACGTGGAGTTTTGCATGAATTGGGTATAAAATGTGCTCTGAACGTCATCTAAGTCACAACAATAGAAGAACACAGTCTGCTGAACATAATACTACACAAACATTAGATATTGCCATGGTTTAATTGCACATAACATGTAAACATTTACAGTGCAGGGAGGAAAAAGTATGTGAGGCCCTAGCTTAATGACTTCTCCCAGAGCTAATTGGAGCCAGGAGTGAGCCAACCTTGACTCCAATCAGTGTGATGATATTGGATGTGCTGCTGACAGCTGTCCTGCCCTCAAAAAACACACACCTGTTTTGGGTTTACTGGTTTCAAGAAGCACTGTCTGATGTGAACCATGCCTCGCAGAAAACAGCTCTCAGAAGACCTACGATCAACAATTGTTGACTTGCAGGAAGCTGGAAAGGGTTACAAAAGTATCTCCAAAAGCCTTGATGTTCATGTGTCCACGGTCAGACAGACTGTCTACAAATGGAGAAAGTTTAGCACTGTTTCTACTCTCCCTAGGTGTGCTCGTCCTGTAAAAATGACTGCAAGAGCACAGCGCAGAATGCTGCATGAGGTAAAGAAGAATCCCAGAGTGTCAGCTAAAGACCTACAAAAATCTCTGGCACATGCTAACAGTTTTGTTGACACATCTACAATAAGGAAAACATTAAACAAGAATGGAGTACATGGGAGGACACCACGGAGGAAGCCATTGCTGTCCAAAAAGAATATTGCAGCACGTTTGAAGTTTGCAAAAGAGCACCTGGATGTTCCACAGCACTACTGGCAAAATATACTGTGGACAGATGAAACCAAGATTGAGTTGTTTGGGAAGAACACACAACACTATGTGTGGAGAAAAAAAGGCACAGCACACCAACATCAAAACCTCATCCCCACTGTGAAACATGGTGGAGGGAGCATCATGGTTTGGGGCTGCTTTGCTGCCTCAGGGCCTGGACGGATTGTTGTCATTGATGGGAAAATGAATTCCAGAGTTTATCAAGATATTTTTCAGGAAAACGTACGACCATCTATCCGCCAACTGAAGCTCCGCAGAGGATGGGTGATGGAACAGGACAATGATCCAAAGCATACAAGTAATTCAACAAAACAATGGCTGCAACAGCACAGAATACGCCTTCTGGAGTGGCCCAGTCAGAGTCCTGACCTCAACCCGATTGAAATGCTGTGGCATGACCTTAAGAGAGCGATTCACACCGGATATCCCAAGAATATTGCTACACTGAAACAGTTTTGTGAAGAGGAGTGGTCCAAAATTACTCCAGATCGTTGTGCAGGTCTGATCTGCAACTACAGGAAACGTTTGTTTGAGGTTATTGCTGCCAAAGGAGGGTCAACCAGTTATTAAGTCCAAAGGTTCACATACTTTTTCCTCCCTGCACTGTGAATGTTTACATGTTATGTGCAATTAAACCATGGCAACATCTAATGTTTGTGTAGTATTATATTCAGCAGACTGCGTTCTTCTATTGTTGTGACTTAGATGACGCTCAGAGCACATTTTATGCCCAATTCATGCAAAACGCCATGTAATCCCAAGGGGTTCACATACTTTTTCTTGCAACTGTATTCCTGATTTACCACATCCATCATAGAGACTCATTCATACTATCTGCATAGCCATGCACTGGGTGATTGCACTTCATTGGCAAACTGCAGATGTTCCCATTTCGCACATTAAAGATTAGATTCCATTATACTTATTGAAAAGATATTTTATATTTTACAAAAATCCATGCCCCATTTTGAAGAAAAATGGGATCTTTGATATACTCAGACAGACATTATACTGATTTCTTTTTGTAGATAATTCCACTTACTACACTTATTGAGATTTGTTGAGCTCTTAGCTGAGATTGACAATAATTCACATACTTTTTATAGCGTTTACTGACACTGTTTGTAATCTTTTACTATGTACAGTAGAGACTATAGGTTTCTCTGAGAATCTCAACAGCTTGTTATGGGGGCACAAGTGCTGGATCGCACCTCTGCTGAGCTGTGTGCTTAGACACACACAGTGTAGCTCGAACTTGCCCTCACATAGGGTTTGACTGAGAACAGAAGGAGCTAATGGCTCCCATTGCTCCCAGCAAAGCCTGTGAGAGCAGGAAGAGGGGATAGAAAACCTTCAGCCAGGCACAGCACTGGATTGATAGAGGGGAGAATGCATTAAGGTAAAACTTTTAGAGTTTAGAATTTTAAATTTGGTGGAAAAAAATTAAAACTACATTTTTACCACAAATGTTTCATATTAGCTGTACATTTTGTGCGTTGCCATGACTCACCAGCAAAATTCAACCCAAAATGAATTCTCATACCTCTAACATGCATAGGGATACCACATATATGTGTATTATTTGTTGTTTGTACCCATACTGTAGTTGGAGTCAGAAACCATGGTGCCTACAGAGAGGCTAATAATTCATAATCTATCTATCTATAGAGCACTGCTTAAACTGAAGGCACTATAAGGCCTCGTGCACACTGCTGCTCATGAACGTGAGTGCAAGAGCTTTTGGTGTTTTTTTTTGCCAAAGCCCCTGAACTCAAGTCAATTCAATAAAAGTCTATGTGTTCATGCACACATAGACTTTTATCAGGTTTTAACAGCAGCAGCATTTAGAGCCAGTAAATCTTCCCTCTCCTGAATGCAGAAGAATTGTGTTTAGCACATGGGTATGTATTAATTTCAATGGGCAGTACTCTGGCCAGACATTAATAAATGACTAAGCGCTGAACGCATTTTTGCCACCTTTAGTGTTTTTCTACTGCCAGCAGAAAACTGTTCCAGTCTGCATGAGGCCTTAGGCTCCATGTACATGAGCTTACCCTGACCGCCAGCCGAGGGAAAACACAAATCGTGGCAAAACACGGCAACCGTGTTTTGCCACGATTTGCACTGATGCTAACAATAAATGCACTGATGCTAACAATAGCACTGACATTAATACAGATAGGAACACTAACATGCAATAATTTTTCTTTTTTCATTTTAAAACACAGATACTGATGTTAACACTTGCAATTGCACAAATTATGACACTATTGGCGAATTATCAGATGCACACTACTCCCCACACATGAAAACCGTAATAAATCATAAACATTTTTATTTTTTTTATATTTTATGTACTGACAGTAACGTTGACACTGATGGTAACATGAATACTGATGCAAACACTAACAGTGCCAGTAACACTAATATGGACAGTAAGGGGTTTATTTACTAAAGCTGGTCCACTCAGCATCTCCTGCAGCTCTGCATAGAAACCAATCAGCTTCCAGGTTTTATTGCTAAAGCTTAACTGAACAAGCTAAGGTTAGAAGCTGATTGGCTGCCATGCACAGCTGCACCAGATTCTGAGTGAACCAGCTTTAGTAAATAAACCCCAAAAGGTCACAGAAACACTAATGCTGACCTTGAAAATGACACTGTTGGTGAAAATGATGCTACTACTAACACTGACACTAGTGATCAAATATCTCCACAATGATTATACAAATTATCTTCTTTTCTCAACGGTGTTCTGAGGAGGAAAATACACTGGAGGCATTTTACAGATTTCCCATTTATGTGATCACTAATCTGAAACCAAGAGCTGTCAATGACAGCTTGGTCTCTGTGCGGGGGTATGCATATGAACCAGGGGCGGACTGACCATTTGGAAACTCGGGCACTACACGAGGGCCCAGGGTCAGTAGGGGCCCCATGAGATGCCCCTGGTACCTTTTTTGAGTTTGGGAAAGGACACAGGGGCCCCATGATGCCCTATTGCCCGGGGGCCCCATGAGTTGTCAGTCCACCCCTGATATGAACACACTCCCAGCACAAACACACAGGTATGCACATATGCAGCCCCACAGACAAAGGACCCCTCCTGTGAAGCTATATATGTGCCCATACTTGGTGAGAAGGGGTTAAAGCAACCCCATTAATTTGTAAATGTTTACATAAACTTCTGTCACACATAAACTATGCAGCTTCAATGAACCAGAGAATCTGTTTGCCTCTCCCACAGCATAAAGAAAATGGAGCAAAGCTGGCAATTTCAGTTTGCATGTAGATTTTCATTTAGGTTGAACATGAAATTGATCTTAATTTCCAGAATTCAAATTCAATATTTGTTTTCATATTCAGTCGATTTCATGGTCACTAAGTTTTTAGTTTTTTTTGCTGACCCATAACGCCCTGTTCAGCCTTTTCCTTTGGACACAGCAACCTCACAGCAGCCAATAGGCTGTGATAACTGAAACACCAAATCCCTCACTATATGAGGTGGAGCTGAAAGTAGCCATTGGGCATTATTTACTAAAGCTGGAGAGTGCAAAATCTGATTCAGCTCTGCATAAAACCCAATCAGCTTCTAGGTTTTATTGTCAATGCTTAATTAAACAAGCTGAAGTTAGAAGCTGATTGGCTAACATGAACCTAGTTAGTCTGACTGAAAAAAGACAAAAGTCCATCCAGTTCAACCATGAAAAAAGTTACTCAGATTCTGAGTGCACTAGTTTTAGTAAATCACATGCACTCTCCCAAGAAAAAAAAACTCTCTAGCAATACCCACTAAATTGAAAATGTGCAGAAGGGCTACAGGTTCAGTCTGTCTTTTAGTAAATCTCCCCCACAGTGAGCAGGTTACAATATAGTAGGAGAACAGAAAAGTCAATGGGTATAGATTAGTTAGGTTACGTTCATACTAGCTTTGTCAGCAGGCGTCAGACAGGCGTTTGGGAAGCGTTTTTAACCTCCCTAGCAGTCTGATTATGTCCATATTTCTGTGCTCAAAGCGGTACATTTTTTTGCATGGAAATATGTATTTTTTTTATTATAGGCCTGTAATTTTTAGGAATAACTCACTGAAATCTGTCCGAACAAGAGTGTAGTAAACATCCCGGGTATGTTAAAATTTGAAACACGAAAACATACATTATAATTTAATAAATAATCATAAAAAATAATAATATAATAATAAATTTAATTCAATAATATAATCAAACCAAAAACACTGAAATTTAAAATATAGCGCCAAGTTCGCACATCACTGACCAAAGTCGCAAAATCGTTTTCAGTGTCTGATGACGAATTTCCCCACAAATCATTATCACTCAATTCTGGACGCCATGGACGTTTCTCAGTTTCCAGGCAGAAAGAACAGTAAAAATGTAGGCAGGGCACAGGACAAAGCACTAGGGACAAAATGTATGTGAAATGGTTTGATATAATAATGTTTTACTATGTTATTTTAGTGAATGTCACTTTTTGTCATTTTCAAATTTCCCGCTGCTCCGTCCTCGTATGTCTCGACGTCACAGGGGACGGAACCCAGAAGACAGATGCCAGGTTAACGCTTCTCAAACGCCTATGAAAATTCTGCACATGGCAGCACACAGTGACAGTTCACACTGAAGCGTTACCACTGCTTCGCGGCAAAACTGATGCCTCATGTCAAGTCAGGAGCAGCTGAAGCCTCCCATTCAAGCCTATGGTGATGCTCCTCAAACGTCTGGCGTTTGCGGAGCGTTAATACCATTAAACTTCATTATAGGCGTTTGTGGTACGGTTTTAACACTTTGCAAACTCCTATCAAACGCCTCAAAAATGCGCATAGGGCGTTTGGGGAGTGTTGGGGGAGCATTAAATAAGCTTCCCAAATCCCTGTCTAATGTCTGTCAAATGCTATAGGGTCATTTGGCAAGAGTTAGAAATAAGTCAAGTGCGAACGAGCCTTTAGGGTGATTTAGTCAACTGAGCTTGTACATTTCAACATGGGTGAACCTTTAAAAAAAACTCTGGGGTCTCAGGGAACCCTGATAATAATTACTATATCTACAGCTCAGGTTACATTAGTGTCAACATTTGGCAAACTTAAAGTGTTACTAAACCCACAACAGTAAAATCAGTCTGTATATGCAGTAAAGCATGCTTGTTATACTCAATGTGAAACCTCAAGGGTTAATCCTCTGCATTGTGTAAAAAGGCTGTTTGATCCTTACTTCTCTGCCCCTCCTCTTCTTCAAATGTCCACGATGATAAGACAGACTGAACCCGTAGCCCTTCTGCACATGCTCAGTTTAGTGTGTATAGCTAGCGAGTTTTTTTTTTCTTGGGAGAGTGCATGTGATCAGCACATGGTCAATCAGCACTGTCCAAACAGAGGTTGGGAGTTTTGCATTCTCCCGGAGCAGAAAGAAAACTCCTTTTACAAGCTTTAACCTGTGTTCAGCTGACGTCACAAGACTGCTCTAACTGCTGATGAGAAAAGGTATTTAGCAGTATATATTTACTAAAACAATTGCACTTCCATGTTGTGTGTACTGTGGGAGACAATATATAGTGAATAAAGGGTCCTGGATTTAGTAACACTTTAAAGTATTTTACACCCAGGGCTGCTCTATATAACATACTTATTTTCAGTAATTATGAAATAAGTAATAATGGCCTGAATAAAAAGGTTTACTGTTCCCTTACATTGGTGTTATATTGAAAAGTGCCACTTTACACTGGTGGTCATTAAAAAAGGTCCTTTACATTGGGGATCGGTGAAGAAGGGCTCCTTCAGATAGGTGGTAAGCAGAGAAGCTACCCTTTAGATTTGTAATTAGTGGGAAAAGACCCACTTTACATGGTAATCATTGGGTGAGGGACCACCTTACACTGGTGATTAGTGGGAGAAGGGCCCCATTGCAGTGGTGGTCAGTAGGAAGTATACTACTTACATTGAGGATCAGTGAGAAAAATGATCCTTACACCAGTGTTCATTGGGAAGAATCCCAGCTTCCCCTTACAGATGACTAAAAGAACATTGGTGCCAGAGTCTACAGATTTTTGAGATTAAATTGCTAATTTATTAACTTGACCTCTAGCAACTTGTGGAGAAACACTAGTTGAGAAAGTTTGTGATAGAATAAATAAAACATTATAGGGGGTCCAGTCTCATTACAGAAATATCTGATAATGAGACAAAATGGATTTTTCAACTAAATACTTCAGGATTAATGTAGATTTAGATATTAACTGTTTTATATCGAATCATTAATATCTGACTTTTCTTTTCCTATGGATGGATTGTTACTGAGTATTTAACTCTTGTAATTCTTACTGTGGAGGTTATCACTATTTTTGCTGAATAGAAAATGAAAGCGCTTTTGTTCTAGTAGTCGTTTGGAGGTCACATCTTCACTGTGAGCTGCTTTCCATTTATGAGTGGAGGTATATAGTGATTTTAATACAGCATTAAATAATTGGATTGAAGTGTGAGGACTTTACTTTGGGACTGATTTATGTGTAGACTTCACTTTCAGATAGATTAATAGATCATGATATATATTTGTTTACTTTAAAATAATAATTTTATTGTGTTTTTCTCAGTGCTGTTCAACACACTTTATGTCCTAATTGATTTTAGAGTGTATTTCATAAATCAAAGAAATTGCTGTTATTATACTGTAAAACCTCTGATGTATAGCCAATTTTTTATAGTGTTGGATCAATTCAGGAAGGATTAGAACCCTTCTCAAATTACTGTGTGTCCCAGTTGGGGAATTTTCACCCGCTCTATTTGTCCTGTTCAACATTGTCAAAGAGAAAGTCATACAATGAAACAGTGTTCCAGCTCTCAGCAACCCCTGCCAATCTACACAGTGCTCTTGATTGTTCAGGACATGGACATTGTGTGAGTCAGTTTACAAAATCCTGGGACTGGTGTTTAGGATCCTAGACACTTGGCAACAATGTTGGCAGAAATGTCAGTGGCAGCTGATGTATTTCTCCTAGCACAGTTCCTCATCAACTAAACTTCACTTATAGTTAGTTCACCCCCATGTTCGTTTTGTGGTCGATTGTTTGAACCTAATGAATGTTCAACCGTAAACTTTGAACTCAATGCAAGTCTATGGGACTTTAAATTCAAAAGTGACCATTTTGAAGGCTTATATCCAAGTTATTGGCCATAAAAAGGGTATGGGGACTCAGGTACAGCCCTGAGGGACTTGAATAATTGAAAAAAACTATTTAACAAAGTACTGTTTTTAAAGGGGCAGTCATTTTTCATTGCTTAAAGTAAAAAAAACTGAAAAGTTAAAAGATTATGCCTGGGGGGTCCTTTTAAACTAGCCCACATCTGTACAATGTAAAGAACCTGCTGCAACAGGATTGACATTTTTATAAAAAAAAAAAAAAAAAAAAAAAAAAAACAGTGTGGGGTCCCCCCTAATCCTTACCAGACCCTTTAGGTGTGGTAGGAAGGTTAGGAGGGATCCCACAGTAAAAAAAAAAAAGAGTGTGAGGTTCCCCCTAAAAGCTATACCAGGCCCTTTAGACCTGGTAGGAATTTTAAGGGAACCCACCTCCAAAAAATGGGGGGGAAAGTGTGGGGTCCCCCCTAAATTCCTACCAGACCTTTGATCAAAGCACAGGCCTGGCAGGTCAGGAAATGGGGGGGGACAATCAAATGCCCCCCTTCCTTCAGCTTACCAGGCCATGTGCCCCCATGCTGATAGGCACAAGGGCCTCTTCCCCACAACCCTGGCACGGTGGTTGGGGGGGTCTGTGGGCAGGGGGGCTCATTAGCATCAGGGTTACCCTTTAAATAAGTGGCCACCTTGATGATGCCCCCCCTTGTGAATGAGTAAGGAGTACGTGTACCCCTTCTCATTCACTTAAGGGTTAAATTCAGTAAAAAATAAAGAGACCAGTCTTTTGAAAAATTCCTTTAATTGAACAAAAAACAAAAACAGCAGTTTTTGACAAGTCCTTTAATTAAAAAAAAAAGCAAAAAAAAGGTTCCATCAATGTAATCCATCATCAATCACATCGTCCAGCATTGTCACAACAACGCCTGGTATGGCTTTTAGGCAGGGGCGGACTGACCTTTTGGAAACTCGGGCACTGGCGAGGGCCCATGTCAGTAGGGGGCCCCATGAGATGCCCCTGGTACCTTTTTCATAGGCTTTTTTGAGTTTAGGCAAGGACACAGGGGCCCCATGATCCCCTATTGCCAGGGGGCCCCATGAGTTTCAGTCCGCCCCTGCTTTTAGGGGAAACCCCGCACACTTTTTAAAAAAATATATGTTACTGTGAGTTTGCTAGAGTGAGAGCAATAATTATATGGCCATCATTTACTATTAACTCTAAATGGTGTCCTGTAAAGTCCTTTAAAATGTTGCCTATAAACAATTTTAGGTAACATAATTTGCTGCAGTTTCACAGGCAAGAGTCAATTTAAGGCTTGACATTTTTAGTATTTATTTACTGAACACAACATTATCTTTTATATTTTACTGAAGAATTGGGGAATATATTGTATTTGTAAGCATTAAAATTAACTTTGGTGTATTTTTTACTGAAAATATTGGTTTGATAAACCCCAATATCATGTGAAACAAAATAATTGAAAAGAACACCATTTTGTTCTCCTGGGTTTCTGATTTCAGAAGATATGTATAATTTTGCAGGGTTTAACTGATCTTCTGACCTAACTGTACTTTTTCTTATGTGTGCCAAAAACAAAACAGTTCTGGCAGCTAAAGGTATGTATGTATGTGTGTAAACGATAACAATGGACTTTTCTAATTGCTCCTTTTGGGTATATTAAATATACCATTGAAAACATTTTGTTAAATATGTTCTATAAATGTAAAAAAATACCTTGTTAATCTTGTAAGAAATTCAAAGATGCCTGTATTATCTCAAGGAGTCTAATCAGCTTCCATGTTCTATTCTTGTACCATGGAACAATTGCTCTCTATATTGTGTAGAAAGAGAGTTATGCAGGCCATAGATGGCTCGAAAACCGGCTGTTTTTTCGTCTGATAAACGAAACATCGATCGTTCATTAAACCGACGTAACTACCAATTATTTGGAAAATTGGCCGATCAAGTCATAAAGTTCACCCCATATCACAGGCAAAATTTCTGTTCCTTCCAGGTTACGGCTCATGCGCATATTTTTTTCTAAAAAAAATGATTGTACGATTTGACCATCATTGACGCGAAAATCGGTTGTTTTCCACGAATTTTATAACATGACCGATAATCCAAAAGTGGAAAAAACACGAAAACCCACTAACAGTGCGAAAATCGTCCGATTAATGTTTCGGACGAAAAATTGCCCGATTTTCAAACCATCTATGGCCGGCATTAGAGTGACTGTGTAGTTTAGCAAAAGAAAGCTAGGCAGGGCTAATGGTCCAGAAAAGGCACTTTGTTGTCAGTTTAGTTCGGGAAATTAGGAGCAAAATTCAGAAATGGCAGGTATTTTGCTGTACCTGCAGGGAAGGGGGCAGGAAGGGGTTTACATCTGGGGTGATCAAAGGGTTAACTGTGTGTGTGTATTACTATCTGTGCTGTTTTACTATGGAGACATGTTGCTTTGTATTTCTCTGCTGTGCATGTGTGTTTTTGACACATTCCGGTGCATTTTTAATGCTTTTCAGTTTATTTTTTCCTCTCTATTTTGCATCAATTTAAATAGGGAAATGTTCATTCCAGTGTGTTTTTGGTGCGTTTTGGTACAGTACAGTACTGTGCACAAAAAATGTAGATGTTCTACTTTTGTTCCTGCAACCGGAACGCACTGGAACTGCAAGCACTGCTGTGAACTATGACATTGACATACATATAACCTACTTTCTGTGCATTTTGGATGCAGAATACAAGCACACTGTATTGTGAACTGACCCTTAAAGTGTTACTAAACCCAGGACCCTACATTCACTCTATCTGGTCTCCCACAGTACACACTGCATAGAAATACAATTGTTTTAGTAAACATAAATTGCTATATACCTTTTCTCATCCGCAGTTAGAGTAGTCTTGTGACTTCTATCAGTGTTCAGCAGAGCACTGGTTAAAGCTTGTAGAAGGAGTTTTCTTTCTGCTCTAGGAGGATGTACAACCCTGACCTCTGTCTGGTCAGTGCCGATTGGCCCTGTGCTGATCACATGCACTCTCCCAAGAAAAAAAACCCTCTCTAGCAATACACACTAAACTGAGCATATGCAGAGTGTCTCACGATTTGTCTTATCATAAAGGGACAATGGAAGCAGGGGAGCATCAGAGAAGTCAGGATCAACATCATTTTTTTTAACAATGCAGAAGATTAACCCCTTCCACGGTGAGTATAACAAGCATGCTTTACTGCATATACAGTACAGATTGATTTTACTGTTGTAGGTTTAGTAACACTTTAAAAAATATAGACTTTATGAGAAAAACAAAAATAGGACTGTAACACCTCACTGGTATGCAAAATCACACTTTGACATCTGATTAACATATTTCTTTTTTATCTCTAATCCTGTCTGGGGCTTCATTTTTTTACTAAATGAAGGCTTGGCTGCCTCCTTGCCATTTCTTATAATCACATCTTGGAAGGTGTTACATAGGGTGTTGATTCATGGCAAGAATCTACTTCCTAGTATCATCCACAGACTGCTAATAATAATCGTAATTTAACAATAGGACATCTATGACTGAGGTCGTTGGAGGGAGCATGTATAAATGAGTACATAAAGATCTACCTATGAATGCAGAATTCTATAGAAATGATTCACTCTTCAGAGACATTTTATATTGTAATTATCAAAACTGTCATTCTTTTTTTTTTTTTTTATAAATGGAAGTACTGTATTTCTATGAATGTTGTCTGGTAAATAGCATTATGTCAGGATAACTGTACCTAAAATTATATGCAAGATGAGGCTTTATGAAATGACACTGATATGAAATATCAATTTGTCCACTGCAGTAGACTGCATTCTTCATTTATTGTACAGAGTAGAATTATAACATAATGTCTGTTAAAAGGTAATCAAGTCATTAATGTCCTGTAATTAGTTAATAAAATATAACAGTTATTTACAATCGTAAAAGTTTTTAAAAAAATTTAGATATTAGTATGTGTGTTCCTGTAGGTTTTTTTTTAAACATTTTTATTTTTAGTTCAATCAGTGAGGTTGACCATTAGCTCATAAGGACATGCTGTATATGGTATATTATGCATTCCTTCTGTTTAAATCAACATCAAGCAATACAAATGATTTACTTACTGTATGTGCCCAATTTTGAGTCTATATTTTAATGTGCACACTCCCTTCCCAGGCTTTCTTGCACTCCCATATAACAATTACTAGATTGTGTGTTTTTTTTCTCTAGGAAAATAATACATTGCTTCAAGCAGCAAGTTCTTGTTTTAGCAGAAGCAGACTGTCTGGCAGGAGAAAAAGACCCAGACAATGGAATTATTGCACTGTCAGCCTTGGTAAGCTTACATTACACATCTCCTGCTTGGCTGTATGCTGCCTGCTATCTAGTGCTGCTGTCTGCCCCTGTAGGTGAGCCCCTTTCTCTATGCTTTCTGGTGGTCTTGCATACTCCTTGCATCCTTGTCTTCCACTGCACAATGTAACAGAACCGGACGCAGACCGCACTTGGGTATTTCCGTTATACTCCAGCTTCCCTGTCCGAACACAAATCCACGGACACCACCGACGATCATGCAGGAAATAGACAGCATCAGATTCTTCTTAAGACAGGAAGTCAACTGCTTTATTTTTACACAAACACAAGATATATACACAGGGCGAGGAAATACAACCAGAAACAGGAAACACATCATCAGGCCCTCCCAGCAGGGGGAAGGGCTGCAGGAAACACCCCCCACCAAACCAAGACACAGAACAATGGGATGCAGCACATGACAGTGAACAATGAACGATGGAACAACCACATGGCAGTGAACAATGGACCAACCACATGGCAGTGAACAATGGACAACCCCCACACCCATATTAGAACATTTCGCCCTGTACCCCCTAACAGGCACAGGGTGCCTTAGACATAAGAGGGATTTGGGAAGATGATACAGGGGTCCCCACATCCCCAAAAATCACTCCCGTCACACACAACATCTGCATCCACCCCTCTGAACTACTCAGATTGTGAGATTGTGGGTCTCAGGTTCTGTCCCTCTTCTCTAACATTTACTCACATTCCTTGCCTGGCACACATCCTCTACCTAGTAGTGCAGTGGTTCCTTTTTAGGCACATACAGTAAGTAAATCATGGTTTCCATGATATCCTGTGGCAGGCCAGAAGAGCCTGCCTGCACCCACTTCAGATGACCATACACAGCAAGTTCACCTGGCAAAAATTTTGTGTAAACACAAACTTTCCAACTGCCTGATATGAGATGCTGCCATGCACTGGAACTCAATGGTGGCCATTCTGCAGTGACTGCACTTGCAGTAGTGGGCTGTTAATGAGTATTTAGGTGATTATGGTGCAAGGACAGGTTCTAATGATCTGGGTTTTATTTATCGCATTAGTGGCTCTGATTCAGGACAAGTGCACCAACCTGTCACTGTTCAAAGAGGAGTCCAGAATGGTGAGCCCCCAGTGAGGTAGGGATTAGTGACACACTCACTTTGGCCTTTCTGCTGGAGCACACCCTGCCTTATGATAGACCGAGCACTAGAGGAACAACAACAGCAGGAGGAAGAGGAAGTCTTTTTGGGGTGTCATAACCTATGGGATCCTTACACAACCTGACTCCATCCCCATGAAGAAACAGCAGACAAACAAGCACAAGGAGGGAAGGGTTAGGGGGCTAATGGTAATGAGGAAGAGGACATGGGGCTATGGCCTACTTTTACCAAACCCTGTAAATTATACATGAGTAGGGTGATATTTTTAAAGGAAATTGTCCGTAGTGGGTTTCTCTGCCACTGGAAATTTTGTACTCTTTAATGCTGAAATGCCTGCCCAACAACCTCAGGATTCAATCCATTAAAGAGAGAAACCCTTACTGGTTGGCTGCCCTTTTGGATCCATGTTACAAGGAGAAAAAAACATACCTCACCTTGTCATCACAAAGGGAGCTAAATATGCACAACTTGGGAGAGGTGCTGCTGAAGAACCCCTTAAAAGCCTTGCAGAGAGTGGCAGTGTCCCCATTCATGGCCCATGTGTGAGGTTTTTACATCTTTCATTACATTGCATAGGCCAGACATGGTAGCAGAAGTCACAGGCAGAACCAGAACCATATGATTTCATATTGTATGTGGTCAATGGTGGATGCAGGTAACCTTAGAACAGATGACCCCCTGGACATTTGGTTGTCCAGGATAACCCACTGGCCTGAGCTTTCCCAGTATGCAATTGAGCTACTGGACTGCCCTATAGGAGGTGTGCTTTCAGGGTGGCCATTTAGTTCAGTAGGTGGTTTTATGACAGAAAAAAACATTCACCTTTCTTTAGACACAGTTGGCCTTTATCAATACAAACCGGTCCTGCATCTGCTATAAGTACCAATCCCCTGCAGCTGATTTTATACATTTTGTCTTTAAATCTGGCTTTGAAAACACTTTTATACAATACAGCATTATCATCTCCTGCCATTGCTCTGCCACCATTACTATTCTCTGTCTCTGCTGCTGGCCTGCACCAATACCATGCTGCAGGACTGCCAGTATTACCTTCTCATGTTGCCTCTATAGCCCTGTACTGTATCTTTGTTCTAGCTGTCAATGTGGTACATATACTGGGGAATTAAGCAAAATCCTGACAACAGTTTTCTGACAGTACTATTTTTAGTTTTAATTTAAGCAAACATTTGCACCAGTTTTGGTAACATTATCAACATGTGAGGTAAACTCAGGTAATTCTTACTGTGGCCACATTTTGAATAATGCTTCGAATTGCAGTGACAATATTTTTAAGAATTACTGCCAGTTCTCAAATTAGTACACTGGTGGTAATTACGACCAGCTCTGAAGTGGCATGCAGAGGTATGCCAGTACTCAGAGTGGGCTGTGTCTTTGCTAGCAAGCTGCCATGCACTGTATGTGACAGCTTCCTGCACAATGTTGTATTACCTGTCCCATTCAACTGTTGACCAGTAGATTCCCCAGCTGAAAAGTAAATGTAAGCAATTTATCTCGGGATGCATGTGCTCACATTACCCAAATATTGCATTGCAAAATAGTGCTTGGCCCTTGCAAAATTCTACAGGATTCCAGGACACTTTGTGAATCTCTCCTACAGTGTTTTCACAGCTGAAAAATATTGGCTTTTTTTTTTTTTTGCAGAGTCAATCAATTATGTAGTGCTTTGAAACTATCAAGGTCCAATATATAATGCTTCTGTACATGCTCTTTGTTTCCTATTTCTTGGCTTATTCTGGTGCTATATGAATCAAGTATTATAACATGAGGCTTCCAAGAAAGTGATTAAAATTGTGCTAATACAGTGTGTACTATGTTCCTTCCAGGAAGGCTAAACAGGAATGTGTGTTAACTAATGAGATCTACACAGAAATGCTCCATGTCTTGTAGTGTATTCATTCTGTTTTGATGAAAAACATATAGAGCAAACTTTGTTTTTTTGACCTCCAAAGCTAAATAGGAACATGTTTAAGGCAAAAAATATAGAAATTTGCTAGGTGCCACATTATAATTCCATTTTATTATGGAAAATATAAACTTTGCATTTTTTGGCCATCCAAAGCTAATGGGGGATGTTAATTAGCATTACAGCAATGCCATGTAGACCTCACTGGCTAATGATGCTGTCTGTAGTATATTAATTCTTTTTTAACCAGATAAATATAAACTTTTGTTTTATGACTAGGCTAAATTGGGATGTGTTTTTGGCAATGAGACAAGAAATTGTAGAAATACTATGTATATTTTGTGAATCTTATTACTTCTATTTTAATCTAAGAAGGGTAAACTTTACAAAGCTAAATGAGGATGTGATTAAGGTAATGAAGTGAACAAGAATTTGTAGAAATAATACATACATATGCACTGTGTAGCATGCTATTATTATTTTAATCAGAGAAATAAAACATTAATTTTTTATCCTCCAGATCTAAATGGAAAACTGTTTGCCAGTAATATCTAAGAGAAATTTTTAAAATATTACCTGCAGTGTAAGCAGTGTGCACAGTATTCCCTGTTCTTTTAGTGCAAAAACACACACACTTGATTGTGTATATTTGGCCAGAACAGCTGCATTTATTGTATCATTTTTAAAATGTGGCCTACTTTAACTTATGAAGTGCTGTTTATGTAGTCTGTACAATAGTTCTTGTTTCTTGACATATATACTTAAATGTGTTTTTTTCGAATGAAAAGATGTAAGTTGTATTTCCTTTTCAAAATATGGCCTACTCCAATTGCTTAAATGTTGACTATGGAGCCTGTGTAATATTTCTGGCTTTGTTTCAGAAATAATACACTCTAAATCCTATTTAACAGCTTCCGTGCCACCCTATAGCAGAAATGCTGCTACAGGGTGTCACGGGTGTGCAAAATCACGTTGCGGCCTCGGATGTCAATCACTGGGTCCCGGCCGGTGATTTTTCGCCTGCCCCCAGTGATTGCCGAGTATCTCCGATGGGGTAGAGACCTGAGTATAAACAACACAGATCTCTCTCCTGTCAGCTCCTGCATATTGCTTTGTATGGCTCTGCTTAGCAGAGCCATTCAAAGCAGTAGGATTACAGTGAAACACAGCACACTTAGTAAAATACACACAGCACACAGTTAACCCTTTGATTGCCCCACATGTTAACAACTTCCTGTCCAGTGCCATTAGTACAGTATCCTTGCTTTTTATTAGAACTGATCACTGTATTGGTGTCACTGGGAATGTCAGTGACACCAAGTCAGTTCCCCCAGTGTCATAAGTCCTGCCATAAGTCGCTGATCGCCCCCATTACTAGTAAAAAAAAAATTCCAGTATCTATACCGTCATTTGTAAACGCTATAACTTTCACATAAACCAATTAATTTATACAAATTGTGATTTTTTTTTAGCAAAGACGTAGTGGAATACATTTTGGCCTAAATTTATGACGAAATGTGATTTTTTACATTTTTACTAGACATGTTTAATAGCAAAAAGTCAAAAATACTGTTTCTTCTCAAATTGTTGGTCTTTTTTTGTTTATAGCGCAACAAATAAAAACCGCACAGGTGATCAAATACCACTGAAAGAAAGCTCCATGTGTGGGGAAAAAAATCCGTAAATTTAATTTTGGTGCAACGTTGCATGACCGCACAATTGTCAGTTAAAATAACGCAGCGCCGTATCACAAAAACTGGCCTGGTCAGGAAGGGGGGGGGGGTAAATCCTCAGGAAGGAAAGTGGTTAATGATAACCTGTCTTGTCTCTCCCTCTTACACTGTGACCTGGTAAAACTGCTTAGATAATGTGCAGTATTTCTGTGCAATAGTTTTGGCTGCTGTCTCTGACATAATTAACAGTCATTTTTATTTCACAATAAAACCTCCCTTCTCCTCTTAACCACTAGGGGACCACCCACAGTACATATAGTGCGGCAAAGCGGGCCCTGTGCGCAGGATCACATTTATAAATGTCATCTTGATTTTAGGGTAGGGGGCACACGCGTGGCACGCAACTGCCCTACCCGCGGCAACGATCGCGGCCAAGGGTGTCAATCACCAGGTCCCGGCCAGTGATTACCAGCCGGAGCCTGGCGATTGCCGGCAAACACTGACAGGGAGCAAAGCTGCATTGTTTTCAATGGAGCTCTCCTCCCTGTCAGTTTTCAGCACACTGTTCCGGATTGCTGAGTGAAGTACACACACCCCGCCCCCTAGTAAAACACTCCGCTCACACAGTTAACCCTTTGATTGCTTTTAATGTTAACCCCTTCCTCCCCAGTGCCAATAATACAGTGTCAGTGCTTTTTTTTTGCACTGATCACTGTATTGGTGTCACTGGGGATGTCAGTGACCCCAAGTCAGTTCCCCCCCAGTGTCAGAATGTCCACCGCTATTATTAGTATACAAAAAAAATCCATTATCTATACCACCATTTGTAAACGCTATAACGTTCACGTAAACCATTTAATTACACGTATTGGGATTTTTTTTAGCAAAGACATGTTGCAGAATACATTTTGGCTGAAATTTATGACAAAATTTGATTTTTACATTTTTTTACTGGACATGTTTTATAGCAAAAAAAACAAAATATTGTTATTTTTCTCAAAATTGTCGGTCTTTTTTTTTATAGCGCAAAAAATAAAAAACGAACAGGCAATCAAATACCACCAAAAGAAAGCTCAATTTGTGGCGAAAAAAGGACATAAATTTCATTTGGGTGCAGCATTGCATGACCACGCAATTGTCAGTTAAAGTAACGCTGTGCCATAACACAAACCACTTCTGTAACTGCCTTCTCTAAAGTAGAAATACTGCTACAGGGCGGCACTGGTTCGCAAAATCACATTTCATCCCTCCCAAATCGCTTTGAAATCTCCAGGCTCCAGGTTCCAAAGTGGACCTTACAAACAAATGAGGAAAGTGAAAAGTCACTTTCCTCTGTATCAAACACTTATCCTGGAGCCCCTCAACCTGCCTTGTTGAGAATCCTGGGTTAAATATCCTTTCAACATCGTGACAGATCGCCACACTGTCACAGTATATACAGTATATATAGATATATTTACATATATATATATATATACACATGATTCATGCTCCTGTGGTTTTCACCCCCCTCCCATATAGCGTCAGATTACCTGTCAGTACACCAGTAATCACATTTACCCCTTGATTGCCAGGTACACGCTCATACACAATAAACCTCCATTGCTAGTATAGTGTCTGAACGGATCAGTATCTTTGGTCAGGTCAGCACTAAAGCAGCGTTCACATTAGTATAGCATCCCCAAAAACGCAGCATTAGTGGGATCAGCCCCGGCACCTGCCAGCACCTGCGTTTAGCCCCTACGCTTACCTTCCCCTTCTCCCCCAGCAAGTGCAGTGTCAGTAGGTCACTGTCACTTGATACATTGCATACAAAACCGCAGTGTTAGTAGATCAGGCCTGATCTCTGTTAGCACTTGCCGGTAAATTTTGATGACTCTCATATGCAGCAGAGTGCCACGCTACCTTTTCGTGAACTGGTGAGCACCAGCAGCCTGGTACATCCTGGTCTTTCACATACCAGCACTGCAGTATCACTTGGTGACGTGGCGAGTCCCATAAGTGCAGTACAAGCTGGTGTGGTGGCGTGCACAAGTATTATCCCGCTACCACCAAAAATTTGCACACATGCCTGTAGAGCCCCTAGTATCCTTCCGGATGTGCTTGCAAATCCCGATTGGCACACCACAAATTCTGCAGCACCCGTACTTCCCCCATTCACTACCCAACCCATAATTCAGGTGGAAACAGCAAATGTAACTACTCCCCTTGATTTTTTGGAGCTGTTTTTCATGGAAGATCTGTATGCATTGATTGTGGATTTTATTGCTGTCAACCCAGATACCCAAACCTTGCCAGACCATTCGTAATGGATAACCATTACGGTTTCCAAATTAAATTTTTTTTTTAACCTAACCCTCAACATGGGCATTACAAAAAAAATTAATTGCGGTTTTATTGGTCCACAGACCAGGTTCATCATATGCCCGTGTTCTCTGCTGCCATGGCCAGGCATAGATATGAGAGTATAATGTGGTTTATGCATTTCAACGACAATACACTCTGTCATCCTCGAGATGACCCTGAATTTGACTGGCTCCACAAAATTCCACCCCTCGTAAATCACCTTAACCAAAAATTTGCAGATGTCTATACTCATCTGCATTGATGAGTCCCTCATTAATTTTTCTGGCCACCTTACATTTAAACAATTCCTCCCCAGCAAGCATGCCAGATATGGGGTCAAGATGTATAAGGCCTGTAAGAGGGCAACAGGCTATACATATAAGTTTCAGATTTACGAGGGAAAAGATCGTCACGTGGAGCCCTCCGGATGCCCAGACTACATGCGGGGCAGTGGCAAGATAGTTTGGGACTTGGTGTCATTCTTTTTCCATATGGGGTACCACTTATTCGTGGACAATTTTTATTCAAGAGTGCCACTATTTAGACATTTGTACAATCTTTTTTTTTTCAGTCGGCGATCGGCTTTCATGTAAAAGCAATCCTAGTGGCTAATTAGTCGGGGGAACCTGAGAATGCAACCAGTGTTTCTGCCAGCTGACCATAGAGCTGATTGGAGACCAGAATGGTGCCATTCATCTCTACAGCCTAAGAAATCGGAAGCTACGAGCATTTCATCACTTCAGTTTCGCAGGATATAAACAGCACTATTTGTAATTTGGGAAAGCATCTGATCACACTGATCTTGGTTTGATTAGATAATGTAAGGGCAGAGGAGAGATATAGGGGTTTATTTACTAAAGCTGGAGAGCGCAAAATCAGACTCACTTCTGCATAGAAACCAATCAGCTTCTAGGTTTCATTGCCAAAGCTTCATTGAACAAGCTGACGTTAGAAGCTGATTGGTTTCTATGCAGAAGGGAGTCTGATTTTGGACTTTCCAGCTTTAGTAAATAAACCCCATAGAGTCTGATAGACCCCAGATTTCTCAAAAAAGAATATATGACAATGCCCATTGAAGTTAAGGGGATATTTGCATTCCCTGTGATAGCATTAAAAGTGATTAAAAAAAAAAAGAAGCTGCAGCATGACGCAGTAGCGCATGGTTGGGAGGCTACGGACACCGGTCTGCTATCATGGAAGTGATGCCCTAACCCTGCAAGGATCTTACCTCGTTCCTGGGAAAGAGAGTGTGGGGCCCGGGTGTTTCTTGCCCTGGAGCTTCTCGGTGCCCATGGTGCGGCGTGGAGCGATGGTGGTGCTGTGTGCGAGCGGTGCGGGAGTCCAGTCCTGTGTGGGCTTGGAGCTGGAGAAGGGAAGTGATGAAGGACAGGCTACCCCAGACACTGCCTCAGAATCGGAGGAGTGCCAGACGCAGGTCGGAAGGGGAGCGGCAGCGATGAGTGTGGGGCGAGTCCCCAGATACATAGAGTTGGACACTAGCTGGACATATCATGGATAAAGAAGCTGGTGATGAGTACCCAGAATTGGGCCATTCAAGGGCGTGTAGTAAGAAATATCCAGTATACAGCACACACTTAAGGAAAAAAGTAATATCCAGAAGATCTATATCAAATCAAATCTGATATAATAGATGTTCACTATACCCTAAATAACAGGACCACAGTAAGCGCTAAAAAACAGCAGACTCATCAAATCTCACATAGCAGATCGGCGCCAGGTACTATATATTGGACTAGTATCAAGGACTATACAACAGAACTGTACCAAATCTTATGCAGCTGAGCAGCATCAAGCACCGTACAGCAGACCCGCACTAAGCTCCAAACAGCAGACATATATCAAACTACTTATAGCAGACCTGCACCAAGCTCTATATAGCTGATTATTGACAAGCAGTGCACAGCAGACCCGCACCAAACTCTGAGCAACAGATCTATATCAATCTTATACAGCAGACCTGCACTTTACGTTCATCAAAGTACTATATAGCAGACTCGGACCAAGCGCTGAACAGTAGATCCATACCAAATTTATACAGCAGACTTGCACCAGGTTTTATACAGCTGACTCACGCCAAGTACCATACAGCTGATTAGTATCATACATATATATAAAACAGACTTACGGAAGTCCTATACAACAGACCCATATTGGTTTAATATCGTAGATCTACATGAGAGATATACAGTGGAACTACGTCTGTCCCATACAGCAGGGTAGCTATCAAACGGGATCCCTCTAAGGAAAATGAGAAGTAAATGAACTAAAGGGGGTGGCCCTAAAACACCTCAGTCAAATGTAAACGCTCTTACGATAAAAAAATATATGCAGGGGAGAAAAAGTCCAGAATCGCAAAATCAAGATCGCCAGGGCGAATGCTCTGTTAATCTCGGGGGTGAACAATCCAGATTGTTACTTGGTAATATGGAGGAAGATCAAGAAAAAGGAAGCCCAACTTTAGAAAATAGAGGGGCACAAACAAAAGAGGAACAGGAAGGGCCGCCAGTACATACCCTTTTAAAAAAGGACTTGGTGGAAATGTTCACGAAATTGGAGACTGTGGTTAAGCAGGAAATTGGTAACCTCCGTAGCAATCTGGGTCATGTTTTGTCTCGATTGGAGGAATCAGAGAAAAAAGTAGAGGAACATACATCACAAATCGAGAAATTAGAAATGCAAATAGAAGAAAGGCGATTAGAAAAGAGAGAATTATTATTTAAAATGGAGGATCAGGAGAACCATAGCAGAAGAAATAACCTAAGGCTTAGAGGCATTCCGGAAGAAAAAGGGCAAGAGGAAGATCTAACGGAGAAAATTAAAAGAATCTGCAATCCAATAATCCAATAAAGATACAGACTGTATAAAAATGCACAGTGTATATAGGGTCAGAAGGCCAAAAGGCATATTAGTAGAAAGTCCCAGAGATGTGATAGCTAGATTTCGGGACATGGGAGACAGGGACCAATCATGGAAAGGATTGCGGGACTTTCCTGAAGTAAAGTTCGAAAACTCTATCATTCAAATCTTTGCAGATATTTCCCCAGAGACATTGGCGAGAAGGAGAGCCCTTAAACCACTCCTAAACCACATGAGAGAGAAAAAACTCAGATATAATTGGGGATTTCCTTCTTGCTTAGTGGATCGGCAAGACAGATTCCCAGAAGATTATAGTGACTTTTGTGGAAAACTAGAGTTACAGAAAGTGAATATAGAGGGATGGTTTGATGGGGCTAGAGCAAGGAACACCCAGGTCCCAGGTAGTGGGCAACAATTAGATAGGAGGTAGATCTTAGAAGTTGAGTACAGGGGTGGGGTCATGGGATGGAGAGGAGGGGAGGTTTACTTTTTTACCCCCCTTTTTTTTTTTCTTCCTCTCTCTATCCAGGCGGCCCAACCGAGCGGCATCAGAACTTTGGAGTTCCTCATGGGTTTATACCCCCTTAGATGGAAGATCAAGGGGGTAGATGAGGGATAGAGCAGGCTGGCAATTCCGGTAGCCCCAGCACAAGATTTTATGTTATTTAGAGATGTCATCTATACAGATGAAAGGAAGGTGGTTAGGTTGCGAGTTCCACCCCAATCAAGAAATTGCTAGGGGGGTTCTTTCTAGACAAATTCCAAGGTCTAATCTAAGCCAGGGTGGGAGGAAGGAGGGGGGAGGGGATGGGGAGGTGGGGGGGAGGGGTAAAGGGGAGGGAGGGGAAGGGGTAAGGAAGGGGTTTGGTAGAAGCTATCTGTATCAAAGTGGAAATGAGTTAAAAGGAATAGGTCAAAATAACATTAGAGAATATGAATGAGATTACGTTTATGACCTATAACGTGCAAAGGGCTAAACTCACCTAGAAAAAGACATAAGATACTTAGGGAAGTACAACAATATTTGATAGATATTGTTTTTTTCCAAGAGACCCATCTATTTAGAAACACTAATGTGAAACTATATTTGAAGTATTATCAAACTTGGATATACGAGGGTTCACCTGTAAAGGGAACAAAAGGGGTAGCAATTGGTCTTTCAGCAAAAATTGATTTCCAACTGGAGGATAGAATGGAAGATTTAGAAGGTCGATTTTTGTTTATCAGGGGAAAGCTGCAAGGAAAGGAATATACACTGGCTAACATATATTGCCCAAATAAAAACTCAGCAGGATTCCTGGAAGGGACCATAAGGAAACTTATGGAGTTTAAAAGGGGGAGCCTGGTGGTGGTGGGGGGGGATTTTAATTTGTGTTTGGATCCTAGATGGGATGTGTCATCCGGGGGGAGGAGGGAAGGAGAGAGGAGTCTCAAATAGTTGAAGAGGTTATTGTGTAGGTACCAGTTGGTAGATGTGTGGAGGATAAACCATCCTAGAGAAAGAGATTATACCTTCTCCCAAGCTCACGGTTCATATTCAAGGTTAGACTACATAATGGTAGAGCATAGACAGTTGGAGATAGTGAAGGGATCAAAGATAGAAGTTATATCATTATTAGATCATGCCCCAGTCACAATAAGGCTCCAAATAGGGAGGGGTGAAGACAAAACATTATCTTGGAAATTGAACAACTCACTTTTACAGGACCCTGAATTGGAGAAGAGGATATAAAAGGAGATTGAACAATTTTTTGAGATAAATGAGACCGAGGGAATGCCCGAGACAACTGTTTGAGAGTAACATAAAGCTTATATTAGAGGGATTCTGATTTCCATAAGTATAGAAAAGAAGAAGGAAAGAGGGAAAAAAATAAAACAGGCTATAGAGGAACTACAAAAACTGGAACAAATGCATAAAAAGGAAAAGGGGATATATAAATATCAGAAGATAATACAAAAAAGAGATGAGTTGAAAGAACTGATGGAACAGGATTTTAGGAGGATATTTAGTAGAATGGCAAAAGAAAGATACCAATGGGGAAATAAACCTGAAAAATACTTAATGAGAAGACTCAGGAATAAACAAGTGAGGGATTTTATTGAAAAGATTAGTGATAGGAAGGGAGAGAATTTGTATAAAACATCAGATATACCTAGGAGGTTTCATAATTATTACAGTGAACTATATAATGTAAGAAGGGGTAAGTATTGGGGAAGTGAAGAGGAGGAGAGAAAAAGAAGACAAGAATATTTAAGTGAGGTGGACCTTACCCAAGTGTCAAAGGAAAAATTAGAAAATCTTGAAAGCCCAATTACCCGAAAGGAAATTAATGACGCCATAAAAAGTACGAAAGTAGGTAAAAGTCCTGGGCCAGATGGGTACACAGTAAGATACTTGAAAAAATTCAAAGAGATATTGTTTCCCAAAATACATGAATGCGATATTAGAGGGAGCAGAAATGAGGGAAGAATCCCTCAAGGCATACATTACCCTAATTTTGAAAGAGTGTAGATACTAAACTGTATGCAAAAGTACTGGCAACAAGATTAAAGGACCTGATGTCCGATTGGGTTCATTTGGACCAGGTGGGGTTTATACCCAGGAGAGAAGGGAGGGACAGTGGTTTGAGATCTTTGATATTGGTTCAAAAAGCTAAAAAAGAAAAAAACACCTGTGATCCTATTGTCGATCGACACTGAAAATGCATTTGACAGGGTCAATTGGGGTTTTATGTTTGATGTAATGTAAAAACTGAGAATGGGACCTAGGATGCTGAATTGGATACAAGGATTATATAAGAACCCATCAGAGGCAGTAAAGGTACATGGAACCTTCTCTCAGTTTTTTGGGATGAATAATGGAACTAGGCAGGGTTGCCCCCTATCCCCCATGCTGTTTGTGTTGTCACTAGAACCCTTGTTGGTGAGGGTAAGGAGAAGTAGGGATATAAGAGGGATAAAAATAGGAGACAGGGAACACAAAGTCACTGCTTATGCAGACGATATGTTGTTCTATGTGACCAACCCTAGGATAACATTGCCCAACTTAATGAAAGAACTAAAACAATATGGACGGGTATCAAATTTGAAGATAAATCCGGTTAAATCAGAAATCCTAAATATCAATCTCACAGATATAAAAAAAAGGCTGCAAGGAGTGTTCCCGTTTTCCTGGAGGAAAAATGAGATACCTTGGAATAAAATTAATGACATTGGTAAAAAGTTTATATCAAATGAACTACTTTCCCCTGATAAACTAAATAAAAGACCAGCTGAAAAGACTAGTAAAAGGAGGGGCCTCTTGGATTGGAAGAATTAACTGAGTTAAGATGGTGATACTCCCAAAAATTCTGTAAAAATTTCAGATGCTTACGATATCTATACCTGAAGCTTTTTTCGTAATAATCAGAAAGATGATCACTAAGTTTATATGGGCAAATAGGAGGCCTAGGATAAGTTACAAAGTGTTATGTAGAGCAAAAGCAAATGGAGGTCTGGGGCTACCAAATATAAAGAATTATTACAGAGCTGTAATTTTGTCACGGGTGATAGATTGGTTTTTTAACTCACAAAGGAAAAGTTGGGTAAGAATAGAAGAGGAATTAAGTAAAGCACACTTAGATAAAATGATTTGGATACCTCATGGGTTTTGTACTCTAGATGTAGAAATGAGTAAATTGACTTGGATAGTTTTGGAATCATGGGATAGATTAGGGAAAATTGGAAATTTAACTCGTTATTGATACCTTTAGTTGGAACAGATTTTTTTCGCGCCTGGAAATGTCAAAAGAAGTGGGAGATGGAGAAAAGATAAAAATGTACGTTTGAAAGATATTATAAAAGGGGGGAGATAAGGCACGTTTCAGAACTTAAAGAAAAATAAGGATTTGTTTGTTAGATTTGACGAATGGAGGTATAATCAGTTATTACACTTTGTTGCAAATTTACTACAACCACTGAGGGAGGGGAAAGAAATGAACCCAATTGAAAAACTAATGAATGCTGATGTAAGCCCAAAACATATTACCTCAAGGATATATAGGATCCTTATGGATTTAGAGGAAGTAGAGTCCCCTGTGTACTTGGACAAATGGGAAAAGGAATTAGGAATAAAAATCAATCCTCAGCAAAGGAAAGGTATTTTTAACCTAACACATAAAGTAACAAACATGCGTACAGTAGAGATGAATTTTAAATGTTTAGCAAGATGGTATATAACACCAAGTATTGCCTATAAGCAGCAAGGGGATTGTTCCCCATGGTGCTGAAGAGGATGTAGAGAAAAGGGTAATATGGGACATATTTGGTGGAGTTGTCTGAGGATACAGGACTACTGGAAGGAAATAGCTCATTATATCCAGGAAATATGTGGGGTAAACATTCAGGGTGATCCACTGAAATGCTTATTCTATTATTTTGAGCCCAAGTTAGAAGTATATACGAATAAAGTACTGTATCATTTAATTAGTGCAGCAAAGGGCCTGATACCAAAATTCTGGTTAGTGGTAGATGTTCCCAAGATGGCGGATTGGATAGATAGAGTGGAAGCTACTTTCAGAATGGAAGAACTGAGATGCTTAGAGGAGGATAAGATGGGAATTTTTAAATGTTTGTGTTTGGAGGAAATTCAAAAACTCAGAAATTTATACACAATTATTTAGAGCAAAAGAGGTAGCCTAAGAAGTTATAGGAATGTTAGACGGAATGAAAGATATGGAAAAATGGATATAGATATATATAAGATTGTGAGGATAAGGGGGGGCGGGAGGTTGTGGGTAAAGAATGTATTTTTATTATGGAAAAATTAGAAAAGTATATATTGTATAGGAAGATGTTTTAATGTTGTTTGTATAATTATAAAATAAAAAGATAAATGAAAAAAAGTGATAAAAAAAAGGGACAGTGTAAAAATAATTACAAAAATCAAAATAACTTAAAAAAATCACCCTTAAAAAAAAATCACCCTTGACCCTGTGCAGCAGTTGCACCATGCATGTGATGGATATTAAAAACATATGCAGTTTGTCGCCATTGTACGGGGCATGCGCAGTTTTAAAGCATGTCATTTTTGGTATCTATTTACTCGGCATACCATCATCTTTTATATTTTACCAAATAATTGGCCAATATATTGTGTTTTTGTGCAATAAAAGTAAAAAAAGTATTAAAAAAACAAAATTGCGTTTGAAAAATCGCTCGGCGAATACTATGTAACATTAGAAATTGCAACACCCACCATTTTATTCACTAGGATGTTTTCTTTAAAAAAAAATATATTGTTTGGGGTTTAAATAAATTTCCTAGCAAAAAATACTGATTTGTTTTTATGTGAACAAAAAGTGTCAGCATAGGCTTGATCTTCAGGTGGTTAGAAGAGTGAGTGATGTGTGGCATAAACTTCTAATGCCGGGCATAAAATGCCCCCACCCCCCAAAACGACCCCTTTTTGGAAAGTAGACACCCCAAACTGTTTGCTGAGAGGCATGTTGAATCAATAGAAGAATTCATTTTTTTACCACAAGTTTTTGGTAAATGACAACATTTTTTTTTTTTTTTACAGACAATTGTCACTTAAATGATTTCTTACTCACACATGCCATGGGTATATGTGGAATTACTCCCCAAAATACATTCAGCTACTTCTCCTGATTATGGGCTTACCACATGTGACAGACATTTTGGCAGTCTAGCCAAGTACAGGACCCCAAAATCCAATAAGCACCTTCAGGCTTTTAAAGGGCTTTATTTCCTCATTACACTTCCTGACTACCTATCACAGTTTGGGAGGCCCTGAAATGCCAGAATAGCACCATAGCACCAACACCCCCCCCCCCCCCCCGCCCAAATGACCCCTTTTTGGAAAGTAGACACCCCAAGGAATTTGATAAGAAGCATGATGAGTATTTTGCAGTGTTTGTTGCCACACGTTTCTGGAAAATGAGGAAAAAAACACAAAAACATTTTTTCTTTTCTTTTTTTATATTTCAAAACCTTGTGAGAAAAAATGAGATCTGCAAAATACTCACCATGCCTCTTTTAACATTTCTTGGGATGTCTACTCTACTTTCCAAAAAGGGGTCATTTGGGGGGGGGGGGGGGGGTTGGTGCTATCCTGGAATTTCAGGGCTTTCGAAACTGTGATAGGTAGTGAGGAAGTGAAATGAGGAAGGTACACACCTTCAGGCTGTCAAAGTGGTCATTGGATTTCAGGCTCCTGTATGTGGCTAGGCTCCCAAAAAGTCTCACACATGTGGTATCCCCATACTCGGTAGAAGTAGCAGAATGTATTTTGGGGTGTAATTCCACATATACCCATGGCTTGTGCGAGAAATATATCATTTAAATGACAACTTTGTGTAAAAAAAAAAATGTTTTTGTCATTTTCCAGAAACGTGTGGAAAAAAATAAATCTTCCATGGACTGAATATGCCTCTCAGCAGATAGCTTAGGGTGTCTACTTTCCAAAAAGGGGTCATTTGGGGGTGTTTGTACTATCCTGATATTTTAGCACCTCAAAAAATGTGATGGGCAGTCAGAAAGTAAAAGCTGTGTAAATTCCATTATCTATACCATAGTTTGTAGATGCTATAACTTTCACACAAAGCAATACATATACACTTATTGGGATTTTTTTAAGCAAAAACATGTAGCGAAATACATTTTGGCCTAAATTTATGACAAAATTTTAGTTTTTTTTGGATACTTTTTATGACAGAAATGAGAAAATATCTTTTAAAAAAATGTACCGTATTGCATGATTGTCAGTTAAACTAGTGCAGTGCTGTATAGCAAAAATATGGCATAAATTGCAGTATCTATACCATAGTTTGTAGACGCTATAATGTTCACACAAAGCAATCAATTGTAGCAGGCTCCTTGTACAAGAGGATTCAGAAGGAATCACATGATCAGCAGTCAGTCCTTTCTCTCTCCTATTTGTAAAACCTGGGCATTCTGCCAAGTTCATGACTCATCCACTACACAGCAAAGAACGCTGGGAGGGGGAGGAAGCAGGAAGTGAAGGGGAGAACAGGGAGACACGAGGCTGGAGAAAAGACAGGGACATGTGGAGCCCGTCCAAGCAGAGGAGGAGGCACTACAGCACTCAGTGCGGATAGAGGGACCCTGCTGTGTGTTCAGAGTCTGGTGAGCTGTCCCCCTGGAGAGAGTAAGACACACCATTTACACTTTGCATATAGACTGGGACACCCCACTGCTGGGATCTCACCCATCCGGGGCCCTGTGCAAGCCACAGATCCCTCTGCCTGCTTTGCCCCTCACCACCAGTGTAATTGAGACTGTCTGCCCCGGGGACTGACACATACTGGGAGATTGCATCATGTGACTGCCCCTGGTCTTGGGGTGCTTTGTGTTGCGTTTAGACACTGAGGTTGGACCCTCTCAGCCCAGAAACATAGTGAAATTGGATGTAACCCACACCAGCTGAAACTCCAAAGAAGCCTTCAGCTGCTATTTACTTCATTGTAAGGACTAAACGTGCACCAACTAGAGCTCCACCGTTACAAGGACTAGAGTGGGGGAATCTGGCTTAGTAGCTTTATTAGAGGTACCTCTTTATTGCATTCTGTTCTGACTCTGAGGTGATTTTTGGCTAACGCCCCTCAGAAGCAGAATCATACACCGGTGTGGGTAATACATTTCATTGATAGAGCACTCGGAGACTCTTGGCTGTGAAGCCCTCTAGTGGCAGACCAAATTTACTGCATTGCAAAAAGAAGAAAAGTAAGTTTTGAAGTTGAAAAGGGAACCCCACCCCTCTACACTGCATTTCATTCTCCATAAAATTGTTCTTGTTTCATTTAACCCTGTGTCAGCAAATTTCTTGGCGGGGTATTTGCTATTCATTACCAGTTGTGCCAGAGGGATTGGGTTTGCTTAGGGTTGGATCTATTGAGCGCAGGACCCATAATATATTCCAGCTTGTCCCAAGGGGCAGTGCTACACGTGGGGGCTCGTCCGGGATTCTTGCTGCTCAATTACCCAACAACCACTCAAGCAGTGCCCTACACCAACTCCTAAGATGGACGTAGCAGCCGCGACCAAGTGGTGCAGCAGGGAAAATGCTTGCCCAGAACGGAGTGTAGTGGTCGAGTTCCCCAGAGAAATGGGGACCGAAGAACAGATTACCAAGATAGTGAATGCACTACCCACAGAGGGAAAGAAAACGTGGTTGATAGATGTGATACCCGCCTCAGACACCACCCTGGCATATGCCCTGCTAGAGTGGAAGAAGGGGATCCCTGACAGTTTCCAAGGAGCCAATATCCAAATAGAGGATGGGACAAGGCTCCAGTTACTTCAGTTGAACACCCCCGGGCCTAGTTGTGCAAGACCTGAGAGGGAAGAACCCCTGTCCCAGACACCTCTAGCCACCATAGGCCCGGAATTCCTCACAGCATTGGGGGACTTCATGTTAAAATGCCGCAAAGACCCCTCTCCATACACAGGAATGTATCGAAAGCTCCGATTCTTCTCGGGTAGGCAACCAATACCTACCGGGGAGGATGGCTTTGAAGAGTGGCTAGACCAAGCCATGCAAGCACTAAGTGAATGGGACATTCCTGAGGCCCACAAGAAACAAAGGATTACGGAGAGCCTAAGGGGCCCTGCATTGGAGGCCATTCGCAACCTAAAACTTAGCAAACAGGATTGCACTGCTCAGGACTATCTAGATATTTTACAAGATGTATTTGGGCGTACTGAAAAGGCTTCAGACCTCATCTATCAGCTAGAGCATACCTACCAAAATGAAGGGGAGAAACTCTCCAGTTACATGGGACGTCTAGACAAGATAATATACCAAATTCTGCTAAAAAGGGGAATAGGCCCTGAAAGAGTAGATGAGGTTTGGGCGCAACAAGTCCTACGGGGAGCCAGGCCCCTAGACCCCATTGCTATTCTATTACGAACTCGGCGAGATGGTGGCCTCCTGAACTATCCAGACTTGATCCGGACTGTGAGAGAGGAGGAAGTCATGTTGGATGACAAAGAGAGACAGTCAGACTCTGTTGTAGGGGTCCGGGTAGTCAATGTGGGAGGTGACACCCTTGAAGTTGAACTCCTTAAGACTCAGGTGTCCCAACTAATGGAGATGGTGACCTTACTAATGGTGGGACCGTCGGGTTAAGCGAGAGAGCAGTTTCTGAAAACCTGTCAGGAGTTGCCCCAACGCAAGCAACTAGTCCTACCATTCAAATGACCTGCTTTAATTGTGGAGGGACCGGACATGTCAGGAGAGTCTGTCCGAGCCCCAGGAAGCCTGAAGCTAAGCGCCAAAAACCGGCGGAAAACTTCAGAGGGCCCTGGTGAAGGAGCAACCCAGGGACCCCACCACCGCAGCTAGCTCCACTCAACCAAGTAAAAGGGGGGTGAGGAGAAAATCTGGCCCTATCCAGAAGGACCCCACCATCCCTTACAAACAGCCTAGGGAAAATGCCACTTCACCTCAGGGAGTCAGTGCACACCTCAAACCTGGGAGTCAACCACGGCTTAGGCCGAGCCAAAACTCCCCCAGGAGGAGAGTAAGGATAAGAACTGCAGAACAGAAGAAGACGGCTACCTGTTCACCACTCCCTGAGAATTTAGTGGGACCCTCCCCTGTCATCCCGATTCAGGTAGAAGGGATTTATACCAGGGCTCTTCTGGACATGGGAGCCCAAGTAACCCTTCTGTACCGAGACTTCTATGACAAGCATCTGAAGCATTTGCCCTTGGAGAAGCTGGAAGATCTGGAAATATGGGGCATAGGAACATAGAAGTTTCCCTATGATGGTTACCTATCGGTCAGACTAACTTTTGATCCTTCCATGACAGGGAAGGCTGAGACTTTCGAAGCCTTAGCCGTCATCTGTCTCCGGCCGCCTGGGGCCAAAGGGAGTCCCCTAATCATAGGGACCAACACCAATCTTGTCAGAAGGCTGCTGGCGCCATTGGTCGAAGAGCCCAATGATCAACCCACTTCTGTACATCCCATGCTGAGGCAAGCATATCAGTGCCTGGTACAAGAGAGGAGAGCCCCAGCGGAAAGAATAGGGAAGATATGGCACCTGGATCAACATGAGAAGGTGCTACAACCCAGAGAGGTGGCGTGTTTACAGGCATCAGTCAAATTGACCTGGAAGCAGCCAGGCCCCTTTATTGTCCTTGAGGCTGGTGGCTGTGAAGAGAACACAGGAGTGGAGATCCTCCCGGAGGTAGTGTCAACAAAAGCGCTACGGAGGAGCCACGGAAAGGTTTTGGTCAGTGTTCATAATCCAACTGCTGCCCCAGTGAAAATCCCAGCTCGGGTGCTGTTAGGACATGTGGATCCTGCAACCCCAATCTTGCCCACTGAGCTAGGGGACGGAAGAGAGAAAGAAATCCCTGTCGATGCATTTTACCCAAGGAACGCCCCCCTTTCCCCGGAATGGAGAGAGAGAGCGAAGAATCAACTCCTAAGGTGGCGGGCTGCATTCTCCAGAAGTGAGTTCGATGTGGGGTGTGCAGAGAGTGCCCATCATCGGATCCGGCTTCGAGAAGACGCCCCATTCAGGGAAAGGGTTCGACGAGTTCTATTGGGAGATTTGGAAGACCTGCGTGAGCAATTGGCAGAGTTGAAGAGGACAGGCATCATCAGAGAGTCCCGAAGCCCATACGCCTCTCCGATAGTGGTGGTCCGGAAGAAGAACGGATCTTTAAGATTGTGCATCGACTACCGGACGCTAAACCGAAGAACTGTTCCTGATCAGTATACCACCCCCAGGATAGAGGAAGCTTTGCAAAGCCTATCAGGGGCAAAGTGGTTCAGTGTGCTGGACCTGAAGAATGGGTATTACCAAATCCCCATGCACCCGGAAGACCGAGAAAAGTCCGCGTTCATAACCCCAATAGGGTTCTTTGAATTTGACCGGATGCCTCAAGGTTTGTGCAACTCTCCAGCCACCTTTCAAAGGTTGATGGAGAAGACGGTGGGTGACATGAATTTAATTGAAGTACTGGTATACTTGGACGACATCATTGTGTTCGGGAAGACCCTGGAGGAACATGAGGAGAGATTGGAGAAGGTGCTCAAGAGACTTCATGATGAGGGACTGAAGTTGTCTTTGGAGAAGTGCCAGTTTTACCAACCCTCGGTCAATTACCTGGGTCATATCCTATCTGCCGATGGAGTGGCCACTGACCCCAAGAAGCTGGAAGCTGTCACCTCATGGCCGAGGCCCACAAATGTCACAGAGCTCAGATCTTTCCTGGACTTTTGCTCCTATTATCGCAGATTCGTCCAGGGCTTTGCTCGGATAGCCCGCCCACTCAATGAACTGCTTAGAAATGAAGAAGACAATGATGATGCAGATCTTTCTAGACCTGCGAAGCCAGCAGTGGGACCCAGGAGGCCTAGGGAATCTATTCAAGGACAATGGACAACCCAGTGTGAAGAGGCCTTTGAACGGCTGAAAAAGAGTCTAACCACCGCCCCAATCCTGGCCTATGCAGACCCAGCCAAGCCGTACGAATTGCATGTGGATGCAAGTAGAGATGGGTTAGGGGGAGTCCTCTATCAAGAACAGAATGGATGCTTGTGACCTGTCACCTATGTGAGCCGGGGTTTGGCATCCACTGAGAAGAACTACCCCACCCACAAGCTTGAATTCTTGGCCTTGAAGTGGGCAGCAGTGGACAAACTTCGAGATTACCTATATGGAGCAGAATTCGTGATAAAAACAGATAATAACCCCCTCACATACATTCTCACTACAGCTAAACTGGATGCTACTGGCCACAGGTGGTTAGCTGCCTTATCGGAGTTCACTTTCAGCCTCAGTTATCGGCCAGGGATTGGGAATAGGGATGCAGATGCCTTATCCCGAAGACCTCACTGTTCCAAGGATTCCCCAGAAGAGTGGACTCAGGTGCCCTCTGAAGGGGTACGAGCCTTTTGTCAAGGAGTGGAACACCGAACAAGAGGTGGGTCCAGGGCAGAAGACATTGGGATTTCGGCGTCTGGCGTTCCCAGGTGTTATTGCAATGTCACCCAGGTTGGGGGTGAAGGCCTGCCCAAGCTTTCCAGGAAGGATCTGCGAAGAGATCAGTTGGAAGACCCTCTCTGCGGCCTAGTATTGAAGGCTTTAGAAAGCAAAAGCCCTGATTTGCTTCTTACATCGTCAAGGGAGGCCCAGCGGCTACATCGTGAGTGGGATCGGCTACAGTTACGCCACGGAGTGGTCTACCGAAGGGGCCCCTCTGATGATCCTGAAGAGAAATGGCAGCTATTTTTGCCCGCAAAACACAGAGAAATGGTGCTGGCCGCTCTCCATGATGACCATGGCCATCTGGGACCAGAAAGAACCTTTTGTTTGGTAAGAGACCGTTTCTACTGGCCCTGCATGCGGACAGAAGTTGAAAGTTACTGTCACTCCTGCATCCGATGTATTCAGAGGAAGACTCTGCCTCAACGAGCTGCCCCAATGGGCCACCTTCAAAGTCAGGGACCCATGGAGTTGGTGTGCATTGACTTCCTGTGCCTGGAGTCGGATCAGAGTGGACAGGGAAATATCCTGGTAGTGACTGACCATTTTACCAGGTATGCCCAGGCTTTTCCTGCTAGAGATCAGTTAGCATCAACTGTGGCAAAGATTTTAGTAGAAAGGTTCTTTGTGCATTACGGACTACCACAACGTATCCACTCAGACCAAGGGAGAGATTTCGAGAGCAATCTCATCAAGAGACTCTTGAGTCTACTAGGCATCCAAAAGTCGAGGACTACTCCATACCATCCTCAGGGAGATCCTCAGCCAGAGAGATCCAATCGTACTTTCCTGAATATGCTTGGGACTTTGACTTCAGTGCAAAAGCAACACTGGAGTAAGCATGTAGCAGCCATCGTACATGCCTACAATAGCACTGCCAACGATACTACAGGATACTCTCCTTACCGGCTGATGTTCGGCCGGGAAGCCCAACTGCCAGTAGACTTGGCTTTTGGAACCTCTGTAGACCATACCTCTGCAGCTTCCCATAGAGGATATGTGGACCGCCTAAGGAAAAGCCTGAAGATTGCTTATGAGAAGGCTCAAGCCACCTCAGACGCCAGGGGACAGAGAAACAAAGAGAACTTTGATCTCAGAGTGCGAGTACAGGACTTACAATCTGGAGACAGAGTCTTACTGAGAAATCTGGGTGTCCCTGGAAAACACAAGTTGGCAGATAGGTGGCGATCAGAGCCCTATGTCATCTGCAAACAATTGCCTGGATTGCTAGTTTACCAGATTCAACCGGAAAAGGGTGTTGGCCCACTCAAAACCTGGCACCGCAACCACCTTTTGCCTTTGTCAGATGCAGTCCGTCTACCATCACAATCTGATCCACAGTCTACCCCCTCAACTTCTCAGAGGACTAGACCTGTGACCAGGTCACAACCCACACCACCTCCTGCAGATGAAGAGGACAGTGAGAGTGAGGAGGTAGGGACAGATTTGCTGTGGCCATCTGACATTTCCGAACCCACCATTCCTTCTTCCACTGGAGTGACTGACGTAGTTCCTCTTAGGCCAGAGGCTCCTGAATTTGTGCCTCAGGCCCAACCTGCAGAAGACTTGCAAGAACCTGAAGACTGGTGGTCCATTGTTGATGAGGGAGAAGATGTGGAGGAAGCTGAACTGGGAGAGACAGAGAGCGTCGAGCAAGAAGCGAGGGTTGATGAGTCAGTAGTGTCAGAACCAACATCGGAAGCAATGCCAGAACCATTGCTAGAGCCCAGGGAACAGAGAGATCGTAGAGTTATTCAACCCCCAAAGAGACTGACATATGATGTGTTGGGTGAAAACTCTGAGGAAGTAGTACATGCTTCTCAAAGGAATCTCGTGACGCCTGGTTCTCCTACAGCAGTTTCGGTAGAGAACAGCCCCAACTCACCCCCTGGCACATCTGGTTAGGCCATTCCCATTAGTGTGGCCTATGGGCAGGACAACCCTCACTCTGCTACATGGTGGGAGGTTCCTCTGCCAGATTCTTATGCAAGTGTGAATAATTAAATTTCCTGTGTGTACTAACTTTGCTTTTTCTCCGCGTGTATATAAAAAGCATGTAACAGGTTGCTTTTACTGCTGTCTTTGGAGGACCAAAGCTTCTCTGGTGGGGGGAGTGTGTAGCAGGCTCCTTGTACAAGAGGATTCAGAAGGAATCACATGATCAGCAGTCAGTCCTTTCTCTCTCTCTCCTATTTGTAAAACCTGGGCATTCTGCCAAGTTCATGACTCATCCACTACACAGCAAAGAACGCTGGGAGGGGGAGGAAGCAGGAAGTGAAGGGGAGAACAGGGAGACACGAGGCTGGAGAAAAGACAGGGACATGTGGAGCCCGTCCAAGCAGAGGAGGAGGCACTACAGCACTCAGCGCGGATAGAGGGACCCTGCTGTGTGTTCAGAGTCTGGTGAGCTGTCCCCCTGGAGAGAGTAAGACACACCATTTACACTTTGCATATAGACTGGGACATCCGCACCCCACTGCTGGGATCTCACCCATCCGGGGCCCTGTGCAAGCCACAGATCCCTCTGCCTGCTTTGCCCCTCACCACCAGTGTAATTGAGACTGTCTGCCCCGGGGACTGACACATACTGGGAGATTGCATCATGCGACTGCCCCTGGTCTTGGGGTACTTTGTGTTGCGTTTAGACATTGAGGTTGGACCCTCTCAGCCCAGAAACCTAGTGAAATTGGATGTAACCCACACCAGCTGAAACTCCAAAGAAGCCTTCAGCTGCTATTTACTTCATTGTAAGGACTAAACGTGCACCAACTAGAGCTCCACCGTTACAAGGACTAGAGTGGGGGAATCTGGCTTAGTAGCTTTATTAGAGGTACCTCTTTATTGCATTCTGTTCTGACTCTGAGGTGATTTTTGGCTAACGCCCCTCAGAAGCAGAATCATACACCTGTGTGGGTAATACATTTCATTGATAGAGCATAAGTAAGTTTATTTGTTTGATATCAGTTGTATTCTGCCTAAAGTGCGGCTCTGCCATCCGGAGACTCTTGGCTGTGAAGCCCTCTAGTGGCAGACCAAATTTACTGCATTGCAAAAAGAAGAAAAGTAAGTTTTGAAGTTGAAAGGGGAACCCCACCCCTCTACACTGCATTTCATTCTCCATAAAATTGTTCTTGTTTCATTTAACCCTTTGTCAGCAAATTTCTTGCGGGGTATTTGCTATTCATTACCAGTTGTGCCAGAGGGATTGGGTTTGCTTAGGGTTGGATCTATTGAGCGCAGGACCCATAATATATTCCAGCTTGTCCCAAGGGGCAGTGCTACACAATATACACTTATTAGGAATTTTTTTTACCAAAAACATGTAGCAGAATACATTTTGGCCTAAATGTATAACTAACTTTGAGTTCACTATATATTTTATATAGCCGAAAGTAAAAAATATTGTTTTCTTCAACATTTTTGGTCTTTTTTTGTTTATAGCACAAAAAATCAAAACCGTAGAGGTGATCAAATACCACTGAAAGAAAGCTCTATTTGTGTGAAAAAAAGGACGTAAATTTTGTTTTGGTACAGCATTGCATGACCACACAATTATCAGTTGAATTAGTGCAGCGCCGAGTAGCAAAAAGAGGACTGGTCATTAAGGGGGGTAAATCCTGTGAAGGGCAAGTAGTTAATTTGCTGCCAAATAAAACTGCTTACATAATGTGCAGCAAAAACTGTACAATATTTTTACATAAACAAGAGTGCAGCGCTATGAGAAAAACCAATAAACATTTAAAATCTATAGCACGTAAAATGACATATCAAAGTGCAAACATATAGGGCTAAAATGCAGACAAGATATAATTCTTATGATGTCACTAATGGCGTGACTTGATATAGTGTAAGTGCTCAGTTCACAATCTCCCAGTAGGTGGAGTGAAGTGGAGGGTCAGTCAGATCCCTGTTGAAACATAGTGATAACCAAAAACGATATGTGGCAATATCCAAAATCGATATAAGATTGTGCAATCACCAGATGCACAATCAATATGCGCATGTAAGAGATAACCCCTCTTAAGGTATGACTCCCGGACTCATCTGAAGCAAGGTCTGGTCTATTCCTGTGTTGTGGACCCTCAGCTGTCAAGCATGGCTCTGTTCCACTTTTAGACTTAGGCTCTGTGGGTGGTTGGAAGCTCACCAAAGAGCCCCAGAGAGAAAAGGAGGCCACAATAGCGTGATACTGCTTGAAAATGCATATATTTATTCCATCCAGCAAAAGGGTATGATAACAAAATACTGACCAGACAAATCAAGTTGGCCGCCGGGACCCCAGTGGTGCCGGTGGTACAGTGACGTCTTATTGCCGCCGGCACCACTGGGGTCCCGGTGGCCAACTTGGTTTGTCTGGTCAGTATTTTGTTATCATACCCTTTTTACAATGCAAGTTTCCCCAGGATGCATTGCGCCTGGGAGGTTTATATCTCTGTGTATGTTGGAGTATGTGTTGTGCCTGGGAGGTTTACACAGTAGCACTGTGCATGCTGGAGTCGGTGTTGTGCCTGGGAGGTTTAGCACCATGCATGCTGGAGTTTGTGGAAAGGTAGGGAGATGAGCTTTGTCGTTTGCATGTCTTTTACTGTGTGTTCTGCATTGTGGGATGCTTTCCATGCCAGCTCATGTGCTGTGCATGCCTGCTACTATGTGTTTTGCATTGTGGGGTGGTTTCCATGCCAGCTCATGTGCTGTGCATGCCTGCTACTGTGTGTTTTGCATTGTGTGGTGGTTTTCATGCCAGCTCATGTGCTGTGCATGCCTGCTGCTGTGTGTTTTGTATTGTGGGGTGGTTTCCATGCCAGCTCATGTGCTGTGCATGTCTGCTACTGATAGACTTGGGGCTCTTGGACTGGGTGTGAGTGTACAGTAAAGCATTTTTTTTATTTTCTGCTCACTTAATGACTGTGGTGTCATGGCACCCAAGAAAGCAGCGGAAGCTGGGAAGAGGAAGAAGGAGATGATTCTGCTTGAGGTCAAGAAAGAAATCGTCAGGAAGCATGAAGGAGGAATGCGATTGACTGACCTTGCCAAAGAGTATGGAAAGAGTGCATCCACAATCGGTACCATCCTAAAGATGAAAGAGAAGATAACTGGGAGAGATGCAGCCAAGGGAGTCACCAGGGTCTCCCAGCAACGGCCTCCTATTCTGGAGGAGGTCGAAAAGTTGCTCCTGCTCTGGATTGAAGAGAAGCAGTGTGCAGGGGACACAGTGACCGAGGCAATCATCTGCGAAAAAGCCAAGGCCTTGCACACTGACTTCCTTGACCAACAGCCAGGAATGTCAGCCGATGCAGAAGGCTTCAAGGCGAGCAGGGGGTGGTTCAAAAGGTTCAAGACCAGATCTGGCATCCACACCATGGTCAGGCATGGAGAGGCCGCAAATTCTGATGTTGCTGCAGCTGAGGAATTTGCTACAGAGTTCCTGGAGGTCATGATTTCAGAGGGCTACCTTCCTCAGCAGGTCTTCAACTGTGACGAGACTGGGCTCTTCTGGAAGATGATGCCAAAGCGTACTTTCATCATGGAAGAGGAGACCTCATTGCCTGGCCACAAGCCGATGAAGGACTGTCTCACCCTCCTGTTCTGTGCCAATGCCAGTGGGGACCTTAAGATCAAGCCCCTGCTCATCTATCACTCAGAGAACCCACGGGCCTTCAAGAAACACAAGGTGAAGAAGGAGCAGTTGAGCGTTTTGTGGCGGTCCAACCCAAAGGCTTTGGTCACACGCCTCTTGTTTGTGCAGTGGGTCAATCTTGTTTTTGGTCCTGCTGTCAAGCAGCACCTTGTGGACAATAACCTGCTGCTCAAGGCCGTGCTGCTCATGGGCAATGCTCCTGCTCATCCTCCAGGCCTCGAGGAAGACTTTCTAGGGGAGTTTAACTTCATCACAGTCATGTTCCTTCCGCCTAACACCACCCCACTACTCCAGCCAGCAGGTCATCTCCAATTTTAAACAACTCTACACAAGGGGGCTTTTCCGGCGATGCTTTGAGATGACAGATCGATCAAGCCTCACCCTCCATGAATTTTGGAGGGACCATTTTGACATCATGAGCTGTCTGCAGATTATCACCATTGCCTGGGCCGGGGTCAGCCATAGAATCCTAAATTCAGCTTGGAGCAACCTGTGGCCAGACTGTGTTGTGACACCTGATTCCGATGCTTCTGCACCTGCACCAGAGTCAACAGTGTTGAAGGAGATTGTTTCCTTGGGGAGGACCATGGGGCTGGAGGTGACTGAGGAAGATGTCTGCGAGCTGGTGGAGGAGGGACACAACCGTGAGCTAACCACTGAGGACCTGGTGGAACTGCATAAGGAGGCGATGGAGGAGCGGGTCTTATTTGAAGAGGAGGAAACAAGCGAGGAACAGCTCTCTTCCAGGGATCTCAAGGAGGCATGCCAACTCTGGGCAAACCTACAGGCTTTTGTACAGCAGCACCACCCAGATAAGGCTATAGCCCAGAGACTTGTGAACAGTTTTGACACTGACGTCATGTCCCCTTTCCAGGGATGCTGAAAAGGCACCGGAGGCAGCAGACAATAGAAAGATTCCTACTAAAACAGCCTAGACATGAAGAAGAACCTGCTTGTGTTAGTGCTGCCCAGTTGCTCTCCTCCTCCTCCTCCAGAAAGTGTTGAAATTGTTTGAAAGTTTGCCATGTTTTAAAAGATGTGTGCTTTAAAATTTGAAGTTGGATGTTTGACATGTTATTGACATGTTATTGCTTGAGTAATCCTGTCACTGTACAGTATTAAGGCCTTTGAAAAGTGCACTTTATAAAGAGTTTTGAACAGATAAAAGACTTTTTTGACTTTTTTTCTGACCTCAGAAATGGATTAATTGGTTTTCAATGCATTCCTATGGGAAACAGTGTTTTGGTTTACGAATTTTCCGCTATACGAAAATTCCCGCAGAACGAATTAAATTCGTAAACAGAGGTATTACTGTATAAACTTTCTAGTAGATTTTTACGTCTGTTGAGTCTGCTACTTTCACTACTCAATTGAGGTCTATTACTACTAAGTGAAAATCAGAAATTGCAACAAAACCCAACTAAAAAATGACTTTAAGTTGTAATAATCAGCTTGGGATGCTGATATTCTATTCTAGCCTAAGAATAAGTACTGAAAAAAAGTCCCAAAGGCTGCCTGGTGCTGCTGAACTGGTGTACTGCTCTCTGTATTTCTCAAAATAGTTTTTTGCATTGATACATGTCCCCCATGGCAGCACCCACTCTTCATGCTCTTTGTTTGACAGTCCCTTGCCTATTAGCCTTGAAAATAGTCAGAATTGATTTTAAAGATCCCCCCAATTGGTTTCAGTGGGGTTTAGATTAAATTTGTCAATTACAGGACTTTACAATGAGTTTGGTGAACATAAATAATAACCAGTGCAGGTTAAGTGCTGACTAGTTGCATTTACAGATTTCCAAGATTACAATCAAAAAACACCCATGCTGTACGTGAAAATGATATTAAAACTCCAAAATTATTCAATATGCTGCACATGTGCAATCAGCTACTGCTCCAAACTCTGGAAACATTACTACTGTGGGGAATCAACAGCAGGGATGGCCAGACCTGCGTTGCTACACTTAGGAAACAGAGACCAGACTGTGTATGGTTTAACCACTTGCCTACCAGGCACTTATACCCCCTTCCTTACCAGGCCAATTTTCAGCTTTCAGCGCTGCCGCACTTTGATTGACAATTGCGCGGTCATGCAACATTGTACCCATATGAAATTTTGATCATTTTTTTCTCACAAATAGAGCTTTCTTTTGGTGGTATTTAATCGCCACTGGGCGCTTTACTTTTTGCGCTATAAATTAAAAATGTGCAAAAAATTTGAAAAAAAAAAAAAGTTTATTTGTTTCTTTTATAAAATTTTTCAAACAGGTATTTTTTCTCCTTCACTGATTTGCATTGATGAGGCGGCACTGATGGGCACTGATAGGCGGCACTGATGGGCACTGATAGGCAGCACTAAAGGGCACTGATAGGCAGTACTAATGAGGTGGCACGGATAGGCGGCACTGATAGACAGCACTAATTAGGGGTCACGGATAGGCGGCACTGATAGGCGGCACTGATAGGCGACACTGATAGGTGACACTGATGATGGGTACTGATAGACGGCACTGACTGGCATCACTTCTGGGCACTGACTGGCGGCACTGACTGGCACAACCCCTGGGCACTGACTGGTGGCACTGACTGGCAGCACTGCTGGGCTGCACTGGTGAGTGGCACTGGTGGGCAGCACTGGTGGGTGGGCACAGGTGGGTGGCACTGGTGGGCACAGGTGGGGTCACTGCTGGGCACAGGTGGGGGCACTGCTGGGCACAGGTGGGGGCACTGCTGGGAACGGGTGGGCGGGGCTAGTGGGCGCACTGCTGGGCGGAACATGCGGGTGTCACTGCTGGGCACCGATCATCAGGGCACTGATCATCAGTGCCCTGATGATCGGTGCCGATCCCCGCTCTGACAACTGCCGGTTCTCGGCAGTACTTTCCTCACGATCTGACAGCGTGAGGAAAGTGCAGCCGAGAACCGGCACTTGCATTTCCCTGTGATCAGCGTGTCATTGGACACCGCTGATCACGTGGTAAAAGGCCGCTGTGATTGGCCTTTTACCACATCACGTGATCAGCTGTGTCCGTAGGACACAGCGATCACGGAGATCGCAGGAGAGCGCGTTCTGGGAGGACGTCATATGACGTCCACTCAGAACTGGCCGGCCGCGGTGAAGCCGTCATTCGGCTATGCGCGGTCGGCAAGAAGTTAAACAGAGTTCCACTCACTCCTGTATCTGCTGACTTTTAAAAAACAGCCACTCACCTGTCCCACGATCCTGCGGTGCCTCCGCTACAGCCCGTTTCACTGGCCTTCCTATATTCCAGGCACTGGCATCTTAAGTGTGGGCACCCGGCTGTGAGAGCTTGCTGCTTCACAGCCGGGTGCCCACTGCGCTTCCTAAATGGCCCCGTTGTCTTCTGGGACCTGTCACGTGTCCCACAAGACTACGGGGAGGGAGGGTAGGAGGACAACTTCCGCTTCCGATCACCTAGGCCAGTGGTCAGCAAGCCGCGGCTCGCGAGCCACATGCGGCTCTTTACAAGCTTTAATGCGGCTCTTGTGTGCCGGGCGCCCGCTCCCCTCCCTCCTCTCGGGCGGCAGGGACTCTGCAGCGTGATCAAAAAAAAAAACAGCCAGGGCAGCGCGCTCAATGCAATGATTGCAGTGATTGGCTGTCAGGATGTGTGTAGGTGGGGCAGCGTGACGAACGTGAGAGGAGCTAGGCTCCTCTCACAGTACGCCCTGAAGACCGGAACGGCGCGGCAACACGGCGAGAGGAACGCGCGGAGCAAAGGTAAGTGAATTGACACAGGGGGGACTTGGCTTATTACTTGCTACTTACTTACTACTACTATATGAGGGATGAATTTATATGGGGGATGAATTACTATGGGGGATGAATTACTATAGGGGGGATGAATTCCAATGGGGGGATGAATTACTATATGGGGGATGAATTACTATGGGGGATGAATTACTATAGGGGGGATGAATTACTATATGGGGGATGAATTACTGTATGGGGGATGAATTACTATGGGGGATGAATTACTATATGGGGGATTAATTACTATGGGGGATGAATTACTATATGGGGGATGAATTACTATGGGGGATGAATTACTATATGGGGGATGAATTACTATATGGGGGATGAATTACTATGGGGGATGAATTACTATATGGGGGATGAATTACTATGGGGGATGAATTACTATAGGGGGATGAATTACTATGGGGGATGAATTACTATATGGGGGATGAATTACTATGGGGGATGAATTACTATATGGGGGATGAATTACTATATGGGGGATGAATTACTATATGAGGGATGAATTACTATGGGGGATGAATTACTATATGGGGGATGAATTACTATATGGGGGATGAATTACTATATGGGGGATGTATTACTATATGGGGGATGAATTACTATATGGGGGATGAATTACTATTGGGGATGAATTACTATATGGGGGATGAATTACTATATGGGGGATGAATTACTATGGGGGATGAATTACAATAAAAACTTATTGAAACTAAAAACAGTGTACCATCCTATGTATTTTCAGTTTTAAAAATGTGGCTCTCAAAATAAATTTCAATCGTGGTTTTGGCGAGATTTGGCTCAGTTGAAAAAAAAGGTTGCCCACCACTGACCTAGGCGATCACAGTGGAAGTGGGATTGTGTACCTGTCAATTGCAGGTACCCGCTCCCTAAAAGGTGCCAATTCTTAAAGCGGAACTTCTTCTTTTGGGTGGAACCCCGCTTTAAGTAAGATTTATTTACAGTGAAACTAAAATCCATCCAAACACCAGCAAACAGGAAACACAGCAAACGTGAGCAATAATCCCAGTGACAAAATACCCAACAACCTAACTATATTTTATACAAAATGAAGAACACAGATTACATTGAATACCAGAGATGAAAAGAACAGGGGAATGGGGAACCAAGGCTGGAATCAGGAACAAGGGGAGCATGTACAAGGCAGTAAGGTACAAGATAGGAGCAAGATATAGGTGCAAGACAGGAGTAGGAGCAGACTCAGCATTTACAGTAACATAAAGCATACATCTGGCTGGCAGGAAAAACACTGACACAAAAGGCACTAGTATAGGAGGAACTAAATACCCTTCCAGCAGCCTTCACCAGGGGGAGACTGATTACTGGGATCTGCTGGCTGCTGGGAGGCATCTGCTGGTGGACACTGGAACTACAACCCTCCGCCCAGGGAACCACAATGCCACCAGCAGGTGAACCAGGTCCTGACAAATACACTATATTGACCTAGAGTCATAGATTTAAAAAAGAGCAGCACCATTACCATTACTAGTAAACCACTTTAAAATATCAATATATGCAACAGGTCAATGTACAAATATTAACAAAGTGCATTCAATAGGGCTAAAAAGTGCTTCAAATAAAGTACTAAAGCAGTCCGTAAAGTACCTTGTGCTCTGTACGCCCTTCGGACAACTGCTGTTTCACATACCTTCTAAGGGTTTTCTTACTCACCAACAGGTAAATGACCTCTTATTTTGTGATTAGAAGTTCAATGTAAACCAGTATTCAAATAACATGCTTGTCTTTTTTGAAAACCCCAGATCAGTGCGATTTGGATGTTCAATTTCACTGTTGCTTGCGATTTTATTTAACAAACGTCAATGCAAGCAGCAATGAAATCACAGGAAAGTAGTGCAGGGACCTTTTTCAGAGTTGCAACGATTTGAACGGTTTCATTGCCACAAATGGGGTGCGACTTGTCATGCAATTTTTCAAATTGCATGGCAAATTGCATTGGTGTGAACCAAGGCTAAGGAAACAGCTACTACACAATAAAGTGAGGGATACTCAATCCCTTGCCACAGCTTTCATTACAGAGTCAACATAAGCAAATAGAAAACACTGTTACAAATATAAATACTGTATATATATATATATATATTCCCTTATAGAACCCCATACTTGACCAACTCTTTCAAGTAAACCAAAGTTTAAATAAAGGAGGGCCCCTGTGCATTAAGTTACATTAAGAGGTTGATTTAACCGCTTCGGCACCACCCTATAGCAGAATTTTTCCTACAGGGTGGCACGGGTGCGCAAAATCAACCTCTTAGTGTAGCTAATTCATATACCCAATGAGCCTTATTTTATTTTTTATATACATGATTTTGCATTTCCGGGTAGGGGGCGTGCGCTGGCTGCACAGCACAGCCATCCAAAGCAGTGTGCTGTCAGTGAAGCACACTGACACGGCCCCCTGTGTAAAACACTCCCAGCACCCAATTAACCCTTTGATCGCCCCTCATGTTAACCCCATCCTGCCCAGTGCCATTAGTACAGTGTCAGTGCTTTTTATTAGCACTGATCACTGTATTGGTGACACTGGAGATGTCAGTGACACCAAGTCAGTTCCCTCCAGTGTCAGAATGCCCACTGCAGTCCCATTATAAGTTGCTGATCGCCGCCATTACTAGTAAAAATGTAAAAACAAAATTCCAGTATCTATACCGCCATTTTTAAAAACGAAAACTTTCATGTAAACCAATTAATTTACACGTATTGAGATTTTGTTTTTTAGAAAAGACATGTAGCAGAATACATTTTGGCCTAAATTTATGATGAAATTTGATTTTTTAAATTTTAAATGTTTAATAGCAAAAAGGTAAAAAATATAGTTTTTTTCTCAAAATTGTCAGTATTTTTTTTATAGCGCAAAGAGTAAAAAAATGCACAAATACCACCTAAAGAAAGCTCAATTTGTGGGGAAAAAAGGAACTAAATTTAATTGGGTGCAGCGTTGCATGACCGCGCAGATTGCCAGAGTAACTCAGTGCCGTTATGCAAAAAATGCCCTGGTCAGGAAGGGGGTATATCCTCAGGAGGGCAAGTGGTTAACAAAACTGGAGAGTGCAAAATCTATTGTAGCTGTGCATGGTAGCCAATGAGCTTCTAACTTCAGCTTGTTCAATTAAGCTTTGACAATAAAACTTGGAAGCTGATTGGTGCACTAGATTTTGCATTCTTTAGTATTAGTAAATCAACCACTAAATTCTAATTCCTGAGGTATATAATAAGCGGTAGAGCTTGCTTCATAATGGCGTCCTGGATGTGAAGAAAAAAAAGAAGAGTTGTGACATCACTTTCGCCATTTCGAGCACACACCAGCTCCATAGCGGCATGGAGCAGTGGGGCTTCCTTTACATACTATCAGCTAGTAATTCTAGGCGCTAAGGAGGCACAACAGTATGTGAGTTCACAAATGTTAAGTGTTTTTGGGATCTTTTACTTGTTGCGCTATGATGGTGTTCCTGGTCTGTCTCTAATGCAGTACAATATGTGAAAACAGAATTAACCTGTTCCTGTAAGTAGTCACACAAGTGAAGGAGAGTGGAGTCTGATAAGGAGTTTAAAACTGGTTTATATTGACCTACTTATGACAAATACATTACCTGTTGGTGAGTGAGAAACCCCTTTGGGGCCACGTGAAGTAGCACTTGGTGGTGTGACGAACACAGATGTCAAATCCCTGCCCTTCTCACTAACTTGTGACAAAGGACTGGCCAATCCCACACTTAGATAGCAATGCCACTCTCAGCTGCACCCTGCACAAAGATTTTCCAGGTTGTGGGAATACAGTCTAGGTGCCAACAGCCTGAGATCGATTGTCACTGGGTTAAGTTAACTAAGCGATTAACCCTTTAAACTTCAGACTGCCACCAGATAGTTTTGTGCCTATATTTCACAATATTAGCAAGAACAAGTATAAAAAATAAACATCTATAGGGGGTGGAGCCTGACTATGGCAGCGGCGGAGAGCTCGCGGTAGGAGCTCTCGCACAAGTCTCCTCTGACCGACCCCCCTTTGGCCTCAAATCCCCCCAGATGTACGGAGCTCCAGATGGCTGAGACTTACCTCGGCCTGGTGGGCTTCCCTGGATGAGCGGCGGCCCGTGGGAGGAAGAGCCGGGGAGCTGGAGACCAGCGGAGAGAGGCTGGGACGCTGGGTCTGGTTGCCGGGAGACGAGGAGGCGTGGCCGGGTCACGTGACCAGCCGCGGTGCATCCTTGGGAAGCAGGGAAGCCGGCCGGCCGGCCGAAGGCTGACAGGGAGCAGGAGAGATACTGAGGCGTTGGACGGCCAGCTACCCCTGGAGCCCTATCGTGGCGCTGACAGGGAAGAACAGCTTTGTCCAAGGAAGAAGAGAGTGGAGGAAAGCCCTGGAGGGTCCCCCTGAGAGGAGGTGGTGAGGAGCTGACCTGCTGAAAGAACTGGAGGAGGGAGCCTGTAGCCGTCTCACGAGCAGAAAAGCGCAAGGAGGGTGAGTGAGTCTGGCTGTGGCTTCACACATAAAGCCTGTATTTGAGTCAGTGGGGAAACAGAGAGTGAGAGGAAAAAAGGGAGGGACCCCCAGAGAATATAAACAAGGAGAAGAATGTAATGTGCAGGCAAAAGTTTAAAGAAAAGTGAATAGACAGGGCTGGGACTTCCATATAATATTAATTGTCTCTTTTTAAATACAAGTCTATGAGAGAAAAATAAAAGACACAGAAGAGATGAAAAACAAAAGTGCAAAAGGAACCGGGCCTAAAGGGACCCAAACGGGTACAATTAAAAATCCCAGGGAAACGTGACCCCGGAAAGGCCCCAGAGTAGAAGCGATAAAGGAGAATTAGATCTAAATCTGCAAAATAGTCCTAGACAGTCAATGGATTTGGATATCACTAGTCAACAAATATCAGAGTTGGAAAAAGATCTACAAATTCCAAATAAAAAAGAGATGACAAAAATGTTTAAAGAATTGGAGAGAACAATAAAGCAAGAAATGGTAAATATTCGGAATGACCTGGGGCAGATATTGTTAAGAGTGGAAGAAACGGAGCAGAAAGTTAATAATCAGACCCAGATTATTTCCGAATTAGAAAAGAAGATAATCAATATGGAAAAAGTCCAGGAAAAACTGCAGTATAAGGCGGAAATCCAAGAGAATAGAGAAAGAAGGAGAAATATAAGGATAAGAGGGGTATCGAAAAGTCTAAAAGGAGAAAAACTGGATGAGGCGGTTTGCAAAATACTGAACTTTATAACGGGAAACTCTGATATGGAAAGGACTAATATAGCAGGAATCTCTAGAAATGGGAAACTCCAGGGGAACTATGAGAAGGATAGGCCGAGAGATATACTGGTTAAATTTTATGAACTTCAGCAAAGGGAAAGAATCTGGAGGAAAACTAAGGGAAAGCCAGTAATAAAATATGGAGAAATGAATATCCAGATATATGCGGATTTGTCATCGGAGACTCTCCGGAGGAGGAGAGCTCTGAGGCCTTTGTTGGAACAGATGAAAAAACAGAAGGTTCAATATAGATGGGGGGTACCGGAGTGCTTAATAGGATGGAAGAATGGAATAACAGCCCGTTTGAGGTTCCCAGAGCACTTGAGAAACTTTTGTGATAGAATTGAATTACAAAGAACTGAAATTAGTAGTTGAGAAGAAGAATCCGGGGGGATTTAGATTAAAAAGTGGGGAGGAGTGGCGACTGGTGGGGGGGTGGGGTGAGGAGGGGGAGGGAAGAGGAGAGAGGATTAGAACTTTTTTTTTTTCTTCTCTACTTCCCTGCCCCTCCTCTTTCGCCTTCTCTTCCCTCATGCTTCCAGCTTAACTCCTTCTTCTTGAGAAGTATATGTAGAATGGGGGTCAACGGGGGGTTCGGATAGAGGGGAAGTTGTCCATGGGAGGAGTGAAGCCCTAAGGATTAAATCAAAGCTGGATATTATCTCCACAAATGATTGTTAGGCAAATCGTAGGCCTAAAAAGAGGGGGGAGGGAGGGAAGGAGTGGGGGGGATGGACGGGGTTGGAGGGGAGGGCGAGGAAAGGGATCAAGGGGACTATTGGGAGAAGGGGGGAGGGGTGAGGGAGAGGTTTTAGGGACAACACTCTGCATGATGGAAGGGAAAAAACAGGGATATACGACATATGGAAGATCTACGATTTATAACATATAACGTAAAGGGATTGAACTGTCCTGGGAAGAGATTTAAACTATTCAAGGAGTTACAGCATAGAGAGGCTTCGGTGGTATTTTTGCAGGAGACACACTTTGAGATAAAGTCAAATATAAAGCTGTACTCTAGAAATTACCCAACATGGTTTTATGCGGATTACCCAATCAAGAGAGCTAAGGGAGTAGCAATAGGGTTTGCAAAAAATGTAAGGCTGGAGATAGAAGAGAGAGAGGTAGATCCTGAGGGGAGATTTTTGTTTTTGAAGGGTAGACTACAAGAGCAGGAATGTACAATTGCGAATATCTATTGCCCAAATAAAAGACCAGAAGCTTATCTGAAGGGAGTCCTGAGAAAACTGATGGCCTTTAAGAAGGGACGCTTGATAGTGGCAGGGGATTTGAATTTTTGTATGGATCCACAAATGGATACGACCTCTTCTGTGCAACGAGAGGGAGGTAGAGCTCTGAGAATCCTGAAGAGATTGATACAGGAGTGTCAACTGGTCGATATTTGGAGAGTGATTCATGGAAAAGAGAGAGACTATACCTTCTTCTCCAAAGCACACGAGATGTACTCCAGATTGGACTATATATTGGTAGATCATCAACTTATAGAAATGGTAGATAAAGCAGAAATAGAGGCGATGTGCCTTTCAGATCATGCCCCTATTACACTGAAAGTGAGGTGGGGAAGACGATTGACAGTTGGGATAGGTTGGAAGTTGAACGAGGCTCTTCTCCTGGATCAGGAGGTGGATCAGAAAATTAGAGAAGAGATTGAAAGATTTTTTCAAGAGAATGAGACAGGGGAGGTGTCGGTGGCTACAGTATGGGAGTCCCATAAGGCCTATATAAGTATATTGATTGCATTCGGGGCAAAAAAGAAAAGGGAAAGAAGAGAAAAACTTACTGGGTTGCTAAAAGAAATATTTGACTTGGGGCAGATACATAAAAGTAAAAGATCAGAAGAGATAAGACAGAAGGTAATAAAAAAGAAAGAATTAGAGCTACTGATGGAGGAGGAGAAGAGAAGAGTTTTCAACAAAGTTGCAAGTGAGAGATATAGATGGGGAGACAAACCAGGAAAATATTTAATGAGAGCCTTGAGGGAAAAGAAAAATAGGAACTATATAGAGAAAATAAAAAACCCCAAGGGGGAAATGGTTTATTCTACTAAAGAGATCATTAAGATGTTTAGAGAATACTATAGTAAGCTGTATAATATTGCCTCCCAAGATCCAGTAAATATAAGCGGGAATGAGAGAAGAGAGAAAAGATGGGAATATTTAAAAAACGCAGGACTACCGAAGTTAAGTGAAGATCATCTCAATTCCCTAGATTTGGAAATTATGCAGGAGGAAATAATAAGAGCATTAAAAAGTACTATGACGGGGAAAAGCCCAGGCCCAGATGGTTATACAGTGAAGTACTATAAAAAATACAGTGACTTGTTAATACCTAAATTGAAGAAATATATGAATGCCCTGGGAGGAGAGATGGAGATGAGACGGGAATCTTTACAGGCCCATGTGGTGTTGATACAAAAGGAGGGGAAAGATGTTTCTCAGTGCTCTAGCTATAGACCGATATCACTTCTGAACATAGACACTAAGCTATACGCAAAGATTCTAGCAAATAGGCTAAAAGAATTTATGCCAGAATGGATCCAGGGGGATCAGGCAGGATTTGTTCCAGGAAGGGAGGGCAGAGGTAATGGGTTGAGAACTCTGTTGCTTATCCAGAAAGCTAGGAAGGGGAAAACCCCGGTAGTAGTGCTTTCGATTGATGCTGAAAAGGCATTCGATAGAGTAGATTGGGGCTTTATGATGGATACCCTGGAGACTCTAGGAATGGGCGTAAGAATGAGAGAGTGGATAGGAAAGTTGTACAGAGAGCCCTCAGCGGTTGTCATGGTTAATGGAGAGAGGTCGGAACCTATTGGGATGTCAAATGGAACTAGACAGGGATGTCCATTGTCCCCACTGTTGTATGTATGGGCGTTAGAACCTTTATTGGCAACTATTAGGAAGAATATAGATATAAAAGGAGTGCAGATAGGAGGAGTTGAACATAAAGTGGCTGCCTTTGCGGATGACCTGTTGTTCTATGTGGGGAATCCTAGGATAACACTCCCAAATCTACGTCATATACGAACCTGTATAAATTAAACTATATCCCACTCTTAAATGAGATCAAGGAGGAACTAAGGAGATTGGGAGGAGGTAATCCGTCTTGGATAGGCCGTATAAACTTGATAAAAATGATAATAGTACCAAAAATCCTATATAAATTCCAGATGATTCCAGTCAAAATCCCGGAGGTATTTTTTAAAGTAATAAAAAGGATGTTAACAAAATACATATGGAAAAATAAAAAACCTAGAATATCATATGACTTATTAAGTAGAAAAAAGGAGAAGGGAGGTTTGGGAGTGCCAGACATCAAGAGGTATTATAGAGCAGCAGTTCTAGCGAGAATTTACGATTGGACACATAATTCAGAGGGGAAAAGGTGGGTTAAGATTGAGAATGAATTAAGTGGAGTTACCTTGAGTAGAATTATATGGGCACCAGCACAATATAGAGGGTTAAAACACTCGTGGTGAGTGTTTTTACATTAAATGTTTTAAAGGTTTGGGATAAACTTATGAAATGGGATTTTAATTCACAATTAATATCACTGAGGAACACGGATTATTTCCCTCCAGGTAAGGAGGAGAGCACAGGAAAATGGTTTAAAAAAGAGGATATCCAATTGAGAGATATTATGGAAGGACAAGAATTGAGAGCACTTAAGGATTTGAAAAAAGAAAGAGAACTCTTCATTAAAATAGATGAGTGGAGATATCACCAATTAAAACACTTTGTCAGAAACCTTCCAAAACCGTTGAGATTGAGAAAGGATTGGAATCTGTTTGAGAGGTTGTTGGAAACACGAGGTGACGGGAGGCGGGGCACGGCGAAAGTTTATAAGATCCTCACTGAGTTAGACACATACACAAAACCAATTTATATAGTAAAATGGGAAAGAGATTTGGGAATAGAGATAGATGAAGATAAACAAAGGAAAATATATAGATTAATACATGAGAATATAAGTATGAGAGAGGTGGAGGTAAATTATAAGTGTTTAGCAAGATGGCACATTACACTGAAGGTTGAGAATAAGATATGTGGGGAAAATACACTAGAGTGCTGGAGGGGATGTGGAAAGATAGGCACGCTATATCATATATGGTGGGAGTGCCTGAAGATCCAAGGTTTCTGGGAGATAATGGTTCAACTAATTGATAATATCACTGAGATAAAGATAGGACTGGACCCAGAAGTGTGTCTACTACATTGTACAGAGCTATCAGTAAATAAATACAAGGACTCGGGTATATGGTGCTATTTGAATGCAGCGAAGGGTCTGATACCTAAGTTCTGGCATAGACCAGAGGTGCCGAAGATAGAGGATTGGGTGGAGAGAACGAATCAGATATGTAGGATGGAGAAATTGTATTACATGCAAGAAGACAAGATGGGGTTATTCTCTAAGAAGTGGAGAAAATGGGAAAAATTTATGGGGAAATATATGAAGTAGTAGTGTGAGAGAGATGGAAGTATTTATATATTCTATATTCTAGTTGAGAAAAGAGGGAATAGAACAATGCAGAGTGGGTGGGTTTATATAGGGGGAGGGAGGTCTTATTTGGGGAGGAGGGAAAAGATAGGGGGTGGGTGGTAATGGGAAAAAAAAATAGTAAGAAATGTAATTAATGATCTGGAAATGGTTTTTGTATGAGAATAATGATGAAATATGTACTATATATGTAAAATAAATAAATATTAAAAAAAATAAATAAATAAACATCTATACACACACTGTCAGCACAGACTGGTATATTCAGAGATGTATCATATACCATAGCACTCTTCAAGAGACAGGGATTCTTTTAGTATTCATTAGCACATTTAGAGACAATTTCAACACTTTTCAAAATAGGGTTTAATAATGAAAAAGTCAAAATGGTGCAACTTAAATATTTACAAAAACAAAGATATTACAAAGTAGCAAAGAGAACAAGCAACAGCAAGACAAGGTGAAAAAAGTAAATACTTGCAAAGTTCTTGGTTTTAGCAAAGTTCAGTCAAGGTGAGCAAGGTGTTAACGGCTTTCATAACTTGCCAGATGTTCCTTGGTTGATGGTACAGGAGAGCTGTCAAAATGACCAGGCATTCCTTTTTTCTGTGGTATCAAAGAGGTGTTGATGGAGACCATATGACTAATTAAGCGGCTGAGGAGCTGCCATGGAGGTGCCATCGTTGTGTTTATGACTGTCTCACGACCCTCCCTTACACACCGCTTTTTACTAATATTAATATCTTCTAATATGTACAGGTTGCATTCTGGAAACTGGTAGATTATTGTTCAGTATTATATTTCATGTCCAAAGATACTAAACACAAAGTATATCGGATAGGCCTGTGACCCAGGAGCTATCTGACTGCTATCCAACCTTCTATAAACTATAGCTTAGCCATGTATCAGCTCGATTTATTCGGTATTCAATATTCCCCATTCAAATATATACTTAATATTGCTGTGTCTTGGTTCTGCCTGATTTTATGACTTGTGTGTAGTTTTGAGATGGGCAGGGGGTCTCCAAAAGGTCACTGCAAGCCTGACTGCTCTATGATCCACATGTTACGGCATGCTATGCGTTCCTAGTGCTTTAATTGCCCTACAAACCATGGGTAACAGAACTGAATGATTTTGTCATAGTTTTACGATACATCAGAAGGATTTTTCAATCTGTATATTTTTTATGGTCAGTAAAAATTGGCAGGACTTCAATTAGCTGTTTACAGCCCTGGCAAAGACCTATGTGCTGGTGTCTACTGTCCCGAAGTTGAGATGACAGGTGAACAAAATGGATGTCACATACAGCTTTCATGTGCCTACTGCGCACAACCATTACAGATGGTTGTCAGAAAGGTACACAGAGCACAAGCAGTTTATGGACTGCTTTATTACTATATTTGAAGAACTGTTCAGAACTATTGAATACACTTTATTAATATTTGCACATGTGTTTTGAGTTTGCACATTAACCTGTTGCACATATTGATATATACAAGTAATACATGTAATATAATGTATAATGCTGCTCTTTTTTATGATTTTGTCACATTTAGAGATTTAAACAGTATCTCCATTCAGTATAAGCATCTACTATCCTTAAATACTCAAAAGTTTTTTTTAAACATAATCAACACACATTTGGTTACTTTTCCTAGTTAACAATTCAGTTTTAGTCACCCAGGAGAGTAAAAAGATTTTTTAGCAACTTTTCTATAGTAAGGCTACTTTCACACTGATCCACCGCAAAAACACAGCAAAAACACGTTTTTGCTTCGCTTCTGAGTGTTTTTTAAAGGACACGTGACTTAAAAACTGCATCAAAAACGCTTCTCAGAGGCATTTTTAAGGCGCTTTTCAGGTGTTTGCAATTGATTTCAATTGGAAGAGGTGTTTATAGGGAGTTTTTTTTTTAACTCCCCAAACATGCCCCAAAGATGCAATATAATACAAATGCAGCACTATAAATATAAGAACCGATAATAATGAATGATAAAAATGAATGAATGATAAAAAGTGAGCGCCAGTACAGCGCTTATAAAGTGATAAGGTGATGAATCGTCTCTTAATGACATAATTAATGGGTGAATATAAAATCAATATATAAAGTGACTATAGTACATCATAAGTATAAAAATGCAAATCAAGTTCATAAAGTTGGGTGATCCATACTCCATGCTGGTGATCCTAAATTGAGGGCTGGTAATATGAATGCACTCACCAGAAGTGCACGGGATATGCGCATATATAAAAGTGTCCAACAATGGTCATCAGGGTCTGAGCAGGGGCTGCGGGGTCATCAGGCACATTCCAGGCACACAAGATAACTCCACTCCCTCACAGGGCACACTCAGCTCCTAGGGACAGCTCACTGTTGTCATCAGACCATCCAACAAGAAATACCACAGGGACAGCTCCACGTAGGTATCGGACCACCAGGACAGATTCATCTGAGTTTGGGGGATATCTCCACCTTAGGGGCTCACACAATATGAACCAGAGACAAATAGGTGCTAATAGTGTAGTATTTCTTTATTAGAGTAGCAGTAAAATTGATAGGAAAGCACTCACATTTGGAATAGGAACAGCTCCAGGTAAAATGGGCGCCGGCCTTCCTGACAGCCGTGTGTGGCGTGACGTCACCTGATAGGCTCCTCTCTGACATGTTTCGTGCACTTGCCCCAAAGATGCGGCAAGAAAGAGTTTTTACATCGCACGACAAGCGCAATGCCTCAGTGTGAAAACATACAAAGATATACATTCACATACACAGGGAAGCAGTTTTCTTGAGCTTTTCAGGTTCTTTATTTAACACAAAAACGCTTGAAAAACTCCTCAGTGTGAAAGCAGTCTAACTGTAAATGTGTAATAAATGCACAATGCTCTCTCTTTAGTGTTCATATACTACACCATGTGAAAGAGAACATTTAAATCTCTAAACAGATACAAACATAATAACATCAAATATTATACAGGAATTTTATAGCGCCAAAAGTTTGCTCAGCGCTTTACAATATAAAGGGAGACAATACAGCAACGATACAGTTCAATACAAAAGGGTTAGGAGGGCCCTGCTCCTTGGAGCTTATGATCTAAGAGGGATTACATATGTGAATAACTGTCAGGAATGGACTTGCCAATAATGGTGGGACTCACCTGCCTTGTGGGCTGCAGTACCAGGGCTGGCCAGCGGGTGCTCTCAGCAATCAGAGACTCACCCCTGCAATCAGCCAAACACCTGAAGCTGATTGCAGGGTTTGTATTTAAGGAATGGCCAGACTCACAGTCAGGGCCTTGGTGTGTGTTTTTCCATGGGCCCCTGTACCTTGTATCCTGTATTCCTGTTCCTGTCTGACTTGTTGCTGACCCTGCCTGATCCTGACCTCTGCTGACTTCTCCTGCTTGATCCCTGGCTTGTGACCCTGACCATTCTCTGCCTGACCCTCTGTACCACGCTGCCCGTGAGTTACTGGACCCAGCTTGTGACCCCGACCACTCTCCCGCCTGTTCCTTGTACTCCATTTGCCCGTTTGCCACTGACCCGGCCTACCTGACTACTCATTGTATTGTATGTATTGTTATCGGTGGGTGGTTTGGTTTGGTTTGTTTGCACTGTGTGTATGTTTAGTTTTGCACTGCGTTTTGTATTGTTAGTCTTAATAAATTATATTGTTTATACCATATCTGAAGCCTGCGTTTCCCTGTGTCAGTCCACACCCCTCTGATCATACCTGGAGCCCTGACAATAACACTCCAAAAGCGGTATGTCCCAGTTTTGATAAAATCTACACCTACTGGTGCAGCTATCATATGGTTTTGTGTTTGTCCAATGCCTGCTCTCCCACTACTCCTAGTGGTTCCTCCTGCTTGCTTCTCCATCATTAAAGGAAGTTAGATCCAACAGGATGACAGGCAGAGCAGATGTCAAATACCTGCTGTGCAATGTCAAATACCTGCTGTGGGTGGTTATCAGCAACGTGAAAGAACACAAGCCACCAGAAGGGTAAATATGCAACTTCTTTTGCAAGATGTAATTCAATGAAGTTGCAAATCACAACAGGGTTTCTAACTACTTTTAACTGTTCTGTATGCCTGCATGCATTTTAACTGCTGTTACAGTTTTCTTTATCACTAATATACACAGACTTTCAGTGGGTATATGGCAATACAGAATGCAGCACATTTAGAAAAGCAAGACCTGTGTTAGATATATTAAAACAGTTTAAAACAAAGCTTGACAACAGAGTTAAATTGTTTATTAGTTTCACATAAGAAAAAACTAATTATGACCTAACTTTTTAATTGAAGCAGAAAAAAGTGCTTCAGGATATGAAAACATTTCACACTCTTTGTACGATTCTGCTGATAGTTTATACTGTAATTCCAAAATCCAGTCCATTTTTGAAGATACTTTTAATGAATTTGTAATTTTAATGAGTTAGCAATAAGTATTTGAGTTGGTTATAAATTTGTTAATATTGATTACTAGTGTAATTTTCTCTTTGCGCTATATTTTCCATTTAGAGTCATTTAATGAATGCAGACATTTTCAGTCCCTTTTTAAATATAGGGCACGCTTATAAGAACAAAAAAAAACGTTCACAGAATACTAACAGTGGTGTTTTTAATACATGAAAATTGCCAAAGTTTATAAGTGGTGATAAATGCAAAAAAAAACCCAAAAGAGGCTATTATTATGGTGGCATTAGCACTACATTAATTTCAAACATGTTACTTGAAGGTGAAAAGTAAAATGATTTAACCATTTGCCGCCCGGCCTATAGCCGTTTGGCGGCCGCAAAAATGAATTGTGCGGTTGCCGAGCCGTGCAGCACCGCAATCTGTCACCGGCCGTGTACCTCGGACATGGCCGATGACAGATCTGAGTACTGGCCCCTGTTGCCAGTACCATGTGACCTGCTGTGACCAATCCCAGCAGGTCACATGACAGTTGTATACAATGGATGGCTTCATTCATGCCATCCATTGTATACTAGTGTCTAGCTGTGAATGGTCACAGCAGGTCACATGCACATGTCATGTGATTAGCTGTGGCCAAATCACAGCTAAGCACAAAAAAAAAAAATAAAAACCTGAATGAATCGATGTCATTCAGGTAAATGCTTGCTTATAGCAAAGTAATTCTTTGCTATAAGCAAATTGTGTAAAAAAAAAAACACTGATCACTTCCCCAAAGTAGTACAATGTTACTATGATAACATTGTACTACTTTGGTCATAGTAAAATATGAAAACAAAATCTTAAAAAAAAAAAAAATGTAATGAAAAATAATAAAAAAAAAATACATATATATATTTTTTTCATACTGTCACCAGTCAGTGTCCCTGTTCACCGCCATGCCAGTTATATGATGATGCTGTACTGCACTGGTGACAGTATGTAAAAACAAAATAGTGAAAATAATTTTTTAAATTTTTTCATTTTCCGAAAAATTATGACAAAAAAATACAACTTCAAAAAACTCGCCGTGCCTCTTATGAAGTACGTCGGACTTTCTACTTTACAAAAAGGGGTCATTTGGGGGATACCTGTACTGTTCTGACCTTCTTGGACCTCAAGAAATTAGATTGGCTGTCAGTACTTCAGGATTGACCAATTTTCAGATCTATACCATAGTTTGTGAACTCTATAACTTTCCTACAAACTAAATAATACATCCTAATTTGGGTTATTTTCACCAAAGACATGTAGCAGAATACATCTCGGCCTAAATTTATAAAGAACAATTATTTATTTGTAAACTTTTATAACAGAAACAAAGAAAAACGTGTTTTTTTCAAAATATTTGGTCTTTTTTTGTTAATTTAGCAAAAAATAAAAACCCCGGCGGTGATTAAATACCACAAAAAGAAAGCTCTAGTGTGAAGAAAAATTTTGGTTTGGGTACAATGTTTTATGACCGCGCAATTGTCATTCAAAGTGTGAGAGCGCTGAAACCTGAAAACTGGCCTGGGCAGTTGCCCAGTATTGAATTGTTTAAGCATCTTCTGTGCAACAATACATCTAATCAATATTTTTTTGCAGAGATGATCATATCTACTATAAGCAGCTTTCAAGAAATAGACTGGGGATGGGAATTTGTTGGTGAGCTCGTAAATTTTAGGAATGTATCCTCTGTGTAAAACACAGTTGCAGCATCAGGAATGAGACCTCCCTTCAGTAATGTTCAACTTATGTAGTGATTAGAGATGAGCGAATTATTCAAAAATTCGATTCGGCTCATTCGCCGAATTCGCGGAATAAATTCGATTCGAGGCGAATATATTCGCTGCGAATTTAACGTGTAAAAAGGGTGTTTCTAGGCTTCAGAGAGCCTTTATATTAGTGCAGAACACTGTATCTTTAATTTAAATGCCCTTGGAGTCTGCTGGGGAAGAGAAATAATACTGTCAGTTAGTATGACATGCAGATGAGTGCCGTCGATCTTAGAATCACCGCACACTTCACTCATTTGGGCAGTCACGGGGCCAAAACCAGAGTGTGGAGCCACAGTGTGGCGGTGGAGGCAGCAGCAATGGGAGGCCATACAGCACCCTATGACAAAATGGAACCCACCAGCAGTGTGAGGAGACCTGAAAGTGGCACATGGCAGAGTGTGGCGATGGAGACAGCAGCAATGGGAGGCCGTACAGGGACCCATGACACACTCTGGACCTGGCAGCAGCATGAGGAGGCGGTACAGGGGCCCATGACAGATTACGGGCCTGGCAGCAGCATGAGGAGTCGGTACGGGGGCCCATGGCAGATTACGGGCCTGACAGCAGCAATGGGAGGCCATACAGCACCCTATGACAAAATGGAACCCACCAGCAGTGTGAGGAGACCTGAAAGTGGCACATGGCAGAGTGTGGCGATGGAGACAGCAGCAATCGGAGGCCGTACAGGGACCCATGACACACTCTGGACCTGGCAGCAGCATGAGGAGGCGGTACAGGGGCCCATGACAGATTACGGGCCTGGCAGCAGCATGAGGAGTCGGTACGGGGGCCCATGGCAGATTACGGGCCTGGCAGCAGCAATGGGAGGCCATACAGCACCCTATGACAAAATGGAACCCACCAGCAGTGTGAGGAGACCTGAAAGTGGCACATGGCAGAGTGTGGCGATGGAGACAGCAGCAATCGGAGGCCGTACAGGGACCCATGACACACTCTGGACCTGGCAGCAGCATGAGGAGGCGGTACAGGGGCCCATGACAGATTACGGGCCTGGCAGCAGCATGAGGAGTCGGTACGGGGGCCCATGGCAGATTACGGGCCTGGCAGCAGCAATGGGAGGCCATACAGCACCCTATGACAAAATGGAACCCACCAGCAGTGTGAGGAGACCTGAAAGTGGCACATGGCAGAGTGTGGCGATGGAGACAGCAGCAATCGGAGGCCGTACAGGGACCCATGACACACTCTGGACCTGGCAGCAGCATGAGGAGGCGGTACAGGGGCCCATGACAGATTACGGGCCTGGCAGCAGCATGAGGAGTCGGTACGGGGGCCCATGGCAGATTACGGGCCTGACAGCAGCAATGGGAGGCCATACAGCACCCTATGACAAAATGGAACCCACCAGCAGTGTGAGGAGACCTGAAAGTGGCACATGGCAGAGTGTGGCGATGGAGACAGCAGCAATGGGAGGCCGTACAGGGACCCATGACACACTCTGGACCTGGCAGCAGCATGAGGAGGCGGTACAGGGGCCCATGACAGATTACGGGCCTGGCAGCAGCATGAGGAGTCGGTACGGGGGCCCATGGCAGATTACGGGCCTGGCAGCAGCAATGGGAGGCCATACAGCACCCTATGACAAAATGGAACCCACCAGCAGTGTGAGGAGACCTGAAAGTGGCACATGGCAGAGTGTGGCGATGAAGTCAGCAGCAATGGGAGGCCGTACAGGGACCCATGACACACTCTGGACCTGGCAGCAGCATGAGGAGGCGGTACAGGGGCCCATGGCAGAGTGGCGAAGCGTAAGCAGCTTAAATTGAAGGCCATACAGAGGCCTATGTTAAAAATAATAACATGTTTGGGGCATGATTCATGGCGGATTTAGTCAGTTGTGTCAGGAACTGGTGGTTTGAAATCCAGACTAATCCACACCTGATTCATTTTCACAAACGTGAGTCTCTCCACACTTTGGGTGGACAGTCGTGTCCTCCGCGGAGTTACAATACCTCCTGCCGCACTAAACACGCACTCCGATGCCACGCTACTGGCCGGGCATGACAGCCTTTCAAGGGCAAATTCAGCTAGTTGGGGCCAAAGGTCAAGTTTCGTTGCCCAGTAGTCAAGGGGATTGTCTACCTCGGTTGGCAGGGTGCTGTCCAAGTAGGCCCGAGCCTGTTGTTTGAGGTCCTGCTCCAGGTCCACCTGATGCTGCTGCTGCTGCGGCTGGTTAGTAGTTTCCTCACTGCGCTGGTGAAGAAAGCTACTCATCATCGACTGCAGACTGAGGCAGCCGCTGCTGGTGGAGCTGCCACTGCTCCTACCACCCCACCCCTCCCCTGCTGCCATGGCAGCGGAACGCGAGTGACAGGGCCCACAGTGTCTGAGGATGGACGTTGGCGCAGAAAGGCAGAGATCAACTGACTACATAGGTGGTTTTTATAGTACTTTATTTTGGCCTCCCTCTTAGCAGGTGTGAAAAAGGCCACCATTTTTGAACGGTAGCGAGGGTCCAACAAGGTGGACAGCCAAAAGTCATCCCTCTGTCTGATGGTTATTATTCGGCTGTCGCTACGCAAGCAACCGAGCATGCTATGGGCCATTTGTGCCAAGGAATGCGAGGGACTCCCTGCCTCCATCTCCACAGCATACTGCCACGGTGCGTCTGGGTCCTCTGTCTCCTCCTCCTCCTCTACCAGATGCTCCTGCTCCTCCACTCCTGTCCGCTGAGTGGAAAAACCACCCATTTCACTCAATAATTCCTGAGCACCAATGTCCTCCTCTACCTCCTCCTCTTCTTCCTGTCCTGCCCCCACAGGGGTCATGTGGCGTTGAGATCTGTGCGCCACGTCTACCGCACCCTGACCAGCCATTGTTAACAGCATTTGTTCCAGGACGTGCAACAGAGGAATGACATCGTTCATCCCATAGTCCTGCCGACTCACGAATAGCGTGGCCTCCTCAAAGGGCCTGAGCAAGCGGCAGGTGTCACGCATGAGCTGCCAATGGCTGACATCTAAGTTACACAGGGGAGTACCTTTATCCGCTTGTAACATCAGGAAATCGGTGATGGCCTTTCGCTGTTCGTAAAGGCGGTCTAACATATGTAGGGTTGAATTCCACCTTGTTGCAACGTCGCAGATCAGGCGATGCTGTGGTATTCCGTTCTGCCGCTGCAGCTCAAGGAGGGTGTGCTTTGCGGTGTAGGAATGGCTGAAATGCATGCAAAGTTTACGTGACATTTTAAGGATGTCTTGCAGTGGGATGGTGGATTTTAGGAACCGCTTGACAACCAGATTGAACACGTGAGCCATGCATGGCGCATGGCACAACCTTCCTTGATGCAGAGCAGACACCATGTTCTTTCCGTTGTCGGTCAACATGGTTCCGATTTTCAGTTTGCGCAGAGACAGCCATCTGTCGATTTCTCTGTTCATTACACTCAGAAGTTCCTCCCCTGTGTGACTACGTTCGCCAAGGCATACCAGGTGCAGCACAGCGTGACCCCATTGCGCCCTGCACATGTGATATGCCGGTCGGTAATGGGACTTGGCACGGGGGTGGCGGCTGAGGACACGGCGGAAGAAGAGGTGGTAGAGGCGGACATCTTTGCTGGACCAAGGACGTGCAAACGTGGAGGCAAAAGCGGCGTGATCTGTCCAAGTTGCTGGTGCGGCTGTGCCGGCACCACGTTCATCCAGTGGGCCGTAAATGACATGTACTGTCCCTGACCGTAGTTACAGCTCCACACGTCGGCGCTGCCGTGCACTTTGGCAGAGACCGACATGCTCAAAGACTGGCCCACCATCTCTTCTACATGTGAATGCAGGGCTGGCACTGCCTTTTTGGCGAAGAAATGCCGGCTTGGCACTCTCCACCGCGGCTCGGCACAAGCCATCATTTCTCGGAAAGGTGCTGAGTCCACCACTTGAAAAGGGAGGGACTGCAGCACCAGCAACTTGGACAGGAGGACGTTCAGCTTCTGCACCGCCGGGTGCGTGCTCGCAAACTGTTGTCTCTTGGAAACGGATTCCAAGAAAGACTGCTGACGGAATCCGTGAAGAGGAGTAGCAGGAGAAGGAGCATCTGAACGAGCGGAAGATGCCAACGAGCGACAACTCCCCTCAGCAGAGGTGTTGGAGCCTTGACTGGCTGATAGAGGGCGATTGACGTCGGGTGACAGAGCAAGTAACGGAGCGGGTGATGGAGCGGGGGCTGGGGCAGGCAGAATCGCCGTATCTTTATCACGGTTTTCCCAGGCCACGGTTTTCCCAATGGCGACGCTGCATATGCTGACGCAACGCTGTAGTCCCAACATGGGCCCCCTGGCCACGCTTGACTTTCTGGCCACATAGTCAACATACGGCTACGTTTACTTCCTCGGGCGGCTTGACGAAAAATTGCCACACCGCCGAGTAGGAAACTTTGCCCCCGCTACTCCTCACTGGCTGACTGCTACTTCCTCCGTGCACACCGGCACCACTACTGGCCGTGGTGGTAGGCTGCAGTGGAGCTGGTGCTCTACTCCGTAACCGTTTGCCTCCACTGACACTGCTGCGACCCTGCTGCCTCCTGGGCAACCCACCGACTGTTTTGCTCGCTGGCAAGCTGGCACCCTCTTCTCCTGATGATGCGGAAGCAATAGCCTGATGACGACGAGGCTGCCAAGTGCGATCAGCCTCATCATCATCAATTAGGGTCTCCGCCTCACTACTAGCCCCCTCGGCTGTGTGTAGGTCAGGAGACAGACCTGTCTCTAGACCGGCTACCGAGCCACTCTCCTCGCCAGTACTTCTTCGCCTGGCTGCTGAAGAGGCGGATGTCTCCCCCCGTTCCTGACCGCCCTCTGTTAGCTCTTCCTCACTGTACAGTGGGGCTGAGCCCACAGCATGCGATACTTCGCTTGGTGAGGGAACACCAAAGGACAGGGGCAGGTAGAGGACACGTGATTTCAGTGGGCTTGCTCCCGGGCAATGCCAACTAACGGTTGTGTCTGACGTACCCACCGACCGTTGGCTGTAGGTGTCAGAGGTGACCTGGGAAGAGGAAGACGACCGAGTCAACCAATCGATGACGGCAGGGTTGTCGGTGGAGACACAACCGCTGGATGACACCGGGAGCACTGGCCTCTGGCTGCGACTAGTGCTGCCTCGACCCCTTCCTCTGCTGCCACGTCTGCTCGCTCCTGAAACATTGCCTCCTCTGCCACTCCTCTGCGTGTTGTCTGACATACTCTTTAATTCAATAGTGGTTGTGAAGCAGAAAGTAACGATTCTGTGTCCCTGAGTAACAATTCTGTGTCCCCGAGTAACGATTCTGTGTCCCTGAGTAACAATTCTGTGTCCCCGAGTAACGATTCTGTGTCCCTGAGTAACGATTCTGTGTCCCCGAGTAACAATTCTGTGTCCCCGAGTAACGATTCTGTGTCCCTGAGTAACAATTCTGTGTCCCTGAGTAACGATTCTGTGTCCCTGAGTAACGATTCTGTGTCCCTGAGTAACGATTCTGTGTCCCTGAGTAACAATTCTGTGTCCCTGAGTAACAATTCTGTGTCCCTGAGTAACGATTCTGTGTCCCTGAGTAACAATTCTGTGTCCCTGAGTAACAATTCTGTGTCCCTGAGTAATGATTCTGTGTCCCTGAGTAACAATTCTGTGTCCCTGAGTAACAATTCTGTGTCTGTCCCTGAGTAACGATTCTGTGTCCCTGAGCAACGATTCTGTGTCCCTCAGTAACGATTCTGTGTCCCTGAGTAACGATTCTGTGTCCCGGAGTAACGATTCTGTGTCCCTGAGTAACGATTCTGTGTCCCTGAGTAACGATTCTGTGTCCCTGAGTAACGATTCTGTGTCCCTCAGTAACGATTCTGTGTCCCTGAGTAACGATTCTGTGTCCCTGAGTAACGATTCTGTGTCCCTGAGTAACGATTCTGTGTCCCTGAGTAACAATTCTGTGTCCCTGAGTAACAATTCTGTGTCTGTCCCTGAGTAACAATTCTGTGTCCCTGAGTAACAATTCTGTGTCCCTGAGTAACAATTCTGTGTCCCTGAGTAACGATTCTGTGTCCCTGAGTAACGATTCTGTGTCCCTGAGTAACGATTCTGTGGCCCTAAAGTCTCTGTGGCCCTAACTCTGTCCCTAATACAGACAGGTCTGTCTCTCTTGAATGACTGGAGGCTAATGGAGAATTCTAAGATGGCCGCAATTTATAGCTCCACCATTACACAGTGCTGGCTGGCTGGCTGCTGATTGGCTAATGCGATCACATGTCATGAATGAATGCATTATGGGTCAGCGCGCCTTGTCTGCGCGCCTTCCCAGAGATCCCCGCTCCGTCGCCACACATGTCGCCGCCATTTTTGGGAAAATTCGATTCGTGCATCCGAAGTTTGCTAATTTTCGGATTCGGCGCGAATCGAATTTTTCCTGATCTTCGAAACGAATTCCACTTCGCCATGTTCGATTCGCTCATCTCTAGTAGTGATCTTGCTTCAATATACGTATAGTGCCACCACTCACCAGATGTGCTGAACAAAATGTAGCACCTCACTACATCAAAATAGGTCAATATGCATTTAAACATCTCAGAAAACAAATTTCTCAAAAATAATGTTCAGTACAGGATATTCCTCCCAATAATATGATCAGACAAGAGAGACAATGCTCATATAGTGTTGCAACATTATTTTTATTAAAACAAATCTACAAAAAATAAACCTATGTACATGTCGGCAGCAAAACGTTAGCAAAACGTTAGCATAAAGTGTGTAACGTATGCAAAGCTCCAAATAATGTATCTTTATATGTTTTTATTTTTCAGAGATTTATTTTATTAAAATAACATTGAAAATTTTCCAAGGCTGAGGGCTGCTCTCCTAGACTTAGACTGGGAAGGGATATTGTCATCGAAAAACACAGAAAAGAAGCGGGAATGATTCAAATCGAATGTGGGCAAATACACTGCAAAATATATTCCTATCAGCAATACGTTTAAAAGATTAAAAATAAAAGTTTTGTGGCTCACATCCAAAGTTATAAAAGCTTCAAAATAATAAGGAAATCAAAATGATAAATATGAAGGAACACTACCATCATTTAAAAGTGAGTGGGGACAAAGAAAAGGCACATGTATTAAATACACTTGTTAGGAATGGACTGGCCAGCAATGGTGGGACTCACCTGCCTTTTGATCTGCAGTACCAGGGCTGGCCAGCGGGTGTTCCCTGCAATCAGAGACTCAACTTTGCAGCCAGCTAACACCTGTAACTGATGATGCTGGGGTATTTAAGGGATGGCCAGACCCACAGACTCTGCCTTGGTGTTGTGTTTCTCTTGGCCTTGTATCCTGTTCCTGCTCTCTGTTCCTGTCTGATTCTCTGCTACCTGTCCTGATCCCTGGCTTGTGACCCTGACCATCTCTCTGCTTGACCCTCTGTACTACGCTGCTTGCTACCTGCTGAACCTGGCCTGTGACCCCGACCATTCTCTGCTTGCTCCCCCTGTACCTACCTGCCCTATTGATATTGACCCGGCCTGCCTGACGACGCTTGCTTGTATATACTGTTATCTGTGGGTGGTTGGTTTGGTTTGGTTGCACTGTGTTATGTTTTAGTATTGCACTGCGTTTATGTTTGTATTGTTAGTGTTAATAAATTGTATTGTTTATCACATATCTGAAGTCTGCGTTTCCCTGCATCAGTCACACACCTCTGGTCATACCTGGGAGCCCTGACATTACACCAAGGCCAATCCTGACCAGAAGTGGCTGCACAGGGAAGCCATCTTGGCTTGTTGATGGGAAGGATGGATCTTGATGAGGTTGAGTATTTATATCTGCTAGTGTTTGATGACAGGGAGTATGCTTATCAAACTCTGAAGGAGTATACCCGGGATGAATTGCTAGAATGTATACGGCTCGCTCATGTTCTAGTAGATCAGGGCACAGTGTTCTCTGAGGTGCAGCCATTGATTGAGGTTTGTGCAGAGTTGGTTTCATCTGGTTCCCCCGAATGCAGGGATGAATTTTTGCCACCATTTAGTGCAGACCAGGTAGAGTCCCTGGTGTGGTTATTAGAGGATGATGTGGGTTACTTTCTGGAGCGTTATTCCACATGTTCACCACTGACACTGCGAGATTGTATAAACGCAGTGCAGTCATTGACCAGACAGGCTTTGTGTAAGCTCAGCTTTGTTCAACCCCTACTGCAGACATGGACAGACTTGTTGCACCCAGCCTCAGTCAGCTTACAAAGACCCAGTCCTGCTTCTAACTCTACTCCTGTATTCCCACCAGCTCCTCCAGTTACAGCCCAGTATACTTGGCTATCTACCGCATGTCAGTACCCTGTTCCTACTCGCTGCACCTATCCTGCCTTTAATCCTGTAAAAAAGCCCTCTGTAGCAACTGCTCCCTCTCCTGTTCCATCCTCCAGTTCTTCTCTGTCTCCAGCTGCTCCATTCGTTTGCAGACCTGCGTTTACTTGCAGTGCTCCAGTAGTTAAAACCAGAAAAAAGCGAAAATTCTTTCCAACCAATACCATCCTGCCAGTATCCAAACCGGTGAGCCTGCCTTCCGTGGTTCAGACTGAAGCCTCTACTTGGCCTGAAGCCTCTACGCGGCCTGAAGCCTCTCCTCGGCCTGAAGCCTCTACGCGGCCTAAAGCCTCTCCTCGGCCTGAAGCCTCTCCTCGGCCTGAAGCCTCTCCTCGGCCTGAAGCCTCTACTCGGCCTGATGCCTGTACTCTGCCTGATGCCTCTACTCGGCCTGAAGCCTCTACTCGGCCTGAAGCCTCTCCTCAGCCTGAAGCCTCTACGCGGCCTGATGCCTGTACTCGGCCTGATGCCTGTACTCGGCCTGATGCCTGTACTCGGCCTGATGCCTCTCTTCAGCCTGAAGCCTCTACTCGGCCTGATGCCTCTACTCGGCCTGATGCCTCTACTCGGCCTGAAGCCTCTACTCGGCCTAATGCCTCTACCCAGCATGATGAACTGATCCAGCCTGACGATCCTATTAGGCCAGTTGACTCGATGCCCGCTGTTGATCCAGATGATCCGGTACCTGATCCGGTGCCCGCTGTCGTGCCAATTGACTCAGAGCCCGCTGTCGTACCTGGTGACTCGGTGCCCACTGCCTTGCCAGATGACGCGGTGCCCGCTGGCAAGCCAAATGACCTGATGCCTTGTGACCTAGTGTCCGCTGTCATACCTGATGACCCGAGGCCCGCTGTCGAGCCAGACAATCGGTACCTGATGACCCGGTGCCCACTGTCGTGCCTGTTGACTCGGAGACCACTGCCTTGCCAGATGACGCGGTGCCCGCTGTCGAGCCAAATGACCTGATGCCTGGTGACCCGATGCCCGCTGTCCAGCCAGACGATTCAATGTCTGCCCCGGTGCCCGCGGTCATGCCAGTTGACTCGGAGCCCACTGCCTTGCCAGATGACGCGGTGCTCGCTGTCGAGCCAAATGACTTGATGCCTGGTGACCCGATGCCCGCTGTCCAGTCAGACGATCCAATGTCTGACCCAGTGCCCGCGGTCATACCAGTTGACTCGGAGCCCACTGCCTTGCCAGATGACGCGGTGCCCGCGGTCGAGCCAAATGACCTGATGCCTGGTGACCCGATGCCCGCTGTCCAGCCAGACGATTCAATGTCTGCCCCGGTGCCCGCGGTCATGCCAGTTGACTCGGAGCCCACGGCCTTGCCAGATGACGCGGTGCCCGCGGTCGAGCCAAATGACCTGATGCCTGGTGACCCGATGCCCGCTGTCCGGTCAGACGATCCAATGTCTGACCCAGTGCCCGCGGTCATACCAGTTGACTCGGAGCCCACTGCCTTGCCAGATGACGCGGTGCCCGCTGTCGAGCCAAATGACCTGATGCCTGGTGACCCGATGCCCGCTGTCCAGCCAGACCATCCAATGTCTGACCCAGTGCCTGCGGTCATACCAGTTGACTCGGAGCCCACTGTCGTGCCTGGTGTCTCGGTGCCCGCCGCTCCGCCTGGGGGCCCGAGACCTGTCGCTCCTCCTGGGGGTCCGGCGCCCGCCGCTCCGCCTGAGGGCCCGAGACCTGTCGCTCCACCTGGGGGTCCGGCGCCCGCCGCTCCACCTGAGGGCCCGAGACCTGTCGCTCCATCTGGGGGTCCGGCGCCCGCCGCTCCGCCTGAGGGCCCGAGACCTGTCGCTCCTCCTGGGGGTCCGGCGCCCGCCGCTCCGCCTGAGGGCCCGAGACCTGTCGCTCCGCCTGGGGGTCCGGCGCCCGCCGCTCCGCCTGAGGGCCCGAGACCTGTCGCTCCACCTGGGGGTCCGGCGCCCGCCGCTCCGCCTGAGGGCCCGAGACCTGTCGCTCCTCCTGGGGGTCCGGCGCCCGCCGCTCCGCCTGAGGGCCCGAGACCTGTCGCTCCGCCTGGGGGTCCGGCGCCTGCCGCTCCGCCTGAGGGCCCGAGACCTGTCGCTCCGCCGGGGGGTCCGGCGCCCGCCGCTCCGCCTGAGGGCCCGAGACCTGTCGCTCCTTCTGGAGGTCCGGCGCCCGTCGCTCCGCCTGGGGGTCCGGCGCCCGCCGCTCCGCCTGGGGGCACGATGCCTGTCGCCCCGCCTGGGGGCACGATGCCTGTCGCCCCGCCTGGGGGCCCGATGCCTGTCGCCCCTCCTGGGGGCCCGATGCCTGTCGCCCTGCCTGGGGGCCCGATGCCTGTCGCCCCGCCTGGGGGCCCGATGCCTGTCGCCCCGCCTGGGGGCCCGATGCCTGTCGCCCCGCCTGGGGGCCCGATGCCTGTCGCCCCGCCTGGGGGCCCGATGCCTGCCGCTCCGCCCGGGGGCCCGGTGCCTGCCGCTCCGCCCGGGGGCCCGGTGCCTGTAGCCCCGCCCGGGGGCCCGGTGCCTGCTGCTCCGCCCGGGGGCCCGGTGCCTGTAGCCCCGCCCGGGGGCCCGGTGCCTGCTGCTCCGCCCGGGGGCCCGGTGCCTGCTGCTCCGCCCGGGGGCCCGGTGCCTGCTGCTCCGCCCGGGGGCCCGGTGCCTGCTGCTCCGCCCGGGGGCCCGGTGCCTGTCGCCCCGCCCGGGGGCCCGGTGCCTGCCGCTCCGCCCGGGGGCCCGGTGCCTGCCGCTCCGCCCGGGGGCCCGGTGCCTGCAGCCCCGCCCGGGGGCCCGGTGCCTGCTGCTCCGCCCGGGGGCCCGGTGCCTGCTGCTCCGCCCGGGGGCCCGGTGCCTGTAGCCCCGCCCGGGGGCCCGGTGCCTGTAGCCCCGCCCGGGGGCCCGGTGCCTGTAGCCCCGCCCGGGGGCCCGGTGCCTGCTGATCCGCCCGGGGGCCTGGTGCCTGCTGCTCCGCCTGGTGGCCCGCTGCCTGCTGCTTCGCCTGGTAATCCGATGTGCCTCTGCCCGGAGTCCTGCCCGATGTGCCTCTGCCCGGAATCCTGCCCGATGTGCCTCTGCCCGGAGTCCTGCCCGATGTGCCTCTGCCCGGAGTCCTGCCCGATGTGCCTCTGCCCGGAGTCCTGCCCGATGTGCCTCTGCCCGGAGTCCTGCCCGATGTGCCTCTGCCCGGAGTCCTGCCCGATGTGCCTCTGCCCGGAGTCCTGCCTGGTGTGCCTCTGCCCGGTGTGCCTCTGCTCGATGTGCCTCTGCCCGGAGTCCAGCCCGGTGTGCCGCTGCCCGGAGTCCTGCCCGGTGTGCCAGTCTTTGATATCCCGCCAGTTGCCAGACCCGGGCGGTGGAACATTTTGCCCAGCTAGGACTGTTTGGAGCGTCCTGAGGCCGCTCCTTGAGGGGGGGGTACTGTTAGGAATGGACTGGCCAGCAATGGTGGGACTCACCTGCCTTTTGATCTGCAGTACCAGGGCTGGCCAGCGGGTGTTCCCTGCAATCAGAGACTCAACTTTGCAGCCAGCTAACACCTGTAACTGATGATGCTGGGGTATTTAAGGGATGGCCAGACCCACAGACTCTGCCTTGGTGTTGTGTTTCTCTTGGCCCTGTATCCTGTTCCTGCTCTCTGTTCCTGTCTGATTCTCTGCTACCTGTCCTGATCCCTGGCTTGTGACCCTGACCATCTCTCTGCTTGACCCTCTGTACTACGCTGCTTGCTACCTGCTGAACCTGGCCTGTGACCCCGACCATTCTCTGCTTGCTCCCCCTGTACCTACCTGCCCTATTGATATTGACCCGGCCTGCCTGACGACGCTTGCTTGTATATACTGTTATCTGTGGGTGGTTGGTTTGGTTTGGTTGCACTGTGTTATGTTTTAGTATTGCACTGCGTTTATGTTTGTATTGTTAGTGTTAATAAATTGTATTGTTTATCACATATCTGAAGTCTGCGTTTCCCTGCATCAGTCACACACCTCTGGTCATACCTGGGAGCCCTGACAACACTGCTCAAAATAATTAAAGGAACACTTTGAAAACCCATCAGATTTCAATGGGGAAAAATATCATGCTAAATATCTACACTGATATGGACTGGGTAATGTGTTAGGAATGTAAGGATGCCCCATCGTTTCATGGAAATGAAAATTATCAACCTACAGAGAACTGAATTCAAAGACACCCTGAAAATTAGAGTGAAAAAATGCAGCAGGCTAGTCCAATTTGCTGAAATTTAATTGGAGCAACTCAAAATGACACTCGGTAGTTTGTAAAGCCCCCGCGTGCTTGTATGCATGCCTGACAATGTCGGGGCATGCTCCTAATGAGATGATGGATGGTGTCCTAGAGTATTTCCTCCCAGATCTGGACCAGGGCATTACTGAGCTTCTTGACAGTCTGAGGTGAAACCTGGCGGCGTCGGATGGACCGAAACATAATATTCCAGAGGTGTTCTTTTAGATTTAGGTCAAGCGAACACGAGAGACATTCAATGGTATCAATTCCTTAATCCTCCAGGAACTGCCTGCATACTCACACCCCATGAGGCCAGGCATTGTCGTGCACCAGGAGGGACCCAGGACCCACTGCTCCAGCATAGGGTCTGACAACGGGTTGAAGGATTTCATCGAGATACCTAATGGCAGTCAGGGTGTCATTGTCTAGCTTGTAGAGGTCTGTGCGTCCCTCCATGGATATGCCTCCCCAGACCATCACTGACCCACCATCAAAACGGTCATGCTGAACAATGTTACAGGCAGTTTAACATTCTCCACGGCTTCCCCAGACCCTTTCACGTCTGTCACATGTGCTCAGGGTGAACCTGCTCTCATCTGTTAAAAGCACAGGGCTCCAGTGGTGGACCTGCTAGTTCTGGTGTTCAGTGGTAAATGCCAATCAAGCTCTAAGGTGCCAGGCAGTGAGCACAGGGCCCACTAGAGAACACTGGGCCCACAGGCCACTCTCATGAAGTCTGTTTTCAGGAAGTTTGTTTCTTATTGTTTGGTCAGAGACATTCATACCAGTGGCCTGCAGGAGGTCATTTTATAGGGCTCTGGCAGTACTCATCCTGTTCCTCCTTGCACAAAGGAGCAGATACCGGTCCTGCTAATGGGTTAAGGACCTTCTACGAACCTGTCCAGCTCTCTTTGAGTAACTGCCTGTCTCCTGGAATCTCCTCTATGCTCTTGAGACTGTGCTGGGAGACACAACAAACCTTCTGATAATGGCACGTATTGATGTGTCATCATGGAAGAGTTGGACTGCCTGTGCAACCTCTGTAGGGTCCATGCATTGTCTCATGCTACCAATAGTGACACTGACCCTAGCCAATTGCAAAACTAGTGAAAAACAGTCAGAAAAGAGGAGTAGGGAAAAAAATGTTAGTGGCCTCCACCTGTAAAACCATTCCTGTTTTGGCGGTCGTCTCATTGTTACCCATCTAGCGCACCTGCTGTAAATTTCATTAATACCAAATCAGCTGAAACTGATTAACAACCCCCTCTGCTACTTAACTGCCCAGATCAATATGCAAGAAGTATAATTGACTTGTTGCTATACTCTGATTAAAAAGTCTTTCTTTAATTTTTATGAGTAGTGTACATAAAGCACCTGGACCAAATGGCACACACCCATATGTCTTCACAGAGTTGAGCTCTGTTATTTCAAAGCCATTATTTATCATTTCTATTGATTCTATTATTCTGTATTGACACAATGCCAATGTGGTGCCTATATCTAAAAAGGGATGAAAGTCTTTATCTAGTAACTACAGATTAGTTGAAATTCTGTAGTTGGTAAGATACAGTACTTGAGAGTTTAATAAAAGAACACATAGAAAATATTTGCTACAAAACAATATTTTAAGCAGTAGTCAGCATGGATTCATGAAAGACAGAAGTTATCAAACAAATTTGGTTTTCTTTTTATGTGAAGGTAAGCAATAACTTTGGCAAAGGAGTTGCTGTGGATATAGTATACTTGGATTTTGAAAAAGCATTTGACACAGTTCCCCACACATGGCCAATATGTAAGATAAAGTCTTGCAGGCTTACTAAAATGCAGTTTGTAAGTGGATAGAAAACTGGCTAGAAGACCATGTTCAGAGAGTAGTGATAATGATTCATACTCTGAATGGTCCAAGGTTATTAGTGGTGTACCCCAAGGTTCGGTGTTGGGAGACTTACTTTTTAACATATTTATAAATTATAAGGTGTTTGAGATTAAAAGTGCAATTTCAGATGACACCAAGCTATGTAGTGAAATAACATCCTTATGGGATATCTCTAAGTTACAAGCTGACCTCAATGCACTGTTTAATTGAGCAACTATGTGGCAAATGAGGTTCGATATAAAAAAATGTAAAGTTATACACTGTGGGGGCTAAAAACATGCATACACCATACATTCTAGGAGGAGAACAACTGGGGGAGTCAATGGCTGAGAACACATCATCACGCACCAGTCTGTCGCGGCGATAATGTGCACCGCCATGTCTGGGGATCCTTGGTTGCATGTTGCACAGCGATACACCTGTGCAGTGGGCGTGCATTCCCTGTTCTAGGGACACCATTGGCCATTTTTGAGGACCATCCTCTTCTTTTTACCCATATATACCTACCATTTAGTCAGTAACTGTTTGACTACCCTGTTGGGCATACCTTTATGGTGATCGACACACCTATGTGACCAGGTACAATGTTATTTATTTCAACACATCTGTTTTCCATTGCTATACTCAGGATATAGATATATACTTTTTGCTGACACCCATTTGGCATGCCACCTATCATGCTATTTGCAGGTGTTAGTTTTATGTTATATCTTTTTGAAGTTATAGTGCCATAGCATTAATACTTCTATAGTCATCATTATCACTTTTATTAACGTCCAACCTTTGGCCCTTATTATACCATATGTGTTCACTTGTCATTGAACAAAACTGTAGTTGATTTATGTATCTTATATAGATTGGCCTTTCCTATGGGTGGTGCCTCATTGGGATCCTTGCATGGATGTCTACATTGAAATGAGCTATACTGATACACGCAACAATTGTAAGTTTTCTTATCTATGGAGGCATTTGCATACACTGATCTGTCATGTTTTATATCTGTTTACAACCTGGAACATACATTGTAATTTTCATTATATGTATTATTGATATGACATTGTTACTACAGTACCACTATACCAGTATGCTGCCCTGAGGAAGGAACTTCGTTCCGAAACATGTTGGGACTATGGGAAGAATACACCACTGCCAATCAAGACATGAATCTACATTGGTGTATATATAATCCATTTGGGTATATGTTGGTTCATTTAATTGGTGTATCATACTATGTTTTATCGTGCTTTACTAGCCGTTTGACCATTTCTTGTTATTACAAACAAAGATTGACTATTGGTCTTTTAACATATTGTATGTTTTATACTTTTCTGCCCTCAAAGTCCTATGCAGTTTCTCTGACCTTCTGGTTGTATCTTTTCTGCAATGGCTGAGAAGGACCTAGGTTTTCTGGTGGATCATAGACTTAATAATGGTATGTAATGCCAAGATATGGTTTCTACTTTCATGTATTAAAATAAGTATAGATGAGAGAGAGCGAGAGACACATCATTTTTCACCTGTACAAATTATTAGCAGTACCTCACCTGGAATATGCAGTTCAGTTTTGGGCACCAGTTCACAAGAATGAATATTGTAAAGTGCAAAGAAGGGAAATCAAATTGATAAGAGGCTTGGAAGCGCTCGGCTACTGTATTCTATCTTGAGAAGAGGTGATTAAGAGGGGTATGACTGTTATGTATAAATACATACAGTAAGTGGTCCATATAATACACTTGGTGTAGAGCTATTCACTTTGAGGTCCTAACAGAAGACAAGGGGGGCACTCTTTGTGTCGGCAGGAAAAGAGATTTACACTGCAAAAATCCACTCCGGATGCATTCCGAATACATTTTTCCTTACAGTTCACACCACACAGTTTGCTATGTATGGTTCTGTGCAGAAAAAATGCATCATGTTCTACTTTTTTTTCTGCACCGAAAACTGACTGCACTCGTGTGAACTAGGGCCATTGGAATACATGGAAAACACGGTGCATGCATTTTTTATGCAGAAAAAAAAGCACACTGGATTGCATCTAATGTGAACTAGCTCTGAGCCCAACAAAAGGGGCATCATCACAGTAAGAGCTGGAAAAATGTGGAATACACTCAACTCAAGAATTAGTTTTTGTCAGCTCAGTAGATTATTTTAAAAAAGAGCTGGATGCATTTCTAAATGCTCAAAATATAACTGGAAATTACCATTTATAGGTAATAACACCAGAAATTGTTGTTCTAGGCCTTGCCTCCAGGGAGATCAAGAAGGATTTTTTTCTCATACTTCAAAGGGTTGTCTTTAGCCTTCCTCTGGATTACCTGTAGATATAGGATTATATGGAGATGTTCTATTTATCTATTGTTTGATGGATTTGTGTCTTTTGTAAACCTATTAGTATTATTATTATTATACAGAATTTATAAAGCGCTAACAGTTTTCGCAGAGCTTTACAAAATTAAGACAGACAGTAGAGTTAAAATACATCTAAATACAAGAAGGATCTGAGGACTGTAACTATGTAACATGTATCATGTAACTATGTAACATTTATGACCATATGAGAGTTTTGAACATTTTATTTACCGAGAGATTTAAATGCATTTCATTTACTGGCAGATTTACATGCATATTGATCCCTATTGATGCATTGAGGTCCTATAGTTTGGTCAACACATTTGGTGAGTGATGGCATTTTACAAATATTGAAGCTGGATCACTACATACAGTAAGCTGAAGAGCACTAAAGTGAGGTTACATCTAGCTCTGTAACTGTGTTTTTATACAGTTTAGGAATTATTTTATATATCCTTGTTGAAAGATGTACTTATTACACATCCTATTTATATGAGCATGGACATTTTACATTTTATATAATGTATCTAGTAAAGGGTATTTAGTGAGCGCTACCTTAAAACAAAAATGGAAGTATATATATATATATATATATATATATATATATATATATATATATATATACATACATACACACACACACACACACACACAACAATGTTAATAAGCTGCTGATACACCGAAAAAGGTAACCAAGAAAAACCTCCAATAATACATGTATGTCCAAATAAAATGGTGCGGCGCTAAGTGATGATACACGTTAATACACACAATAATATGCTATTTCAAACTTATGCGAATACGTGATATCACTCTGAAGGTGATCATTAAATATTTAAATTAGTTCAATGTGATTATGTGGATCATATAGAGATCACAATTCCAGGTGAGTGGACGTCCTGATCCAGGAGTGACAATTGGTGCAAACCACACGAGTGGGTGAAAAACGCACTCACCAGATGTGCGTTTAAGATACACAATAAATAATCCTGCATCACCAGGACATAGATAGGTCGTCAGATCTCAGGACGGGTAACCCCATGGATCACCATCCAAGTTCCACAGAAAAAAGGTCACCAGGATCCGCTACCAGGTATCGCCACCAGGGTCATATTTTCCTCCAAAAGGGCACTGCGAATGATAGCACTCACACAGAGTGCCCAATAAGAGACCACATAGCGTGATACTGCTTAAGGTACCTTTATTCAAGGATAGTGGGTGTATAGTACATAGCAAAAAAATTCCAAAAAGTTACTGACCATAAATTCCAAGGTGTCCACCTGCGGTGGTTGGATGTCCTGTTGCTGCAGCCCTGACGCGTTTCGTGCGATGCACGTAGTCATAGGGATAAGGGTTTGCAGCACGGACATCTGTAGTGGTGCTATTTATATTTGTTAATGACAAACGCGCCTAATGCGCCCACCATTTTGTCAGCTATCGGCACATGCGCAGATCATCGGCGCCATCTTGCCGGACCATGGCGCATGCGCGGGTCATCTGCGCCATTTTGCCGTGGATAGCGGTTGCGATCTCTAATCAACAAGTAGTCTCCCTTAGTGCGGTGCCATTTAGTTGGCAGTATTAGGTAATGGTAAAGCACATCTTTATTAGTCCTCATGGGTTGTGCAACCTAATCCTTTTTTGCCGTACTGGGAGTTAAATGTTAGATAGGAAACGAGTCTCTAATGTGGAATATGATAGAAACTTCGTCTAATACATTTAAAATTGTTAGAAATCATGAGGTATTGATTATAATTCTTTTGTAAGTATATATTAATATGCGAAACCCATCCTGTTATACATAAATATAAACCAGGATCATATTTGGCATTATGTATAATTAAATGTATAAATATATAGCTTATTGGTTCCCATTAAAACAAACAATATAAATATAAATAGCACTAAAGATAAATACAAATACATAGCAAATATATGGTCAGATAAAGGATATAAAATATACATAAAATTTGCAGTCACAAAAAATATATATAAATAAGAAATATATAGTCAGGACATAAAACATCAGCTAGAAACATAAACTAGAAACATAAAATGCAGAGTAATAAAAAACAAAATGATAAAAAGCAGAATGATAAAAAACGATGACGAGGAATATTAAATATTAGCGCCAAATGTCACTTAGTGGATACGGTGATGTCATATATGTTATTTGTTCATAATAGTTAACGATTATAATTAAAATATCATAAAACTAGATTTAAAAAATGTGCTAAAAGAATATATATGAAACAGAGTAGAACAAACATAATCATATGTCCTCCTTATACTAACTATTGTCCAAAAAACAATTTAGATCGAAATCTATATTCAATCCTCTGGGGTGTAAAGAACCTAATTCGTAGATCCATCTCGATTCGAGCTGTGACACTGTGGTGCGACAAAGAGTGCTCCTTATACCCCTTATACCCCTTTTTAATATTATTGACATGCTCCTTTAACCTGTCCCTAACCTGTCCCTAAGACGTCTGGCGGTGCGTCCAACATATTGAAGGTTGCACGGACACTGGAGCAAGTACACCACAAATCTACTTGTACAAGTGATAAAATCTTCGATATCATAACGCTTGCCCCTTGAGTAGATATAAAATAATTACTTTTATTTGTATGCTTACTGCATCGGCAGATGACACATTTTTTACAGGGGTGAAACCCTTTTAGGCTAGTAAACATAGTTATACTTTTGGGTGGATCCACTATATTAGGGGCAATTTTATTTCTAAGTGATGTCGCTTTCCTAAAAATAATTTCCGGTTTCTCCGGCAATAATGTGCTCAATATGGGATCAGATTTTAAAATCTTCCAGTTATTGTTAATAATACTGGTTATCTTTTTGTGTTGTGTAGAATAATTGGTGATGAAAGGACATATCTGTTTCGATTTTTGTTTAGAAATATTATCAGATTTCTGTCAGATTTTCCTATGGTGTCAATGGTATGGTCAAGGGTAGAAACATCATACCCTTTTTCAACAAACTTATCTTTAATGATTACTGCTTGTTTATAATATGTGTCTACATTAGTGCAATTGCGCTTAATTCTAGAAAACTGCCCCTTTGGAATGTTACGTAACCAAACGGGGTGGTGGCAACTGTCTATCGAAATAAAACCATTTCTGTCCGTTGGTTTAAAATAAGCTTCGGTAATTATTTTACCATTGTGATTTATTAACACCAAATCTAAAAAGTTGACATTAACTTGACTAAATTCAAACGTGAGCTTAATGTTTGAAGAGTTAAAATTCAAAGTGGTAAAAAAGTTTAAAAGTGCTTGTTCTTCACCGTTCCATATGAGGAGGATGTCATCTATGTATCTACGATAAAAGGAGAGCTCAGGCCAATCCCTCGCATAGATGACATCCTCCTCCCACCTGGCCATAAACAGAGTCGCCAGGCTGGGGGCAAATTTTGCCCCCATAACCACGCCCTTTTTCTGCAAATAAAAGTTGTGGCCAAACCAAAAATAATTCCTCGTCATCGCAAAATCTAATAAAGTTAAAATGAAATCCCTATGCAAATCCGACATATAATTAAAATTATTTAAAACGAATTCCACAGCCTCCATCCCATCTGAATGTTTTATATTTGTGTATAAAGATTCCACATCTGCCGTGACAAGGAAAGTACACTCATTCGTGGCAATATTACTGATGTCTTGGAGCACTTGTTTTGTGTCCTTCAGATAGGCTGGGGTCTTTATGACGAGAGGTTGTAAAAAATTATCAATATATTCGCCTACTCGTGAGCATAAAGACCCGATTCCACTAATTATAGGCCTACCTGGGGGATTGAGGGGATCCTTGTGGATTTTTGGTAATATGTACATGACTGTGAGTCTAGGTGCCGACGGACAGAGGTAAAGTTTTTCTTTTTTACTTAAAATTCCCTCTGTATATCCTTTGTTTATGATGGATATAAGTTCTTTTTTATATTCTCTAAGAGGATTTTTCGATAAAGAAGAATATGTTTCTTTATCGTCCAGAATATTGTACACCTCCTTAATATAATCCGATTTATTTAGCATCACTACCCCACCTCCTTTGTCCGCTGGACGTATTACCAAGTCCTTTTTCTCTAATAGCGATTCAACAGCTTTCTTAATAGGATCTTGTTTGTTTACTGGTTTGATTTTCATCATCTCAAGATCTTTAAACACTGTGTCTCTGAAGCAGGGGTGTCCAAACTTTTTTCAAAGAGGGCCAGATTGGATGAAGTGAACATGGTGGAGGGCCGAACATTTTTCTGAACATTCTTTGAACCATTACAATTAAATGCAAATAAATTATTTTATGCCAAGTGTGGGACCTCGCTTCAAGTGGTAGAGCTTCTTCAAAGCACACGGCAACTCGCTTATTTTTTTAAGGGCCTGTTTGCCCACTTTTATTTAAATGTCAGTTCAATAACATAAAGGTTTCCCACGCAGGGGTATCCACCATCACACGAATTCAAATGAACAGTATTCAGCCTCCTGGCTTGTACGCAGTTTTAAGTCTGCCTCCTGCAGACTCTTCCCAAAGTATGGCACTAGCACACAGCTAGTCCGGCTTCCACCTCTCCTAGGTGTAGCCCACCTGACTCCACGGCAGAGACCTCCCGTCTGCCTGGGTGGAGTCCTCCTAACTGCCGGGGTGGAGCCCAGAATCATGGCCTGGCTTCCCCTAAAAGGCCTGCACACACCTGTGCAATCAGCACGCTGGCTGCTCCCAAAATATGGGCCCAGGATTGGAGATTTCATCCCTCCCAATTCTCTTAGAAATCTCCAGGCTACAGGTCCCAAAACAGGCTTTACAAACCAAAGAGGAAATGGATAAACCAGTTTCCTCTGCATTATGAGAACTGCCTGGAGCCCCTCAACCTGTATGGTTGAGAATCCTGGGTCACCACTGTGATTTCCACCGTGGCAGGATACCGCACTGCCACATATCCCCCCCTTTGTTTTGATCCCGTAGGGGGCAGAACACACACGCCCAAACTCTTTAATTTGGCACCTCTGTGCCAGCCTTCACCCATATGAGCCCATTCCTGACTGACATTGCTTTCAAAGGGAAACTTTCCTTCCTGTCTTATGAGGCGACTTTCCCTGTGTTCTCCTAGCACACGGACTTGGGCCCTATAAAGACACTGTGCCTTTTTACGGGTACGCTTCCAAAAGTGTTGCCGCTCTATTTTCCTTGGGGCCACCCAAATCACCTTTCCATTAAGGAACTTCCAAATCTTGGTACCTTCCTGAGGATGAGGTTGACACCTGAGTTTTAGGGGTCTGATAACATTGCAGCTACACTGCACTCTCAACCGCCGGTTTCCCTTTACCTTTGAAGGGGTCACGCTTTTAAACACAAAAAGTGTGGGCTCTTTTATTGGGGTTCCCTTAGTCCCTCTCTGCATTCTATGTACAGGCATCTTCTTACTGACAAAACCTAGCTCGGTTGGTTTCCCCCCGTACACTGCATGCTTCCTTTGGTCACTGACAGTCTCAGATGACAGCAATGTCCTACTCTCCTTCTGAAGGACAGACCGATTGTCTTGGCCTTCAGAGGTTTTTATGTCAGGGGACCTCTTTAAATTATCCACTTCCTTAAAGTTTTCCCTCGGGGCAGATAAGCTATTTAAAGTTTCTCTTCCCAGAGTACCCTCCTGAACCTGTAGGGGGCCTAATTCAACTGCAGCTTTTAGCTCAGCTGTGTCTACCACATCATTACCCACCACATCACATGTTTCAGGGTTATCAGCACGCATGTCCTCATGACCTTCAGGTCCATCATTAGGTTTATGGTCACCCACAGAAACTAAATGATCACCATTTACCAGTGCCTCGCACTTTTCCAAATCATCATCATAAACATTTACAAGGGCCTTGCATTTTTCCTCATGGTCATAAACATCCACACCTTTGTCAGAACTCATTTCAATGTTTGGCAGGGCAGTGTCTGGAAACCAAGTGCACAGCGTGGAGTGGTTGTCTCCCATGGCAACGTCACTATCCACCAGCTCCACTGGCACATGAACCTCTTCCAGCAACTGTCCTGACACCCGACCGTCATAACATAATTCCACATTTGGTTTACTGACCCCAATCACTTGACGTGTGCCATCTGACACTTCCACCAACACGGGCTCATTTGGGATCACGCTATTCATTCCCACACCACTGGATCCTTTGTGGTTTGTGGGCACGATCTCTGCTATGTGCTCAATCTCACTTGGCCCGTCCATATCGGGAGGGAGATCATCTGCAGCAACAGCAAGTGTGCCCTTGTCTATAAGCCGCTCTGCAGTCCCTCCATTTAGCACAGCAGAAGTCGTGTCCACTCCACTGTTGGAAACAGAGGTCCCTTTCAACAAAGCCAACAGGTTTTCAGCCCATCTGTCCCAGTCTACTTTCTCTGCGCTCCAATCAGAGGTACTACGCAGTACCGCACCAACTGCCGGAGGAGACACAGGACAGAGAGGCTCAGCAGACACATCACATATATCACTTTTGTTCAACCAAAACTGTGGCACTAAATTTTTAACCTCAACAGGTTGCAATACCACACCTTCACCACCGTACTCTGATGGCGCTTCATTCACCTCAGGAACACTTCCATACATATTGTCAGTACTGACAGACTCAGTTAACCCATTATCACCATGAGCATTTTCAAAGATTTCAGTTTTAGCATTTAAATCATCATTTGTGTCAAGTACTCTCTTGTCCAGAGCAGCAACATAGTTGTCCCAGGCAACCTCTGGCTCCAACACACAGAGCTCCCAGGAAGTTTCCATGGACACCTTTGCAGCCTTGGATACTGTTGCCAAGGGCAACAACATATCTTCAATCATATTCACATCAACACTGTTATCCTTAGTGAGCTGTGCTAGCCCATCACCAACCATAACCTTACATTTACCAACAGTAACACTTTTGTTGGCATGACAATCAGCATTCTCATTACCTATAGACATGACTGCAGCTCCATAGCTGACCTGGGAAATCCTCTGCTCCGTCACTGCGGGCTCCTGGGAGGTTTCCCTGGGCATCTCTGCAGCACCTATCACTAGGGAACACGGTGCCATGGCAGTTTTGGTCACCCCTAGGTTACCATCCCCAGCCTTCTGCTGGATTATAGCAGGCACCTGCAGAGTCCCCATGTCCTTTTCCATATTTAGTCCTGCTAATCGTTGGGCTGTTCCCTGTGCCTCCCCACTACTCAGGGTAGCACACAGCAGCCAGTCCATGTCCATCTGTATTGTGGAACTCCCTGAAGGACACACCCTCACTTCCTTGGACTCAGTCCCACAAACAGTCTTACCATTTCCTGAAGCAGGTGTCATAGCCTTCACTTGAGTGCGTAGTCTCTCCTCTGCTTGGCTTTGGCCACCCAGTTCATCCATGCAGCTATAGGATGATACTGTGGCAGGCACTTCTGACTCCTTGGCACCCCCTGCAGGCACAACAGGTACTTTTTCACTGTTGCTAGAGGTGGCTGCCAAGATTTTTAAAAAGGAATCTGGGCTTGCAGATGAAGACTTTTGCTCAGTAGCACCCTCATCAGTGGTATTCCATAATCTGGGGCAGGAAAAGATACCATGCCCAAACTGACCACATTCCAGGCAGGGTATGGTTCCACCGATAACCTTCTTGGGATACGGAACAACATCTCCCTTGTAGCCCCTTCTCCTGGTTGCCAAGCTTTCTCCTGTTGCTATGGGAGATGGCACTCTCCCAGCTGAACATTGTGGGTTCCTCCAGATGCGCTGAACGCTCATTTCTGCGTTGTCACAATCCTCTGCAGACGACACTCCTCTTACAGGGTCCGCAGGCCTGAAGTCACATGTGTTGCTATGGGCAACCACATTCTTCTCAAACTTGTGGTCAGGCTGTCGCTCCTTCCTTGCACTCAGAGCCGGCTTGCCTAACACAGATGCAGTCCTTTGCTTTGATATGCAACTTTGCAATGGAGGCTGAGACAAAGGGCATTTAGAGACAGTGTGCCCCCACTCCCTGCACCGCAAGCATCGCTCTTGCCAGCGTGTCTTGTCCAGGCTCCCCACATTGCAGCCTTTTTCCAGCTTAGGACTCTGCACATTCATAGCTGGTCTCCTTTCACCAGTGTTGCCAGCAGCAACATGCACTTCCCACTTTGGCAAACTTTGTTCATCCATGTATGGGGCTCGTTCTGGTGATAACAACCCCTCCAGTCATAGGGCTCTGTCTCTCATTTCCGCAAATCTTTCTTCTTTTCTTTGCTTTGACCGCCCCATCTTCACAGTCACTTCACAACACTTTTGCACAGTCCAGCATCAAGAAATGAAGCACTGTCTCTTTAAGGCAGGTTCTCCTCACCTGCACACACACCAAATTGTGCTGTCCATTGCACAGAAACACAGTTCATATAACTGATGAACTTACTTTTGCAGGGATCTCCAATTATGCCCACTGCATCCTCCACCATATGTGGGACCTCGCTTCAAGTGGTAGAGCTTCTTCAAAGCACACGGCAACTCGCTTATTTTTTTAAGGGCCTGTTTGCCCACTTTTATTTAAATGTCAGTTCAATAACATAAAGGTTTCCCACGCAGGGGTATCCACCATCACACGAATTCAAATGAACAGTATTCAGCCTCCTGGCTTGTACGCAGTTTTAAGTCTGCCTCCTGCAGACTCTTCCCAAAGTATGGCACTAGCACACAGCTAGTCCGGCTTCCACCTCTCCTAGGTGTAGCCCACCTGACTCCATGGCAGAGACCTCCCGTCTGCCTGGGTGGAGTCCTCCTAACTGCCGGGGTGGAGCCCAGAATCATGGCCTGGCTTCCCCTAAAAGGCCTGCACACACCTGTGCAATCAGCACGCTGGCTGCTCCCAAAATATGGGCCCAGGATTGGAGATTTCATCCCTCCCAATTCTCTTAGAAATCTCCAGGCTACAGGTCCCAAAGCAGGCTTTACAAACCAAAGAGGAAATGGATAAACCAGTTTCCTCTGCATTATGAGAACTGCCTGGAGCCCCTCAACCTGTATGGTTGAGAATCCTGGGTCACCACTGTGATTTCCACCGTGGCAGGATACCGCACTGCCACACAAGTTAATTGCAAACGACATACTTTTCATTTCATAACATTAAGATCAACTGAAAGCTGAGTTTTCACAATGTATTGAAAATAAATTTTAAAAAAACTTACCTGCACTAATGTGAAGGGTGAAAAAGGTAGCTGGAGCTGAAGTCTCTGCTCTGCAGCCGGGAGGGGAAGAGAAACACACTTCACGCTGGAAGCCCGGCCCTGACGTCACCGCCCTCTGTCGCTCCCAGCGCGGCGCAGTCACGCATGCGCACTGCTCTCAAGCAGAAGACTGTCTGCCACAGAAGGGAGGGTTGTGCGACAGCTGCATTTACACAGACCAGGGAGAACGCGCCGCAGTCAGGCATGCGCACTGCCCTCTGCTCTCAAGCAGAAGACTGTCTGCCATAGAAGGGAGGGCTGTGGGAGGGCCACATTACACAGAGCAGGGAGGGCTGTTGGAGGGCCGTATTAAACCGACCCCCGGGCCGTAAATGGCCCGCGGGCCGGACTTTAGACATGCCTGCTCTAAAGGCATTGATATAAGAATTGTTTTGAGGAGGAGGGTAAATAATGACGCATTTCTTAAATTGGAATTAATACAGCCAGCATTACTCGTGGTCTGTAAGGTTGGTTTATTATGGAAGTACTTTTTCAATGATAATTGTCTAATATACTTCCTAATGACTATATATGTCTGGAAATTATTTAGGGATTTCCTTGGGGCAAATTTTAAGCCCTTATTTAAAAGTCGTAATTCCTGGTCAGTCAAAGATGTATTGCTTAGATTAAATATTCCTACATTTTGCGTTTTTTGGGGTTTATTGACCCTTTTGCCTCCCCTGTTCCCCCTTCTGTGGCACTCCTTTTGTGTGCCGAATTTCCCCCTAAAAAATTATTTGATGTGGGTTGTTTATTCCTTTGCTCTTTATATTCATTCTGGTGGTTAGACATTCCTCCAGAGGAATTGTTATTATTATAATATGATGGAGGTCTGGGGCCCATGTTGCCTCCATTGTGATATGGAAATCTGCCCTTTGAATACCCAGGTTAAAAGTACTTAGGTCTCGAGTCATTATTTTGTTGATATATCAACCCAATATCAACAAAATAATATTCTGGACGATAAAGAAACATATTCTTCTTTATCGAAAAATCCTCTTAGAGAATATAAAAAAGAACTTATATCCATCATAAACAAAGGATATACAGAGGGAATTTTAAGTAAAAAAGAAAAACTTTACCTCTGTCCGTCGGCACCTAGACTCACAGTCATGTACATATTACCAAAAATCCACAAGGATCCCCTCAATCCCCCAGGTAGGCCTATAATTAGTGGCATCGGGTCTTTATGCTCACGAGTAGGCGAATATATTGATAATTTTTTACAACCTCTCGTCATAAAGACCCCAGCCTATCTGAAGGACACAAAACAAGTGCTCCAAGACATCAGTAATATTGCCACGAATGAGTGTACTTTCTTTGTCACGGCAGATGTGGCATCTTTATACACAAATATAAAACATTCAGATGGGATGGAGGCTGTGGAATTCGTTTTAAATAATTTTAATTATATGTCGGATTTGCATAGGGATTTCATTTTAACTTTATTAGATTTTGCGATGACGAGGAATTATTTTTGGTTTGGCCACAACTTTTATTTGCAGAAAAAGGGCGTGGCTATGGGGGCAAAATTTGCCCCCAGCCTGGCGACTCTGTTTATGGCCAGGTGGGAGGAGAATGTCATCTATGCGAGGGATTGGCCTGAGCTTTCCTTTTATCGTAGATACATAGACGACATCCTCCTCATATGGAACGGTGAAGAACAAGCACTTTTAAACTTTTTTACCACTTTGAATTTTAACTCTTCAAACATTAAGCTCACGTTTGAATATAGTCAAGTTAATGTCAACTTTTTAGATTTGGTGTTAATAAATCACAATGGTAAAATAATTACCGAAGCTTATTTTAAACCAACGGACAGAAATGGTTTTATTTCGATAGACAGTTGCCACCACCCCGTTTGGTTACATAACATTCCAAAGGGGCAGTTTTCTAGAATTAAGCGCAATTGCACTAATGTAGACACATATTATAAACAAGCAGTAATCATTAAAGATAAGTTTGTTGAAAAAGGGTATGATGTTTCTACCTTTGACCATACCATTGACACCATAGGAAAATCTGACAGAAATCTGATAATATTTCTAAACAAAAATCGAAACAGATATGTCCTTTCATCACCAATTATTCTACACAACACAAAAAGATAACCAGTATTATTAACAATAACTGGAAGATTTTAAAATCTGATCCCATATTGAGCACATAATTGCCGGAGAAACCGGAAATTATTTTTAGGAAAGCGACATCACTTAGAAATAAAATTGCCCCTAATATAGTGGATCCACCCAAAAGTATAACTATGTTTACTAGCCTAAAAGGGTTTCACCCCTGTAAAAAATGTGTCATCTGCCGATGCAGTAAGCATACAAATAAAAGTAATTATTTTATATCTACTCAAGGGGCAAGCGTTATGATATCGAAGATTTTATCACTTGTACAAGTAGATTTGTGGTGTACTTGCTCCAATGTCCGTGCAACCTTCAATATGTTGGACGCACCACCAGACGTCTTAGGGACAGGTTAAAGGAGCATTTCAATAATATTAAAAAGGGGTATAAGGAGCACTCTTTGTCGCACCACTACAAGATCCATCATAATAAAGACCCATCGTCACTCAGATTTATGGGCATAAGTATTATTAATGCCCATTGGCGAGGAACAAATAGAAAACAAGCAGTGTCACAGCTCGAATCGAGATGGATCTACGAATTAGGTTCTTTACACCCCAGAGGATTGAATATAGATTTCGATCTAAATTGTTTTTTGGACAATAGTTAGTATAAGGAGGACATATGATTATGTTTGTTCTACTCTGTTTCATATATATTCTTTTAGCACATTTTTTTATCTGGTTTTATGATATTTTAATTATAATCGTTAACTATTATGAACAAATAACATACAGTGGGGATCGAAAGTTTGGGCACCCCAGCTAAAAATTTGTATTAATGTGCATAAAGAAGCCAAGGAAAGATGGAAAAATCTCCAAAAGGCATCAAATTAGATTAGACATTCTTATAATATGTCAACAAAAGTTAGATTTTATTTCCATCATTTACACTTTCAAAATAACAGAAAACAAAAAAATGGCATCTGCAAAAGTTTGGGCACCCTGCAGAATTTATAGCATGCACTGCCCCCTTTGCAAAGCTGAGACATGCCAGTGTCATGGATTGTTCTCAATCATCGTCTGGGAAGACCAGGTGATGTCAAACTCAAAGGTTTTAAATTCCCAGACTCATCTGACCTTGCCCCAACAATCAGCACCATGGGTTCTTCTAAGCAGTTGTCTAGAAAACTGAAACTGAAAATAGTTGACGCTCACAAAGCTGGAGAAGGCTATAAGAAGATAGCAAAGCGTTTTCAGATGTCAATATCCTCTGTTCGGAATGTAATTAAGAAATGGCAGTCATCAGGAACAGTGGAAGTTAAAGCAAGATCTGGAAGACCAAGAAAAATATCAGACAGAACAGCTCGCAGGATTGTGAGAAAAACAATTCAAAACCCTCGTTTGACTGCACGATCCCTCCAGAAAGATCTGGCAGACACTGGAGTTGTGGTACACTATTCCACTATAAAGAGATACTTGTACAAATATGGTCTTCATGGAAGAGTCATCAGAAGAAAACCTCTTCTACGTCCTCACCACAAAAATCATCATTTGAACTTTGCAAATGAACATATAGACAAGCCTGATGCATTTTGGAAACAAGTTCTGTGGACCGATGAGGTTAAAATTGAACTTTTTGGCCGGAATGAGCAAAGGTACGTTTGGAGAAGAAGGGGCACAGAATTTAATGAAAAGAACCTCTGTCCAACTGTTAAGCATGGGGTTGGATCAATCATGTTTTGGGGTTGTGTTGCAGCCAGTGGCACAGGGAACATGTCACGAGTAGAAGGAAAAATGGATTCAATAAAATTTCAGCAAATTTTGGATGGCAACTTGATGCCATCTGTGAAAAAGCTGAAGTTAAAGAGAGGATGGCTTCTACAAATGGATAATGATCCTAAACACACCTCGAAATCCACGGGGGATTACATCAAGAGGCGTAAACTGAAGGTTTTGCCATGGCCTTCACAATCTCCTGACCTCAACATAATTGAAAATCTATGGACAGACCTTAAAAGAGCAGTGCGTGACAGACAGCCCAGAAATCTCAAAGAACTGGAAGACTTTTGTAGGGAAGAATGGGAAAAGATACCTCAACCAAGAATTGAAAGACTCTTGGCTGGCTACAAAAAGCGTTTACAAGCTCTGATACTTGCCAAAGGGGGCAGTACAAGATATTAACTCTGCAGGGTGCCCAAACTTTTGCAGACGCCATTTTTTTGTTTTCTGTTATTTTGAAAGTGTAAATGATGGAAATAAAATCTAACTTTTGTTGACATATTATAAGAATGTCTAATCTGTAATTTGATGCCTTTTGGAGATTTTTCCATCTTTCCTTGGCTTCTTTATGCACATTAATACAAATTTTTAGCTGGGGTGCCCAAACTTTCGATCCCCACTGTATATGACATCACCGTATCCACTAAGTGACATTTGGCGCTAATATTTAATATTCCTCGTCATCGTTTTTTATCATTCTGCTTTTTATCATTTTGTTTTTTATTACTCTGCATTTTATGTTTCTAGTTTATGTTTCTAGCTGATGTTTTATGTCCTGACTATATATTCCTTATTTATATATATTTTTTGTGACTGCAAATTTTATGTATATTTTATATCCTTTATCTGACCATATATTTGCTATGTATTTGTATTTATCTTTGGTGCTATTTATATTTATATTGTTTGTTTTAATGGGAACCAATAAGCTATATATTTATACATTTAATTATACATAATGCCAAATATGATCCTGGTTTATATTTATGTATAACAGGATGGGTTCCGCATATTAATATATACTCACAAAAGAATTATAATCAATACCTCATGATTTCTAACAATTTTAAATGTATTAGACGAAGTTTCTATCATATTCCACATTAGAGACTCGTTTCCTATCTAACATTTAACTCCCAGTACGGCAAAAAAGGATTAGGTTGCACATCCCACGAGAACTAATAAAGATGTGCTTTACCATTACCTAATACTGCCAACAAAATGGCGCCGCACTAAGGGAGACTACTTGTTGATTAGAGATCGCAACCGCGATCCACGGCAAAATGGCGCCGATGACCGGCGCATGCGCCATGGTCCGGCAAGATGGCGCTGACGATCTGCACATGTGCCGATAGCCGACAAAATGGCAGGAGCATTAGGTGCGATTGTCATTAACAAATATAAATAGCACCACTACAGATGTCCGTGCTGCAAGCCCTTATCCCTATGACTACGTGCATCGCACGAAACGCGTCAGGGCTGCAGCAACAGGACATCCAACCACCGCAGGTGGACACCTTGGAATTTATGGTCAGTAACTTTTTGGAATTTTTTTGCTATGTACTATACACCCACTATCCTTGAATAAAGGTACCTTAAGCAGTATCACGCTATGTGGTCTCTTATTGGGCACTCTGTGTGAGTGCTATCATTCACAGTGCCCTATTGGAGGAAAATATGACCCTGGTGGCAATACCTGGTAGCGGATCCTGGTGACCTTTTTTCTGTGGAACTTGGATGGTGATCCATGGGGTAACCCGTCCTGAGATCTGACGACCTATCTATGGCCTGGTGACGCAGGATTATTTATTGCGTATCTTAACAAACATCTGGTGAGTGCATTTTTCACCCACTCGTGTGGTTTGCACCAATTGTCACTCCCGGATCAGGACGTCCACTCACCTGGAATTGTGATCTCTATATGATCCACATAATCACATTGAACTAATTTAAATATTTAATGATCACCTTCAGAGTGATATCACATATTTGCATAAGTTTGAAATAGCATATAATGTATCTGCTGGATTACATTTGTCAATATAAAAAAAAAAGCGTTGCATTGAAACTGCACATTAAATCTGTACATACATTGTAAACATTCTCTGAGATTTCATCACGCTTATGACCCAACAAGTACTTCTACAGGACAGAACAGTGCCATTCACCACTGATTTTTGTTCACACCAACTCCTTGACAGAAGATCTTTGTGGCTTTTCAGTTACACTTTACGTACATCATAATGTGCATTTTATGTGTGAAGAATTTTTTTTTTTCTTCTGGGCAAACATGTCATATTAAAGCACTGACCTTGTAAAAATACTTATAGACTTTTGTCTTAAATTAAAGTGGAGCTATTTATTAGCAACAATATAGCTTAAAGGATAAGTTCAGCCAAAGCATTTGTGGCTGTATTTCTTCTGTGGATCACAGGAGTGCAGTTCGTTCTGCACTCTTGTGACCTGTCTTCAGCTGACAGCAGGCTGAAGCCTGCTGTCGGCTGATGTCACAGAGCCGGTCTACGCTGAGGCAGAATCGTGACCATATGGTCAGGATCTACCCCAGAGCCTGGAGCGGCACCTGGCTCAGCTTCTCAGCAAGCTGCTGAGAGCCTGAGCCAGCTGCTCCCTTCCCTCTACAGCCCAGTGAGCATGGGGGGGGGGGGCAATGCAGACAGCATTGACTGACAGTCACTGCTCTCTGATCACAGTGGCAGTGAGAACTTAGTGATCAGTGGTCCTGTGATCAGTGAGTTCTTATGTATAGAGCTGGTGGGGGACAGATGCAGCAATTGACCGATGCTGCATCCACCTAGGTAAATATGATTTTTAAAAAATGTTTCCCATACCCCTCTTAACCAATTCAATACCGGGCAATTTTACACCTTCCTGCCCAGGCCAGTTTTCAGGTTTCAGCGCTCTCACACTTTGAATGACAATTGCGCGGTCATACAACATTGTACCCAAACTAAAATTTTATCATTTTCTTCTCATAACTAGAGCTTTCTTTTGTTGGTATTTAATCACCGCTGGGGTTTTTATTTTTTGCTAAATTAACAAAAAAATACCAAATATTTTGAAAAAAACACGTTTTTCTTTGTTTCTGTTATAAAAGTTTGCAAATAAATAATTGTTCTTCATAAATTTAGGCCGAGATGTATTCTGCTACATGTCTTTGGTGAAAATAACCCAAATTAGGATGTATTATTTAGTTTGTAGTAAAGTTATAGAGTTCACAAACTATGGTATAGATCTGAATATTGATCAATCCTGAAGTACTGACGGCCAATCTAATTTCTTGAGGTCCAAGAATGTCAGAACAGCACAGATATCCCCCAAATTACCCCTTTTTGCAAAGTAGACAGTCCGACGTACTTCATAAGAGGCATGGCGAGTTTTTTGAAGTTGTATTTTTTTTGTCATAATTTTTCGGAAAATGAAAAAAATGTAAAAAATTAGTTTCACTATTTTTTTTTTTACATATTGTCACCAGTGCAGTACAGCATCATCATATAACTGGCATGGCGGTGATCAGGGACACTGACTGGTAACAGTATGAAAAAAAAAAATATATATATATATATATATATTTTTTTTTTTTTATTAAATGTTTTTTGTTTTTTTTAAGATCTTTTTTTCATATTTCACTAGTGATCAGTATTTTTTTTTTTTTTACACAATTTGCTTATAGCAAAGAATTACTTTGCTATAAGCAAGCATTTACCTGAATGAAATCGATTCATTCAGGGTTTTTTTTTTTTTGTGCTTAGCTGTGATTTGGCTACAGCTAATCAGGACATGTGCATGTGATTAGCTATCACCATTCACAGCTAGACACTAGTATACAATGGATGGCATGAATGAAGCCATCCATTGTATACAACTGTCATGTGACCTGCTGTGATTGGTCACAGCAGGTCACATGGTACCGGCAACGGGGGCCGATACTCAGATCTGTCATCGGCCGTGTCCGAGGTACACGGCCGGTGACAGATTGTGCCGCTGTGCGGCTCTGCAGGAGCGCAATCTGCGCATGTGCGGGAGGACGCCATATGGCGTCCACCCGGAACGCTGATGACATTTGCTGGTCGCCATTCGGCCATAGGGCGGGCGGCAAATGGTTAAAGCAGTTCTGAAAATAATAAACACATTATACTTACCTGTACTATACAATGGTTTGGAACAGAGTGTCTGTGAACCTACACTTCTGGGGCCCCTTGCCAGCAATCTTGGATACTCCTTTTTCCTTTTCCCTGAGCCACTTGCTGTGGGGGCACTCATGCGATCCCGAGCAGGGCTGTGTGTATCCATAGATACACACAGTGTGGCTCACCCCTGCTTTCCCTCCTCACAGGATTTGACTGACAGCAGCAACAGCCAATGGCTCCAAATCAGGGGCAGACTGACAACTCATGGGGCCCCCGGGCAATAGGGGATCATGGGGCCCCTGTGTCCTTGCCCAAACTCAAAAAAAACTATGAAAAAGGTACCAGGGGCATCTCATGGGGCCTACAAAAAGAGGGATTTGTGAAAAGAGATTCACAGAAAAGCGGCTACATAGTGAACAGAACGTGACACTCAGAAAAATTTCCAAAAATTATGCTTTATTACACATATATAAATATGACATATGGGCATTCGCCCTGGTTTACCATCACCTCAGTATGAGACAATACACACAGACCTAAAACCATATAAAATGACACCAAAACCGGTCTGAATGCATGTGCAGCAGAAAAAATGACTACAAGAGTCTAATGTCCCTGTAGTGCAGACACATAGGTGAACACTTCCCAAAGGAGGTGTATCCAAAAATTATACCATAAGCATACCATAATATGAGATATAATAGATTAAGCTATTACCATGATGGTAAATCCCAATCAGGGAATCCAAAAATTATACTATGGATATGAATATCACATGTATGCAATGCAGCAAGCACAATATGCGTCAAAAAGAGAACATCAAGCCACAGGCCTGTATGAAGGAAGACATAATTGTCAAAAATATATAATGCAGTACATTCCTGTGCCGGCACAAGTGGTTGGGGCCCATTCATCTGTAATATAAACAGCTGTTTCCTAGAGCTCTTGAATGAGAATATGCCCCATAAATTCCCAGGATGGAAGAAAAGATGCACAAAGCAGCACTCTGCTTGAAATGGTTTCTTCACCACTATATGTGGACTACACACCACTTTTCGTAGGAACAACAAGACACATCCCAATAGATCTTCTGCCTGTTGAAATATATATGGTATATCTTGTTTCCTATACAAAGCACCATGATGTCCCCATCCTGTAGTGAAACAAACAATATGTGGGAAGTCACTGACAGAGCTTACACTCTATATAGGATATATAGGTCATATAGATCACAGAGGACCATATATCTAATGTCCTGTAACAATCCACTCACCACCTGTGCTGTGGATCATAGGAATGAAAGAGAAGTCCTTCATAGATACTGCCATACAGGGCTAAAGAGGCCAAGGAACCACCGCTGACATCCGCCGATATACCGCGGGTTCCAGCCCCTTCTTGGCGCTTGTACTGCTTAAGCTTGCCTCATGGCATGTGAAGATGGCTTCCTCCTTATGGGTCAGCGTGCGTTCCACCTAGTGCGCATGACCGGAAGTGACGTATCTGACGTATGACGTCAACGCGTTTCGCCGATGGGCGTATCTCACTCAGCTTCGTCAGGACCATACGTCATCTGACGTATGACGTCAACGCGTTTCGCCGATGGGCGTATCTCACTCAGCTTCGTCAGGACCAATTGGTCCTGACGAAGCTGAGTGAGATACGCCCATCGGCGAAACGCGTTGACGTCATACGTCAGATACGTCACTTCCGGTCATGCGCACTAGGTGGAACGCACGCTGACCCATAAGGAGGAAGCCATCTTCACATGCCATGAGGCAAGCTTAAGCAGCACAAGCGCCAAGAAGGGGCTGGAACCCGCGGTATATCGGCGGATGTCAGCGGTGGTTCCTTGGCCTCTTTAGCCCTGTATGGCAGTATCTATGAAGGACTTCTCTTTCATTCCTATGATCCACAGCACAGGTGGTGAGTGGATTGTTACAGGACATTAGATATATGGTCCTCTGTGATCTATATGACCTATATATCCTATATAGAGTGTAAGCTCTGTCAGTGACTTCCCACATATTGTTTGTTTCACTACAGGATGGGGACATCATGGTGCTTTGTATAGGAAACAAGATATACCATATATATTTCAACAGGCAGAAGATCTATTGGGATGTGTCTTGTTGTTCCTACGAAAAGTGGTGTGTAGTCCACATATAGTGGTGAAGAAACCATTTCAAGCAGAGTGCTGCTTTGTGCATCTTTTCTTCCATCCTGGGAATTTATGGGGCATATTCTCATTCAAGAGCTCTAGGAAACAGCTGTTTATATTACAGATGAATGGGCCCCAACCACTTGTGCCGGCACAGGAATGTACTGCATTATATATTTTTGACAATTATGTCTTCCTTCATACAGGCCTGTGGCTTGATGTTCTCTTTTTGACGCATATTGTGCTTGCTGCATTGCATACATGTGATATTCATATCCATAGTATAATTTTTGGATTCCCTGATTGGGATTTACCATCATGGTAATAGCTTAATCTATTATATCTCATATTATGGTATGCCTATGGTATAATTTTTGGATACACCTCCTTTGGGAAGTGTTCACCTATGTGTCTGTGCTACAGGGACATTAGACTCTTGTAGTCATTTTTTCTGCTGCACATGCATTCAGACCGGTTTTGGTGTCATTTTATATGGTTTTAGGTCTGTGTGTATTGTCTCATACTGAGGTGATGGTAAACCAGGGCGAATGCCCATATGTCATATTTATATATGTGTAATAAAGCATAATTTTTGGAAATTTTTCTGAGTGTCACGTTCTGTTCACTATGTAGCCGCTTTTCTGTGAATCTCTTTTCACAAATCCCTCTTTTTGTATGCCTCTTTTGGCTACTGAATGGAGACCAAATATTGGGTGACACGATAATTTATTTAACAACTTCTTAATAACTATCTTTAGCATATGCATCTCATGGGGCCCCCTACTGACCCCGAGCCCTCGGGCAGTGCCCGAGTTTCCAAACGGTTAGTCTGCCCCTGCTCCCACTGCTGCAGATTCTCCTGTGAGAAGAGAGAGAGGAGAGAAGAGCTGCTGCAGTAATGGATCAAGATCGGGCCCAAGTAAATGTTTAAAGAAAGGGCTGGGGAGAGCAGTTTTTGAAAGGTTTTTTACCTAAATGTATTTTGAAAAGAAAACAGTGCCTTTTACCATTAAAGTGCAAGTGCCTAGCATAAGAGGTTTGGTTTGAAAGAATGACTTTGCCACAATATAGAAAAGAGCATTAACTCATACTGCTCCCTCCCACACAGTAATCACACTGGCCTTCTAGAAAGAAAAGATGAAGAGGAGAGGAGAAATTCTTTCACTCTTTGAAAGGGAACCAAGATTAAATAAATTGTAGGTTGGATGAATTGGAAGATTGTTTATGCTTAGCAAGACAAATATTGTTCCTTTTATCCAGATCCTATATTGGCTTTACTTTGTGTACACATACGATAGTGAACACAATAAATAAACCTGATTAGAAGCACCTTGTGGAGCTGTAGTAAGCTATGTTCTTTTAAAATGACCTATTAGTGCTGCATTCTCAATTTCAGCACACACTGAATGCTTCATTTAAAAATATCCTACCATCACTCAATAGCTTCAGGTACCTGTTATAACTTGACTAAATAATCTAAGGATGCAAGGCTAAAAGAAAATTGCTTTATCATGTAACTTGTTTCACAGCACAAAGGCAGAGTATATTACTCTACTAAAAATAATGCATGGAATGGGAAGGTGACCTTTTGCCTTTGTGATGTGTTACCTCTAGCATTTTGATGAGGACAAAGAAACAATTTCTAATATGCTTATAATTTACAGGAGACAAATTACAATGTAGGAGTGAAGTTCCTGTATATAGCATGTACAAATAGAAGTCAGGATATCTCAGATTAAGACAACATAGTAAATTTATCATACCACTAATGTCTGATTTCACCCAAAATTTGTATTTCCAGGCTTGAGTAGTTGCTAACAGGTGGAATCACTACTCATGAGCAAAAACTGAAGTTCAAAAACAGACCACTCCAACAGATGCTGTAGACCACAATAGTATATTGATGTGTAGCACTACCTGCAGATGTTTTGGGTCCCCCTATAGTCCTGCACAGCCAGGCAACACGCATCTCTCACAGACCTGCATCCAGGAGTCAGTAACCAGTCCTTGAGCTTGTTTTTTTTTTAGGGGAATTTCAACTTGGATGGGGTAAGGGGTGCATGGGATGCCCAGTAAAACTGAGAAACCGAGGACAACTTCATGGAACTATTTACAAATATCCACAGCAAAATAGTCTTTTTTTGGAGAGCTAGCCAGCTTCTCCTGTAGTACCACCCCAGATAAATCCTCTCCTTTACTATGCTGTCTGGAAGAATCCCTAAGAAATAAGACAGTCCCAGGAGGTGGCTTATCTGGCTTCCCACCAGAGTTCTCCTTCCCCTATCTGGCCCAAGGGGGTGCAGTCCTTCTCTTGTGCAGCTGGTGGGTTGATGACTGCTACCAGGCCTCCTAGCTGGGCAGCTCTTTGCTTGCTACACAGGTGGTCCTCATTCTAGGGGCCAGTGAGGGTCTGGGTTTTCTTCCTCCCAAGCTTCACTGCCTGTAGGTGAGTCCCTCTCTATCCAGGCCCCCTCTCAGGCTCCTTCCTTCGGCTTCACATCCTCTCTGTCTTCCAGCCGATCCTTCCTGCTATTGAGCAGGCTTTCTCACCTTTTAAGGTTGTCTTGGTCCTTTGCCAAGCTTCCTGTTGGGGATTGGCCAGGATCCCTCAAAAGTGCAGATCAGCCACTCCTCAGATCCACCCATTGCTTCCAGACATTTCTTCAAAATTCTAGGGCAGGTTGAAATTCCAGAGGGCTGGTCTGCAGAGCCTCTCAGCTCTGACCAAAGTTTGGCCCCTGCCAGCTATCACACCCAGGCTGCTACGCAGCCCTCCTCACTAACAATTGGAGTCTAGCTCCCCCTAGTAGACTAGGAGGGTGCAACATTTGAAATTACTGACCAATACACAACCTAGCTAGATAATTAAAAACATATTGCCTACATTATAGATGAAAAAATGTAAGTATTAAGTAAGGGTTGTTTGCAAAATATATAGAAGAGTACTAAAAAAGGACATTATACAAAATTGCTTACATTTTGCAACATAGGTAGATCAAAATTTTAGGTAGATCAAAATTTTGCAGAGTCTTACTATTGGTGATTTTTCTAGGTCAGAGGCACATGCACGGAGCCATGGAAGATGGCCGCCTGATCCTTCCACTCCATGCCACTTGAAAATCTCCCGCAGCATAAAGGGCTCTCTATCCTTCTAACCACGCTCTCCAGGATAGCTGGATGTCCCCACACACTTAGGCTCCTGGCGGGGATGCATAAAAGCCACAAACTGAAGGCTAAGCCTCAGCCACAGCAGAAGCTCTCTCCCATGGGGAAGCCGGACAAGATGGCACCGTCCCTCCTGCAGCTGATGAAACCACAGCATTTTCCGCTGGTGATCTTGCCTCCCAAGAAGACAGCCTCCAACAGCTTTTCTCAGAACTGGTAAGCCCCCCTGAGCCCCCCTCAGATACCATGCTGCAGAAATTCCACTCCATAGTCCGGGAAGAGATAGCAGCAGCTTCACGCAAGCTTACTAAAGGCCTAAGGGACTTGGGACACCGCATTAACCAACTGGAGAGCCGTATGGATCTGGCAACCACAGTTCTTGAGAGGCATGAACAGGAGGTTGATATCCTTGAGGCTGCTCTCAATCAACTCCGGGATAAACTGGAGAATGCTGAGAATCGAGCTTGGAGGGATAATTTATGGCTTTGGGGCCTCCTAGAGACAATCACTGACTTCCAAGGCACAACCACTGCTTTTTGTCCCCTGAGATTCCACTAGAATGTCTGGAACTATACCACATGCATCAAGCCATGAAAGGTAAGCGGCCTGACAATCCCTCACAGGATCATTATAAAATTCCAATACTACTGCACAAAAAATAGGCTGTTGCAAGTGACCCTCTTCTTTCAAAGCAACTCACTCCAGTGGTTCGCTGACCTATCACCCATCACTATTGCTGAACGGTGGAGCTGAAAGCCATACCTGCAAGTTCTCCAATCTTGGGGTATTAAATACAGGTGAGGATTCCTGTTTAAGATCTCCTTCTCTCACCAGCAACGCCAATTCCAAGTGCTCACTGCAGAGGAGCTTTGCCGTCACTTTCAAGACCTCCACTTTGACCTTCCACTGTCCCAAGGCTCAGCATCTTTGCTGGCTCAGCCTCTCCAATCTTTGCAGCTACAGCTGTCTCAAGCTACACTCAACTGCAAGTTATCCCAATCTTCTCTGCGAAGTTCCCAAGCTCTAAGTACCTTACAAGTTCAACGCTTTTATGAAGTCAGCCCTGGATGAGTATAAGTTTTTTGCCTCTCTTCATATTCTCTGTTAGTGGTCTGCACATTTCTGAAATAATTCAAGAACATTGGACACCACAGTTACCCTTCCACCAATGTGCCTAGTACAGTTTGGCCTGGTTAACCTGATCCTCCTTGTCGATGGACCCAGTGAAATCACCACTAGTTTATGACCCCCCTTTTTTGGTGTGTTGGGTGTGTTAATATTTAGTGTTTCATTCTTAATTTTTTCATTATGAATCAAAGCTATTATGCTCCTAATGTAAACACGGGTCCCTAACTCTCCCATGTTTGTACAATTTTGGCAACCTACCGGGTTGGCACGTTGTTGCTAACTGGTGACTCCAATTTAATCTTGAACTCTAAGCTTGATAAATACCCCGCTGATGCTTCAGCTCCATCGGCTGCTGCTAAGCAATTCCGACAAACTTAACGACTATGACCTGGTTAATCTCTTGAGGAAACTTCATCCTATAGCAAAAGATTTCACACACTATTCTCATCCGCACCACTCCCAGTCCAAAATTGACCATGTATTTATGCTATGCAAATGCTTCCCTATAGCATTCTCGGCTACCATTTTGGCTGTACCTTGGTCGGACCATGACCCAATACTGGTCTCCTGCAGCTCCTTGCTTTGTAAGCCTCAATATTCTCCATGGACCACGAATGACTCCCTGCTATCTATTAAGGAGATTCAGACTGTTCTACAGAAATCTCAGAAATGTTTTGAGCTTAATGCAGGGTCAGTTTCTTCCCCAGTAACTCTGTGGGAGGCCTATAAGGCAGTTCTACACGGTCATATTATCCATATAGCATCAAAGCGTAAGGAGTGCTTACATTATCAACAGCAGCTGGAAAATAAATTGGAAGCTGCCTTGGAGAAGTTTAAAAAGGCCCCTACTCGATCTAACTGCAAACTTGTAGACCAAGACCGCACTGAGCACACAAGCTCTGAAGCACTCACCAGTCAGTTTGAGAACTAGACAAAGTTCTCACTAGCAACCCTACTCTGTTATTAGATGAGTTTAGACACCATCTTTCATCCTTGTATGCTGCTCCTGCTCAGGCAAATGATCAGGACATAGCACATTTTTTGGAGGTCTTTCCCTCCAGAAACTCACACCAGCTCATAGGGCACTCATGGACCAAGTCATCTCTACCTTGGAAATTCTAAAAAGCATTAAAGACTTAAACTTAGGTAAATGGCCTGGACCTGATGGCTATTCTGCTCGTTTCTATAAAAAAAACGTGCAGATACCATCACTCCTCACCTAGCAACTATGTTTAATGCTGTTTGGCACTCCTCCTCCCTTATGACCGCAAATGTTGCTATGAGCCCTAAACCTGACAAGGATCTTCACACTTGGGAAAATTATCTCCCAATCTCTTTGGTTAATATAGATCTAAAAATACTCACAAAGATCTTGGTGAATAGGTTCCATTCCTTTTTGACTGGACTCATCAAGAAGGACCAGTTGGGCTTTGTCCCTAAACGCCAAGCAGTAGATGCCATCCGCCGTGTCCTACAATTGCTCCATATCTCCAAAGGACGGTCCCTGGAAATTATGCTTCTTTTATTAGTTATACAGTAACCAATGGCTTTGACACCCTGTCTTCACCTTTTAGGCATGAGCCCTTCTTTATTGCATAACCTCAGTCTATGGGATTCGATCAAATATTCAGCTGGGTTGATTTCACCTCATTTACCTCTCTTACGTCTATTATGCTGCCCATAATTTCCTCCCAGAAAGGGTCAACCAGGCCAGTTTTTTTGGTGGATGGAACACAGGTTCTCAGATGTCCATTCCTTGCTTGCTCCAACCAGGATTATTACCTTCGATGTACTCCGCTCATTGCATGAGATACCCCTGTGGAAACACTTCCGCTACCTTCAGCTTCACCATTCCATTCAGAAGTTGATTAGACCTCATCCAGCACCATACCTCCTTTCAGCCTTCAAAAGCATATTGTATGTAGGTCACGTCCATGCGGGACAGACTTAAACATTTAATGTGAAAATGGCTTAATGTAGCTTAACGTGTAATAAACTGCCTAAACCTCAATCAATTGACTTAAAACTTTTCACAGCCCAAGTTCTCAACATCCCAAACATGTCCAAGAAGTTTCATAGATTTCAGCCTTCCACAAAGAAAATGGGGGACATTAAGCTTGTTTTTTGGGGAGCTTAATGTAGCTTAACGTACAAAAAAGAGCTTAGATGTTGACCAACATCCCCCAAACTTCACACATTAGAAGACTCTATCAATGGCAACATATTCTGAAAATTTTGGGTCATTTGGTAAATCATTCCAAAAGTTATTCACATTAAGCTATATTTCACAGTGCTAATACATTGAATGTGAACAGCTTAATGTAAAAAGAGCTTAACGTACCATAATGTGCCTAAACCTCAATCAATTGACTTGAAACTTTGCACAGCCCAAGTTCCCAACTTACCAAACATGCCCTAGAAGTTTCATAGATTTCAGCCTTCCAAAAAAAAAATGGGGGACATTAAGCTTGTTTTTTGGGGAGCTTAATGTGGCTTAACGTACAAAAAAGAGCTTAGATGTTGACCAATTTCCCCCAAACTTCACACAATAGAATACTCTACCTATGGCAACATATTCTGAAAATTTCGGGTCATTTGGTAAATCACTCCAAAAGTTATTCACATTAAGCTATATTTTACAGTGCTAAAACATTTAATGTGAACAGCTTAATGTAAAAAGAGCTTAACGTACCATAATGTGCCTAAATATCAATCAATTGACTTGAAACTTTGCACAGCCCAAGTTCTCAACATCCCAAACATGTCCTAGAAGTGTCATGGGTTTTGATCTCCCACAAAGCAAGTGAGTGACATTAAACTTGTGTAGCCCCTACCACCTTGTGTAGTGGCCGTAGTGTGGGACAGCCAATGGGGGAATATTATGAGTATGTGTTTGTAGCTCACCAGCCAATCACTGGGGATTTCTTGGCTTGTGGCACATGCTTGGGAAGTGCATTCTTCCAAGTTCCAAATACCAGTCAATATTGGCACAAAACCTTCAGGCTTCTGCTAGAAAGCTGAACATGAAGAGGAACTTCATCTTTCGGCATCACAACGACCCAAGCATACATCCAAATCAACAAAGGAATGCCTTCACCAGAAGATGATTAAAGTTTTAGAATGGCCCAGCCAGAGCCCAGACCTGAATCCGATTGAAAATCTGTGGGGTGATCTGAAGAGGGCTGTGCACATGAGATGAATTCACAATCTGACAGGTTTGGAGTGTTGTTGCAAGAAAGAGTGGGCAAATATTGCCAAGTCAAGATGTGTCATGCTGATAGACTCATACTCAAAACGACTGAGTGCTGTAATAACATGAAAAGTGCTTCAACAAAGTATTAGTTTAAGGGTGTGCACACTTATGCAACCATATTATTTTAGTTTTTTATTTTTACTTCCCTCCACCGAAAATATTTCAGTATGTTTTTCAACTGAGTTGTACAGTTTATAGGTCACATTAAAGGTGGAAATTTTTCTGATATTGTTTTTCTTTGTCTCATTTTCTTACATCACAGAATCCTGAATTTTTTAATAGTGGTATGTCGACTTTTTATATCCACTGTATATATTCATGAGAATTGCTATGTGCTCAATCTTAGTACAGTCTACCTCCAGGCTTGGCCTGGGGAGGTAATGCTTAAGTGCAGGAAAGGTTTGACTAGGCCTCAAGCCTAGAAGGGGACTCACATGCTGATTGAGGAGGAGAATGAGAGAAACTGGATGGCTACTGGAAGTACCTGGTACTAGAATGTACCTAAGGGGCAAGTCTGTCTGTCAGGAATGGACTCGCCAATAGTGGTGGGACTCACCTGCCTTGTGGGTTGCAGTACCAGGACTGGCCAGCGGGTGCTCTCAGCAACCAGAGGCTCACTCCTGCAGTCAGCCAAAACACCTGAGGCTGATTGCAGAAGGTGCATATAAGGAATGACCAGGCCTGTGATCTGGGCCTTGGTGTATGTTTCCCAAGAGCCCCTGTACCTGCATCCTGCCTGCTTCCTGTCGGATCCTGCTTGATCCCTGACTCTGATTGAACTCTGCCTGTCCTGACCTCTGCTATTCTTGACCACTCTCCAGTCTGCTCCTTTGTACCTTGTCTGCCTGATTGTTCCTGACCCGGCCCGTCTGACTGCGCTCTGCCTGCTCCTTTGTACCTTGCCTGCCCGTTTGCTACCGACCTGGCCTGCCCGACTACGCTTAGTATTGTTCTTTTGTTATCTGTTGGGGGTTTTGGTTTGGTTTGGTTGCACTGTGTTTATGTTTAGTCTTGCACTGCGTTTTTGTATTGTTTAGTCTTAAATAAATTATATTGTTTATACTATATCTGAAGCCTGCGTTTCCCTGTGTCAGTCCACACACCTCTGGTCATACCCGGAGCCCTAACACTGTCTGACCTATTGAAGATCACATGACTATCCATATTTAGCTGTTCCTCTAATTACCAGTGCCGGCTTGTGCTCCTATTGATTCTGCACTGTGAAATACTGAAAGGGTCTGGTGAGTCTGGAGTTTTTTTCTAATATAGTTTTGACATGAATGTTCTAAACCCTATGTCCTATCTCCCAGTTATGAAGTTCCCCAATAAAGAATTCAAAGATGTACTTAAACTGACTGGCGCCCAACTTTTCTTTGATCGCACATCTCTTCACTGGCCTAGGATCTGCAAGAAAACAAAATGTCAGCCTTCCCTGCCTTTGAGGGTCCACACTATGCCTCTGGGGGTCAGGGGGGTGCTGTACTTATTTTTATGGGAACTAATTGTGGCTTAAAGTACAAAAGAGAGCTTGGATGTTATCCAATTTCCTCAAAATGTATACAATAGAAGACTCTATCTATGCCAACATATTATAAAAATCTCAGGTTGTTTGGTAAAACAGACTAAAGATTATTAACATTTAAAGGAGAACTCTGGCAAAAACTTTTTACATGTTCTTGTTACTTATCTCCTGCCTTCCCTGAATATGTAATCCATATTCTTGTTATCTGAGTAGTTGTTCTGAAATAGCCTGGGTATATTTAAATCAAACCCTTAATCCCCAGTGGTTTCCTTCTAATAGGACCGATCACTGCTATGCCTCCTATTCCCACAGACACCAGTCTTGGTACGTCCCATCTGTAGTTCTGTTCTCCAGCAAGCTGGAATGTATTTCCATCCCTGCTTGTTGCAGTGGGCAGACCAGGATACACAGACTGCCGGTCTGTACCGTCCATGGAGGTGGTGTCCTACGAATGACAGCTCCCCTGAGCTGCTCTGAAAGGCTACATCCAAGGGAGTCTGTAACCCATGCTGCCTGCACATTGGGGTAGCATCACAGCTGGCTCAGAATCCTCTGTTTGCTGTACCATCCGAAGACCAGCTTTCCGGTCCTGGTAGCGGCTGCCCAATGTCCCCCAGCGAAATCACTGGTTGCTAGGACCGCCTGGTTATTTTCAGAATATGTTGCCATTGATAGAGTCTTCTAATGTGTGAAGTTTGGGGGAAATTGGTCAACATCTAAGCTTTTTTTTATACGTTAAGACACATTAAACTCCCCAAAAAACAAGCTTAATGTCCCCCATTTTCTTTGTGGAAGGCTGAAATCTATGAAACTTCTAGGACATGTTTGGTAAGTTGAGAACTTGGGCTATGCAAAGTTTTAAGTCAATTGATTGAGGTTTAGGCACATTATGGTACGTTAAGCTCTTTTTACATTAAGCTGTTCACATTAAATGTTTTAGTACTGTAAAATTATTATTATTATTATACAGTATTTATATAGCGCCAAAGGGTATGCTCAGCGCTGTACAATAGCAAGGGGGACAGAACATGAGACAAGACAGTAACAATACAATACACGAGGGGTTCGAGGGACCTGCTCTTTCGAGCTTACAATCTAGGAGGGAGGGGCAGGTGGTACAGGAGGAGATGGCTGTGGGGAATGGAGTGGTGGGAGGAGTGGAGAAGGTTAGTTTTTAGGTGAGGTCAGATGCTAGATGAGGTTGGGGTAGGCTTCCCTGAAGAGGAGGGTTATCAGGGTGCGCCTGAAGGTGAGGAGGGTAGGTGACAGTCTGATGGATTGGGGTAGGGAGTTCCAGAGGATGGGGGAAGTCCTGGAGAAGTCCTGCAATCGGGCGTGGGAGGAGGAGACCAGGGAGCTAGAGAGTAGGAGGTCCTGTGAGGAGCAGAGGGCACGGGTAGGGTAGTATTTGGGTATCAGGTCAGTTATGTAGTTTGGGGCGGCATTGGGAATGGCTTTGTAGGTCAGAGTTAACAGTTTGAATTTGATGCGTTGGGAAATTGGCAGCCAATGAAGGGATTGGCAGAAGGGGGAGGCAGAAGTGGAGCGGTTGGTGAGGTGGATGAGTCTAGCCGCTGAGTTTAGGATCGACTGGAGTGGGGATAGCGTTCGGTTGGGTAGGCCAGTGAGAAGGGAATTGCAATAGTCCAGGCGTGAGATGATGAGGGAGTGTACGAGTTGTTTGGTGGTGTCTGGGGTGAGGAATGGATATCTTGGAGATGTTGCGGAGGTGGAGCCTGCAAGATCTAGATAGCAGTTGGATGTGGGGTAGAAAGGAGAGGTGGGAGTCCAGGGTGACACCCAGGACTTTGGAGTGTGGGGTGGGAGAGATGGTGGCATTGTTAGTAGTGATGGAGAGGATGGGGGAGGGGGGGGGGCACGGGGTGGGGGTAAGACCAGGAGCTTGGTTTTGGATAGGTTAAGTTTGAGGAAATGGAGCGACATCCAGTTTGATATGTTGTTTAGGAGGTGGGCGATGCGGGCAGAGAGTGAGGGGATGAGGTGGGGGGTGGAGAGGTAAATTTGGGTGTCGTCGGCATAGAGGTGGTAATTGAAGCTGTGGGAGTGAATAAGTTTGCCAAGGGAGGAGGTATAGATGGAGAGGAGGAGGGACCCGAGGACAGAGCCTTGGGGGACCCCGACAGAGAGGGGGAGGGAGGGGGAGGTCGCATTGTTGTAGGTGACGCTGAAGGAGCGTTGGGAAAGATAGGAGGAGAACCAGGAAAGAGCAGCGTCCTTGATGCCAAGGGAGTGCATTTTGGCAAGGAGGAGAGGGTGGTCAACAGTGTCGAAGGCCGCGGAGAAGTCGAGGAGGATAGAATAGAGACCATTGGCTTTGGCGGTTAGCAGGTCGTTGGTGATTTTAAGTAGGGCGGTTTCGGTGGAGTGCAGGGGACGGAAGCCAGACTCTAGGGGGTCAAGGAGGTTTTTTTTAGTAAGGTGGGCACTTAGGCGATTGTAGGCCAGGCGCTCAAGGAGCTTGGAAGTGAAGGGCAACAAGGAGATGGGTCAAAGGTTGTTAAGGTTAGTGGGGTCAAGGGAGGGTTTTTTGAGTATGGGGGTGATGTGTGCGTGCTTTAGAGGGGAGGGGAAGGTGCCGGTGGAGAGGGAGAGATTGAAGATGTGGGTGAGGGAGCGAATGATGGAGGGGGGGTTGACTGGAGGAGCTGTGAGGGGATAGGGTCCAGGGGGCAGGTGGTGAGGCGGGCTTCAGTGAAGACCTTAGAGACCTCCTCGGGGGTAGTTGGGCTGAAGGATCGGAGTGTTGGGGAGGTGATGATGTGCGGGGCATTAGGTATAGTGGGGGGTAGTGCGGCTATGAGGTCGGGGAGGGGACGGTTGAGGGGCTGAAGGAGGGCGGGGGGCTGGGTGGAGAGGTGGATTGTGAGTTGACAATGTCCTTACGGATATAAAATATAGCTTAATGTGAATAACTTTTGGTGTGATTTACCAAATGACCCGAAATTTTCAGAATATGTTGCCATTGATAGAGTCTTCCATTGTATGAAGTTTGGGGGAAATTGGTAAACATCTAAGCTCTTTTTTGCACGCTAAGCTACATTAAGCTCCCCAAAAAACAAGCTTAATGTCCTCCATTTTCTTTGTGGAAGTGTAACATCTATGAAACTTCTAGGACATGTTTGGCAAGTTGGGAACTTGGGCTGTGCAAAGTTTCAAGTCAATTGATTGAGGTTTAGGCACATTATGGTACATTAAGCTCTTTTTACATTAAGCTGTTCACATTAAATATTTTAGCACTCTTTTCCAACACAAAAGTTACTATAGTGAAAGCCCGGAAAACCTCCACCCTTAGTTTCAAAGCGGTGAAACATTGCATGAACAACCCATCAGACCAGGCAACGTTTTTCCAATCTTCTATTGTCCAATTTAAACCTGTGTGAATTGTAGCCTCGCTTTCTTGTTCTTAGCTGGCAGAAGTGGCACCTGGTGTGGTCTTCTGCTGCTGTAGCCCATATGCTTCAAGGTTCGACATGTTGTGCATTCAGAGATAATATTCTGCATAACTTGGTTGCAACGAGATGTTATTTGATTTACTGTTGCCTTTCTATCATCCTGAACCAGTCTGCCCATTCTCTTCTTGCCTCTGACATCAACAAGGCCACACAACTGCCATTAACTGGATATTTTTACTGTTTCGGACCATTCTCTGTAAACCCTAGAGATAGTTGTGTGTGTGAAAATCCCAGCAGATCAGCAGTTTTTGAATTATTCAGATGTTCAAAGTCACTTAAATCCCCTTTCTTGCCCATTCTGATGCACGGTTTGAACTTCAGCAAGTTGTCTTCACCACGTCTAGATGCTTAATAGGATTGTGTTGCTGCCAGGTGATTGGTTGATTAGCAATTTGTGTTACCAAGCAATTTAACAGCTGTACCTAATAAAGAGGCCAGTGTATATGTTGTCTTTATTTTCTTCTCTATACAAAAACCCTCAAGCATTGCTTAAGACCAATGGCACTTTATCAAAACCAATGCTTATACACAATTCCATGAGACAGGGCTGCCCACTCACCCCCCCCCCCCCAGCATTATTTATGTTAACTTTGGAGCCCTTTATCTGTATGGTTACAATAACCCTTCTTAAGGTTTCCCAGTAGGCATCAGAATGTATAAAATACCTGCATACGCAGATGACCTTCTATTCTTTCTAACTAAACCTCACCTGTTCATTCCAAATCTTCAACATGCTTTCTAATATTATGGATGTTTCAAACTTAAAAATGAACTATACAAAACCTGAGGCCCTCAATTTCACCCTCAGTCTTGATTCTTTATCTATGGCACTTTCCAGCTGCTCTTCTAAATGGAAGCCTATGGCTCTTAAATACTTAGCAATCAGACTCACCTCCACTTTTACAAACCTATATCCTACAAATTTTAAGCCACTATTGAAAAGTGTTGAGTTTGAGTTAAAATACTGGGCTCTGAAACCATTCTCATGGTTTGGAAGAGCTGCAATTCTAAAGATGGCAATCCTGCCTAAAGTATTTTATTATTTTCACTGCTTGCCTATTGAGCTCCTATCTGGTTTCTTTAAACACCTGTATGCAATACTTTGCAATTTTTATCTGTGCAGGTAAGAAACCCTGTATCAGCTTGAATCATCTCACCAAAACAAAAAATAGAGGTGGGTTAGGCCTAACTTTTTTTAAACATTACTGCCATGTTACCCATTTAGCGAGAATTTTAGATTGGAATAGTCATGCAAAAATTATACAGACTGGGTTTTGATTAGCGGGGATTGTAATAACCTCCCCTCTGTGGTTTCTACTGTGGCCACCCTAGGAAAAATGCCAACTCTATACTCAACAACATCCTTTGTTAGGAGCATCAATTCAAGTGTTTAACAAATTAAGGAATGTGATTTTTCCTCACCCCTCATCGGACCACATTCCTTTTTTTTCTTTTTGGACTTATTGCCAATTGCATAACTATGTTTTTACCTCCACTAGAAAATGAACATTTTTAGACCATTAGCTCTTTTTGAGTCACAATGTCTGAAGGGGGAACCTGTGGATAAGACCACATTGCTCGTTTTACTAATCAACAATGAGGGCAGGCTTGTGTTTTTGCTCACAAATGCTCCATAAGCATGAGGTTACAAGAAACCTCCTATAAAGTATTGATGCATTGGTATGCTACCCCAGCAAAACTTTTTGGTAGTTTTACAGCAAAAAAAGTTTGGTAGCCAATGTAGTCAGATCTGTGTTGGAGGTGTAACCAGGCCCAAGGAAATATCATGCACATCTGGTGGGATTGTTCATTAATAGCCCCTTTATGGCACAAGGTACAGTATGTGAGCTGATTGCCCACATCACTGAAACAAAAATATCTTTAATAGTGATGGGCAGAACACCCCCCTGTTTGGTTCACGGTCAAACTTTCGAACCTAACAAAAGTTTGACCGCGTAATTCGAACCCAGGGGACAGTTCACCTGGGGACATCGCCAGGGCATGCTGGGTCAATGATGTCACAAGAAGGAATTTTTTGCCATGCAGGAGCAAATTGGATCATGCTTTGCTGGTTTTTTTTGTCTTTCTCTGGATCAACTGTGGATGTAGGATTATAATTTGTTTTTTTTGTAATGGTTGAACTGGATGGACTTTTGTTTTTTTTCAGCCAGACTAACTATGTAACTATGAGGTGGAGTCACGCGGGTGATGTCACCGAGTGCCCCCGCCCCTTAGATATTTAAGAACTGTCAGGCCAGCAGAGCTGTCAGACGGCAGGAGCCAGCATCGAGAACGGAGCCTTTTTGTGGCAGCAGGCATCACAATTGACGTTGGATCTACTTCAGGGGACGTTTTAAAAAATTTTTGTTGTTTTAATAAAGGACTTATCAAAGACTGTATACTGTAATTTTTTACACTACACACTTTTTTTGCGAATGATTAGCGTTACCATGTACCCCATTCTCATTAACATAAAGGGGGTGAGATCCGATAAAAGGGGCTTCCAGATTCTGATAACCCCCTTCCCACAGACCTCCACAACCACAGACCAGGGTTGTGGGGAGGAGGCCCCTCTCCCCATCAACATGGGGAAAAGGTGCTTTAGGTGGGAGCCCCCCCACCCCAAAGCACCCCCCATGTTGAGGACATGTGGCCTAGTAAGGGTTGGGGTGGGGCACTTGCTTATCCCTCCCTTTCCTGACCCCCTGGCCTGCATGCACAGATAAGGGTCGGTATGGATTTTGGGGGGGACCCATGCCATTTTTTAAAATTTTGGCGTGGGTCTCCCCTGAAAATCCATACCAGACCGAAGGGCCTAAAACACTTAATAAAAGAACTCATGTGGTATTTTAGTGAATACCAACTTTTTTTGGAAAAATGTTATGGAGTATCTTACTGCATACTCGGATGTGGTAAGATATTGCTTAGAGAATTGTCCCCAAATAAATGTCAAATATAGACTTCCGGTTCCGGCACCACACGTAGCAGATGCGGGACCCACGGCTCCGGCCGCATCTGCCTATAACTACGGCATCTTGCTTCTGGGACACCCGCCACAAGCCATCTGAGTGCTCCCCCTGCACCCAGGCAACCCCTTAGCATGGACCGGTAGTTGCTTCCGGCTCCCCCCAGCTCTGTTCCAGCTCCATGGCCCGAGGTGTGCAGCTCTCCCCCTCCTGCAGCCAAGATGGCCAACGGCATGGAAACAGGTATGACAGAGACACAGACTGCAGCAGTCTCAGCTCATCCTGACACTTCTTTCCCAGCAGATCAATATGAGAAAATAGCACAGGCTGTTGCTACCTTACTCTCACTTACTATTACTCTAGCTGTAGACAGAGCAGTATCAATTGGCATAAGGATAAGCGTCATGCCCTTTATGAACTCAAAAATGCCCCAGACTTGGTTATTAAGCCAAGTGATAAAGGAGGCAATATAGTTCTGATGACAGCTAGCAGCTATGAATGTGAAATTCGACGACAACTTTTGGATTGGTAGATTTAATAAATAGGAAACTGTCCTTTGCCTGTGAGGCAGGGTTAATATCCAATCACGAATGCAAGTACCTCCAAGTAGAGGAATATAACATCCCTATTATTTACATAATCCCAAAAGTTCATAAAAAACTGCTGGATCCCCCTGGACGTCCAATTATTTCAGCCATTGGGAGCCCAATGGAACGTATAGGCAAATATCTGGATGCCTTAATTAAGGAAATGGTATTTAAGCTCCCCTCATATGTGCAGGATACTCGTGATGTCCTATTTAAAACATCTCAAATTTCAGTACCCCCTAATACATTATTAGTAAACATAGATGTAGAATCATTATATACATCAATTCCACACAGTTGGGGTATTAAGGCAGTCTCATATTTCCTAGATCAACTATATCCCCAAATGGGTGCTCAGAATGAATTTCTAATTGAACTTTTGGATCTGGCTTTACATTTTAATTTTTTTCAATTTATGGGTACCTCCTATCATCAGGTGCGAGGTACTTCCATGGGAACACCATGGGCTCCCGCATATGCATGTTTGCATTTGGGCTGGTGGGAGGAACAGGTTGTCTACCAGTCCAAATTATATCTTAGTCATGCGTCTATGTGGGTACGCTATATTGATGATGTGCTGATGCTTTGGACATGTGATGTGTCTGATCTCCACCTATTTCTGGCTGAATTGAATCATAATAATAGAAATATCAAACTTACATACGTTTTTGACGAACATCAAATTTCCTTTCTGGATCTGTCAATTTCAGTAAGGCAGGCCGGGTATTTATGAAAACTTTCTGTAAGGAAATGGCGGCGAACACTCTCCTAATGGCGACAAGCCATCATCCTAAATCTCTCATCCAGGGCATACCCACGGGCCAATTCCTTCGACTTCGGCGCAATTGTACTGACCAAGAAGACTATTCCCATGGCAATCTTAGGAAATCTCGGTCCAAAGCATCCAAACATAAACGGGAGGAATTATTAATTACATCTGATTGTTTACCTACAACACAGGAACCAGCCCCGACACGGATAATCACTAGGTTCGGTACACAATGCAATACAGTACGTGCAATACTCACAAAACACTGGCACATACTTACCCAGACACCTGAGTTATCCTCAATAGTAGGGCCTCGACCTCTGTTGGTGGCCAAGCGGGCTACAAACTTAAGGGATAACCTTGTACATTCAGAGTTTACACGGCCTATCTCTAGAACTTGGCTCACGTCTTTGCCGCCTTTGAAGGGAATGTACCCGTGTGGCCACTGTTCCATTTGTAAATTTGTGGACCGCACGAATACATTCCGGGATGCGCATGGTACCAAATCCTTCCATATCAAACACTTTGCTAACTGTGCAACGACACGGGTTATCTACATGCTATCATATCCTTGCAACAAAATTTATGTGGGGAAGACAAAATGTCCATTTAGAGTGCGTATTGGGGAACATATTGGTAGTATTTTAAATAACATCGATCGTACCCCAGTAGCAGAGCACTTTGCACAAAAACATCAATCTTCTCCGAAGGGCTTACGTGCTAAGGTCATATATGCTCTGAAACTTCCCCCTAGACGGGGTGACTTTGACACTATTCTACTCCGTAAAGAGAAGGAGTGGATTTTTAAACTAGGATCTATGACACCTTCGGGTCTCAATAATGAATGTAGCCTGCAGGTCTTCTTGGATCCGTAGTTGATATACATATCATCTAAATTAATTTAATTGATCTAAATAAAAATATTTACATTTTATTTATATAATTTTTTTTTTTGAGCATTTTTTTTGAGAATTTTTGCAAATTTATAGTTACATAAGTTTCTTTAATACAATTTACACATATTGCTTCAAGTTTTTCATACAATTTGTTACTATTACTGTGTGTGTCTTATCCTATACATCCCTACATATTACTCCTCTCTTTCTTATATATTGGAGATACATATTCTTCCAACTTTGATCATCTAATTTGTTTTGGATGTATGGGATTAAAATAGACGTTTCCTGTCCCCTGCTAAATTGTTTTATAATTCACCTTGGTGTAAAACACTCCTCTCTGAATGTCATTGGTTCATTTCTATGCCAATCAGTAGTAATTATCTGCTGTGATTTTACTATTGGTTAGAATTAGAGATGAGCGAATTATTCAAAAATTCGGTTCGGCTGATTCGCCGAATTCGCGGAAAAAATTCGCTTCGAGCCGAATATATTCGCTGCGAATTTAACTTATAAAAAGGGTGTTTCTAGGCTTCAGAGAGCCTTTATATTAGTGCAGAACACTGTACCTTTAATTTAAATGCCCTTGGAGTCTGCTGGGGAAGAGAAATAATACTGTCAGTCAGTATGACATGCAGATGAGTGCCGTCGATCTTAGAATCACCGAACACTTCACTCATTTGGGCAGTCACGGGGCCAAAACCAGAGTGTGGAGCCACAGTGTGGCGGTGGAGGCAGCAGCAATGGGAGGCCATACAGCACCCTATGACAAAATGGAACCCACCAGCAGTGTGAGGAGACCTGAAAGTGGCACATGGCAGAGTGTGGCGATGGAGACAGCAGCAATGGGAGGCCGTACAGGGACCCATGACACACTCTGGACCTGGCAGCAGCATGAGGAGTCGGTACGGGGGCCCATGGCAGATTACGGGCCTGGCAGCAGCATGAGGAGGCGGTACAGGGGACCATGGCAGAGTGGCGGAGCGTAAGCAGCTAAAATTGAAGGCCATACAGAGGCCTATGTTAAAAAGTCCCCCCAGCAGCAGCGTGGGGAGACGACTATCAAGAGTCCAATGGCAGAGTGGCGGAGCAGAAGCAGCTTCAATTGAAGGCCATACACAGGCCTAGGTTAAAAAGCGGAAGCCGTCAGCAGTGTGAGCAGACGACAGAGACACATGGCGCAGGGTGGCGGTGGATGCAGCAGTATTCGGAAGCCAAACACAGGCCTCGGTTAAAAAGCGGAAGCCGTCAGCAGCGTGAGCAGACGACAGAGGCACATGGCGCAGGGTGGCGGTGGAAGCAGCAGCAATGGAAGGCCATACAGCACCCTATCACAAAATGGAACCCACCAACAGTGTAAGGAGACCTGAAAGTGGCACATGGCGCAGGGTGGCGGTGGAGGCAGCAGTATTCGGAAGCCATACACAGGCCTAGGTTAAAAAGCGGAAGCCGTCAGCAGTGTGAGCAGACGACAGAGACACATGGCGCAGGGTGGCGGTGGATGCAGCAGTATTCGGAAGCCAAACACAGGCCTCGGTTAAAAAGCGGAAGCCGTCAGCAGCGTGAGCAGACGACAGAGGCACATGGCGCAGGGTGGCGGTGGAGGCAGCAGCAATGGAAGGCCATACAGCACCCTATCACAAAATGGAACCCACCAACAGTGTAAGGAGACCTGAAAGTGGCACATGGCGCAGGGTGGCGGTGGAGGCAGCAGTATTCAGAAGCCATACACAGGCCTAGGCTAAAAAGCGGAAGCCGTCAGCAGCGTGAGCAGACGACAGAGACACATGACGCAGGGTGGCGGTGGATGCAGCAGTATTCGGAAGCCAAACACAGGCCTCGGTTAAAAAGCGGAAGACGTCAGCAGCGTGAGCAGACGACAGAGGCACATGGCGCAGGGTGGCGGTGGATGCAGCAGTATACGGAAGCCACACACAGGCCTAGGTTAAAAAGCGGAAGCCGTCAGCAGCGTGAGCAGACGACAGAGACACATGGCGCAGGGTGGCGGTGGATGCAGCAGTATTCGGAAGCCAAACACAGGCCTCGGTTAAAAAGCAAAAGCCGTCAGCAGCGTGAGCAGACGACAGAGGCACATGGCGCAGGGTGGCGGTGGAGGCAGCAGCAATGGAAGGCCATACAGCACCCTATCACAAAATGGAACCCACCAACAGTGTAAGGAGACCTGAAAGTGGCACATGGCGCAGGGTGGTGGTGGAGGCAGCAGTATTCGGAAGCCATACACAGGCCTAGGTTAAAAAGCGGAAGCCGTCAGCAGCGTGAGCAGACGACAGAGACACATGGCGCAGGGTGGCGGTGGATGCAGCAGTATTCGGAAGCCAAACACAGGCCTCGGTTAAAAAGCGGAAGCTGTCAGCAGCGTGAGCAGACGACAGAGGCACATGGCGCAGGGTGGCGGTGGAAGCAGCAGCAATGGAAGGCCATACAGCACCCTATCACAAAATGGAACCCACCAACAGTGTAAGGAGACCTGAAAGTGGCACATGGCGCAGGGTGGTGGTGGAGGCAGCAGTATTCGGAAGCCATACACAGGCCTAGGTTAAAAAGCGGAAGCCGTCAGCAGTGTGAGCAGACGACAGAGACACATGGCGCAGGGTGGCGGTGGATGCAGCAGTATTTGGAAGCCAAACACAGGCCTCGGTTAAAAAGCGGAAGCCGTCAGCAGCGTGAGCAGACGACAGAGGCACATGGCGCAGGGTGGCGGTGGAGGCAGCAGCAATGGAAGGCCATACAGCACCCTATCACAAAATGGAACCCACCAACAGTGTAAGGAGACCTGAAAGTGGCACATGGCGCAGGGTGGCGGTGGAGGCAGCAGTATTCGGAAGCCATACACAGGCCTAGGCTAAAAAGCGGAAGCCGTCAGCAGCGTGAGCAGACGACAGAGACACATGACGCAGGGTGGCGGTGGATGCAGCAGTATTCGGAAGCCAAACACAGGCCTCGGTTAAAAAGCGGAAGACGTCAGCAGCGTGAGCAGACGACAGAGGCACATGGCGCAGGGTGGCGGTGGAGGCAGCAGTATTCGGAAGCCATACACAGGCCTAGGTTAAAAAGCGGAAGCCGTCAGCAGCGTGAGCAGACGACAGAGACACATGGCGCAGGGTGGCGGTGGATGCAGCAGTATTCGGAAGCCAAACACAGGCCTCGGTTAAAAAGCAAAAGCCGTCAGCAGCGTGAGCAGACGACAGAGGCACATGGCGCAGGGTGGCGGTGGAGGCAGCAGCAATGGTAGGCCATACAGCACCCTATCACAAAATGGAACCCACCAACAGTGTAAGGAGACCTGAAAGTGGCACATGGCGCAGGGTGGTGGTGGAGGCAGCAGTATTCGGAAGCCATACACAGGCCTAGGTTAAAAAGCGGAAGCCGTCAGCAGCGTGAGCAGACGACAGAGACACATGGCGCAGGGTGGCGGTGGATGCAGCAGTATTCGGAAGCCAAACACAGGCCTCGGTTAAAAAGCGGAAGCCGTCAGCAGCGTGAGCAGACGACAGAGGCACATGGCGCAGGGTGGCGGTGGAAGCAGCAGCAATGGAAGGCCATACAGCACCCTATCACAAAATGGAACCCACCAACAGTGTAAGGAGACCTGAAAGTGGCACATGGCGCAGGGTGGCGGTGGAGGCAGCAGTATTCGGAAGCCATACACAGGCCTAGGTTAAAAAGCGGAAGCCGTCAGCAGTGTGAGCAGACGACAGAGACACATGGCGCAGGGTGGCGGTGGATGCAGCAGTATTCGGAAGCCAAACACAGGCCTCGGTTAAAAAGCGGAAGCCGTCAGCAGCATGAGCAGACGACAGAGGCACATGGCGCAGGGTGGCGGTGGAGGCAGCAGCAATGGAAGGCCATACAGCACCCTATCACAAAATGGAACTCACCCACAGTGTAAGGAGACCTGAAGGTGGCACATGGCGCAGGGTGGCGGTGGAGGCAGCAGTATTCGGAAGCCATACACAGGCCTAGGTTAAAAAGCGGAAGCCGTCAGCAGCGTGAGCAGACGACAGAGACACATGGCGCAGGGTGGCGGTGGATGCAGCAGTATTCGGAAGCCAAACACAGGCCTCGGTTAAAAAGCGGAAGCCGTCAGCAGCGTGAGCAGACGACAGAGACACATGGCGCAGGGTGGCGGTGGATGCAGCAGTATTCGGAAGCCAAACACAGGCCTCGGTTAAAAAGCGGAAGCCGTCAGCAGCGTGAGCAGACGACAGAGGCACATGGCGCAGGGTGGCGGTGGAGGCAGCAGTATTCGGAAGCCATACACAGGCCTAGGTTAAAAAGCGGAAGCCGTCAGCAGCGTGAGCAGACGACAGAGACACATGGCGCAGGGTGGCGGTGGATGCAGCAGTATTCGGAAGCCAAACACAGGCCTCGGTTAAAAAGCGGAAGCCGTCAGCAGCATGAGCAGACGACAGAGGCACATGGCGCAGGGTGGCGGTGGAGGCAGCAGCAATGGAAGGCCATACAGCACCCTATCACAAAATGGAACTCACCCACAGTGTAAGGAGACCTGAAAGTGGCACATGGCTCAGGGTGGCGGTGGAGGCAGCAGTATTCGGAAGCCATACACAGGCCTAGGTTAAAAAGCGGAAGCCGTCAGCAGCGTGAGCAGACGACAGAGACACATGGCGCAGGGTGGCGGTGGATGCAGCAGTATTCGGAAGCCAAACACAGGCCTCGGTTAAAAAGCGGAAGCCGTCAGCAGCGTGAGCAGACGACAGAGACACATGGCGCAGGGTGGCGGTGGATGCAGCAGTATTCGGAAGCCAAACACAGGCCTCGGTTAAAAAGCGTAAGCCGTCAGCAGCGTGAGCAGACGACAGAGGCACATGGCGCAGGGTGGCGGTGGAGGCAGCAGTATTCGGAAGCCATACACAGGCCTAGGTTAAAAAGCGGAAGCCGTCAACAGCGTGAGCAGACGACAGAGACACATGGCGCAGGGTGGTGGTGGATGCAGCAGTATTCGGAAGCCAAACACAGGCCTCGGTTAAAAAGCGGAAGCCGTCAGCAGCGTGAGCAGACGACAGAGGCACATGGCGCAGGGTGGCGGTGGAGGCAGCAGCAATAGAAGGCCATACAGCACCCTATCACAAAATGGAACCCACCAACAGTGTAAGGAGACCTGAAAGTGGCACATGGCGCAGGGTGGCGGTGGAGGCAGCAGTATTCGGAAGACATACACAGGACTAGTTTAAAAAGCGGAAGCCGTCAGCAGCGTGAGCAGACGACAGAGGCACATGGCGCAGGGTGGCGGTGGAGGCAGCAGTATTCGGAAGCCATACACAGGCCTAGGTTAAAAAGCGGAAGCCGTCAGCAGCGTGAGCAGACGACAGAGGCACATGGCGCAGGGTGGCGGTGGAGGCAGCAGTATTCGGAAGCCATACACAGGCCTAGGTTTAAAACTGGAACCCAGCAGCGTGAGCAGACGACAAACACACATGGCAGAGGATGGATCTGGCAGCAGTATGAGAAGGCGGTACAGGGGCCCGTGGCACAGTGTGGTGATGGGGGCTACAGCAACTGGATGCCAGAAAGTGGCCGATAGGGCTATATACTGCATGGAATTATAAGGTTGTAAAGACAGCGGCCTATAAGGCTATACACACTATAACAATCATGACTTGATTGACCATTGGCCTATAAGGCTATACACAGCATGAATATCATGACTTATTCTGAGAGTGGTTTGGAAGGCTATATACAAAAAGTAATTCATGAGCTGTCCGGACAGCGGACAATAAGTACATATATACAAATCAATTCATCAGCTGTCCAGCCAGCGGCCTCAAAGGCGACACATATAGAAAGCAATTCATGAGCTGTTCAGACAGCGGCCTCTAAGGCGACAGATATACAAAGCAATTCCCGAGGTGTTCAGGGAGCGGCCTGAACGGCTAGGTTATTAGGTCAGTTGTGTCAGGAACTGGTGGTTTGAAATCCAGACTAATCCACGCCTGATTCATTTTTCCAAACGTGAGTCTCTCTACACTTTGGGTGGACAGTCGTGTCCTCCGCGGAGTTACAATACCTCCTGCCGCACTAAACATGCGCTCCTATGCCACGCTACTGGCCGGGCATGACAGCCTTTCAAGGGCAAATTCAGCTAGTTGGGGCCAAAGGTCAAGTTTTGTTGCCCAGTAGTCAAGGGGATTGTCTACCTCGGTTGGCAGGGTGCTGTCCAAGTAGGCCCAAGCCTGTTGTTTGAGGTCCTGCTCCAGGTCCACCTGATGCTGCTGCTCCTGCGGCTGGTTAGTAGTTTCCTCACTGCGCTGGTGAAGAAAGCTACTCATCATCGACTGCAGACTGAGGCAGCCGCTGCTGGTGGAGCTGCCACTGCTCCTACCACCCCACCCCTCCCCTGCTGCCATGGCAGCGGAACGCGAGCGCACAGGTCCCACAGTGTCTGAGGATGGACGTTGGCGCAGAAAGGCAGAGACCAACTGACTACATAGGTGGTTTTTATAGTACGTTATTTTGGCCTCCCTCTCAGCAGGTGTGAAAAAGGCCACCATTTTTGAACGGTAGCGAGGGTCCAACAAGGTGGACAGCCAAAAGTCATCCCTCTGTCTGATGGTTATTATTCGGCTGTCGCTACGCAAGCAACCGAGCATGCTATGGGCCATTTGTGCCAAGGAATGCGAGGGACTCCCTGCCTCCATCTCCACAGCATACTGCCACGGTGCGTCTGGGTCCTCTGTCTCCTCCTCCTCCTCTACCAGATGCTCCTGCTCCTCCACTCCTGTCCGCTGAGTGGAAAAACCACCCATTTCACTCAATAATTCCTGAGCACCAATGTCCTCCTCTACCTCCTCCTCTTCTTCCTGTCCTGCCCCCACAGGGGTCATGTGGCGTTGAGATCTGTGCGCCACGTCTACCGCACCCTGACCAGCCATTGTTAACAGCATTTGTTCCAGGACGTGCAACAGAGGAATGACGTCGTTCATCCCATAGTCCTGCCGACTCACGAATAGCGTGGCCTCCTCAAAGGGCCTGAGCAAGCGGCAGGTGTCACGCATGAGCTGCCAATGGCTGACATCTAAGTTACACAGGGGAGTACCTTTATCCGCTTGTAACATCAGGAAATCGGTGATGGCCTTTCGCTGTTCGTAAAGGCGGTCTAACATATGTAGGGTTGAATTCCACCTTGTTGCAACGTCGCAGATCAGGCGATGCTGTGGAATTCCGTTCTGCCGCTGCAGCTCAAGGAGGGTGTGCTTTGCGGTGTAGGAATGGCTGAAATGCATGCAAAGTTTACGTGACATTTTAAGGATGTCTTGCAGTGGCATGGTGGATTTTAGGAACCGCTTGACAACCAGATTGAACACGTGAGCCATGCATGGCGCATGGCACAACCTTCCTTGACGCAGAGCAGACACCATGTTCTTTCCGTTGTCGGTCAACATGGTTCCGATTTTCAGTTTGCGCGGAGACAGCCATCTGTCGATTTCTCTGTTCATTACTCTCAGAAGTTCCTCCCCTGTGTGACTACGTTCGCCAAGGCATACCAGGTGCAGCACAGCGTGACACCGTTGCGCCCTGCACATGTGATATGCCGGTCGGGTAATGGGACTTGGCACGGGGGTGGCGGCTGAGGACACGGCGGAAGAAGAGGTGGTAGAGGCGGACATCTTTGCTGGACCAAGGACGTGCAAACGTGGAGGCAAAAGCGGCGTGACCTGTCCAAGTTGCTGGTGCGGCTGTGCCGGCACCACGTTCACCCAGTGGGCCGTAAATGACATGTACTGTCCCTGACCGTAGTTACAGCTCCACACGTCGGCGCTGCCGTGCACTTTGGCAGAGACCGACATGCTCCAAGACTGGCCCACCATCTCTTCTACATGTGAATGCAGGGCTGGCACTGCCTTTTTGGCAAAGAAATGCCGGCTTGGCACTCTCCACCGCGGCTCGGCACAAGCCATCATTTCTTGGAAAGGTGCTGAGTCCACCACTTGGAAAGGGAGGGACTGCAGCACCAGCAACTTGGACAGGAGGACGTTCAGCTTCTGCACCGTCGGGTGCGTGCTCGCAAACTGTTGTCTCTTGGAAACGGATTCCAAGAAAGACTGTTGACGGAATCCGTGAAGAGGAGTAGCAGGAGAAGGAGCATCTGAACGAGCGGAAGATGCCAACGAGCGACAACTCCCCTCAGCAGAGGTGTTGGAGCCTTGACTGGCTGATAGAGGGCGATTGACGTCGGGTGATGGAGCAAGTAACGGAGCGGGTGATGGAGCGGGGGCTGGGGCAGGCAGAACCGCCGTATCTTTATCACGGTTTTCCCAGGCCACCGAATGGCGACGCTGCATATGCTGACGCAACGCTGTAGTCCCAACATTGGCCCCCTGGCCACGCTTGACTTTCTGGCCACATAGTCGACATACGGCTACGTTTACTTCCTCGGGCGTCTTGACGAAAAATTGCCACACCGCCGAGTAGGAAACTTTGCCCCCGCTACTCCTCACTGGCTGACTGCTACTTCCTCCGTGCACACCGGCACCACTACTGGCCGTGGTGGTAGGCTGCAGTGGAGCTGGTGCTCTACTCCGTGGACGTTTGGCTCCACTGACACTGCTGCGACCCTGCTGCTTCCTGGGCAACCCACCGACTGTTTTGCTCGCTGGCAAGTTGGCACCCTCTTCTCCTGATGATGCGGAAGCAATAGCCTGATGACGACGAGGCTGCCAAGTGCGATCAGCCTCATCATCATCAATTAGGGTCTCCGCGTCACTACTAGCCCCCTCGGCTGCGTGTGGGTCAGGAGACAGACCTGTCTCTAGACCGGCTACCGAGCCACTCTCCTCGCCAGTACTTCTTCGCCTGGCTGCTGAAGAGGCGGATGTCTCCCCCCGTTCCTGACCGCCCTCTGTTAGCTCTTCCTCACTGTACAGTGGGGCTGAGCCCACAGCATGCGATACTTCGCTTGGTGAGGGAACACCAAAGGACAGGGGCAGGTCGAGGACACGTGATTTCAGTGGGCTTGCTCCCGGGCCATGCCAACTAACGGTTGTGTCTGATGTACCCACCGACCGTTGGCTGTAGGTGTCAGAGGTGACCTGGGAAGAGGAAGACGACCGAGTCAACCAATCGATGACGGCAGAGTTGTCGGTGGAGACACGACCGCTGGATGACACCGGGAGCACTGGCCTCTGGCTGCGACTAGTGCTGCCTCGACCCCTTCCCCTGCTGCCACGTCTGCTCGCTCCTGAAACATTGCCTCCTCTGCCACTCCTCTGCGTGTTGTCTGACATACTCTTTAATTCAATAAGCACCCCAAAAATAAAACCGGATTTAACTCTTTGAACGTACAATAGTGGTTGTGAAGCAGAAAGTCAGTTTATTTAGCACAATCGGTCAATTGCAGCTTGCCGTTGGCTGGAAACTGTACGTTTATGTCACTGGAATGCACTAATCACCCAAAAAATATTACCGCCACCCGGCGTGTAAATGGATCTAACTCTTTGAACGTACAATAGTGGTTGTGAAGCAGAAAGTCAGTTTATTTAGCACAATCGGTCAATTGCAGCTTGCCGTTGGCTGGAAACTGTACGTTTATGTCACTGGAATGCACTAATCACCCAAAAAATATTACCGCCACCCGGCGTGTATATGGATTTAACTCTTTGAACGTACAATAGTGGTTGTGAAGCAGAAAGTCAGTTTATTTAGCACAATCGGTCAATTGCAGCTTGCCGTTGTCTGGAAACTGTACGTTTATGTCACTGGAATGCACTAATCACCCAAAAAATATTACCGCCACCCGGCGTGTAAATGGATCTAACTCTTTGAACGTACAATAGTGGTTGTGAAGCAGAAAGTCAGTTTATTGTACACAATCGGTCAATTGCAGCTTGCGTTTGGCTGGAAACTGTACGTTTCTGTCACTGGAATGCACTAATCACCCAAAAAATATTACCGCCACCCGGCGTGTAAATGGATCTAACTCTTTGAACGTACAATAGTGGTTGTGAAGCAGAAAGTCAGTTTATTTAGCACAATCGGTCAATTGCAGCTTGCCGTTGGCTGGAAACTGTACGTCTATGTCACTGGAATGCACTAATCACCCAAAAAATATTACCGCCACCCGGCGTGTATATGGATTTAACTCTTTGAACGTACAATAGTGGTTGTGAAGTAGAAAGTCAGTTTATTTAGCACAATCGGTCAATTGCAGCTTGCCGTTGGCTGGAAACTGTACGTTTATGTCACTGGAATGCACTAATCACCCAAAAAATATTACCGCCACCCGGCGTGTATATGGATTTAACTCTTTGAACGTACAATAGTGGTTGTGAAGCAGAAAGTCAGTTTTTTTAGCACAATCGGTCAATTGCAGCTTGCCGTTGGCTGGAAACTGTACGTTTATGTCACTGGAATGCACTAATCACCCAAAAAATATTACCGCCACCCGGCGTGTATATGGATTTAACTCTTTGAACGTACAATAGTGGTTGTGAAGCAGAAAGTCAGTTTATTTAGCACAATCGGTCAATTGCAGCTTGCCGTTGGCTGGAAACTGTACATTTATGTCACTGGAATGCACTAATCACCCAAAAAATATTACCGCCACCCGGCGTGTAAATGGATCTAACTCTTTGAACGTACAATAGTGGTTGTGAAGCAGAAAGTCAGTTTATTGTACACAATCGGTCAATTGCAGCTTGCGTTTGGCTGGAAACTGTATGTTTCTGTCACTGGAATGCACTAATCACCCAAAAAATATTACCGCCAGCCGGCGTGTAAATGGATTTAACTCTTTGAACGTACAATAGTGGTTGTGAAGCAGAAAGTCAGTTTATTTAGCACAATCGGTCAATTGCAGCTTGCCGTTGGCTGGAAACTGTACGCTTCTGTCACTGGAATGCACTAATCACCCAAAAAATATTACCGCCAGCCGGCGTGTAAATGGATTTAACTCTTTGAACGTACAATAGTGGTTGTGAAGCAAAAAGTCAGTTTATTTTGCACAATCGGCAAACTGCAGCACCAACTGTGCACGACAGCCACCAAAAAAAAAATGGTGTATGTCACTTTAAATTTTCGATTCTTTGATAGCTGTGGCCCTAAGTAACGATTCTGTGTCCCTGAGTAACGATTCTGTGTCCCTGAGTAACGATTCTGTGTCCCTGAGTAACAATTCTGTGTCCCTCAGTAACAATTCTGTGTCCCTGAGTAACAATTCTGTGTCCCTGAGTAACGATTCTGTGGCCCTAAAGTCTCTGTGGCCCTAACTCTGTCCCTCAATACACAGAGGTCTGTCTCTCTTGAATGACCGGAGGCTAATGGAGAATTCTAAGATGGCCGCGATTTATAGCTCCACCATTACACAGTGCTGGCTGGCTGGCTGGCTGCTGATTGGCTAATGCGATCACATGTCATGATTCATGACTCATGAATGCATTATGGGTCAGCGTGCCTTGTCTGCGCGCCTTCCCAGAGATCCCCGCCCCATCTTCTCTGTCCATTTTCTCCTGTCGCCACACATGTCACCGCCATTTTTGGGAAAATTCGATTCGTGCATCCGAAGTTTGCTAATCTTCGGATTCGTCGCAAATAGAATTTTTCCAAATCTTCGGAACGAATTCCACTTCGTCATGTTCGATTCGCTCATCTCTAGTTAGAATGGGTCTAGTTTTTGACTCCAAAAATATGGCAGACGATCATCTGAAGAAGCCCACGTGACTCGGTGGGCGAAAAGCTTAACGTCACGCCAACACATGCGCATTCTCTCGGAACGGCAAGTTCAAGATGGTAGAACCAAACTGCATGCACCCACGGCACCTTGTCTGACCCCACCAGCTATTGTGTTAGGCTCAGCCGCTCTGCTGTATACTCTGCTTATCCCTCATCTGCCTAACATTGCTTCAATTGCCTGTACATCTCTACAAGCAGGCTCAGCTGCTCCGCTGTATATGCTATACACTCTGCAGAAACCTTGATTGGTTCATCACTGTCCACATCAGTGATGGCGCCATATATAACCTGACCAGCAGGACTATATGCTGTATACCACGTGTGAAAATACCTATCTGTGTAACATCATTTGATCCAATGAAGGAATGACTGCTTACACCTGAAAACCACTATCAAGGATCACGGAATTTCACTCACCCTGGATCCATGTTCGTTTGGTGGCAGGTTTGAGGCTAACTTCTTATCAGTTCATTTACATATACAGTGGGGATCTAAAGTTTGGGCACCCCAGCTAAAAATTTGTATTAATGTGCATAAAGAAGCCAAGGAAAGATGGAAAAATCTCCAAAAGGCATCAAATTACAGATTAGACATTCTTATAATATGTCAACAAAAGTTAGATTTTATTTCCATCATTTACACTTTCAAAATAACAGAAAACAAAAAAATGGTGTCTGCAAAAGTTTGGGCACCCTGCAGAGTTAATATCTTGTACTGCCCCCTTTGGCAAGTATCACAGCTTGTAAACGCTTTTTGTAGCCAGCCAAGAGTCTTTCAATTCTTGTTTGAGGTATCTTTGCCCATTCTTCCTTACAAAAGTCTTCCAGTTCTTTGACATTTCTGGGCTGTCTGTCATGCACTGCTCTTTTAAGGTCTATCCATAGATTTTCAATTATGTTGAGGTCAGGAGATTGTGAAGGCCATGGCAAAACCTTCAGTTTACGCCTCTTGATGTAATCCCCCGTGGATTCCGAGGTGTGTTTAGGATCATCATCCATTTGTAGAAGCCATCCTCTCTTTAACTTCAGCTTTTTCACAGATAGCATCAAGTTACCATCCAAAATTTGCTGACATTTTATTGAATCCATTTTTCCTTCTACTCGTGAGATGTTCCCTGTGCCACTGGCTGCAACACAACCCCAAAGCATGATTGATCCAACCCCATGCTTAACAGTTGGACAGAGGTTCTTTTCATTAAATTCTGTGCCCCTTCTTCTCCAAACATACCTTTGCTCATTCCGGCCAAAAAGTTCAATTTTAACCTCATCGGTCCACAGAACTTGTTTCCCAAATGCATCAGGCTTGTCTATATGTTCATTTGCAAAGTTCAAACGGTGATTTTTGTGGTGAGGACGTAGAAGAGTTTTCTTCTGATGACTCTTCCATGAAGACCATATTTGTACAAGTATCTCTTTATAGTGGAATAGTGTACCACAACTCCAGTGTCTGCCAGACCTTTCTGGAGGGATCGTGCAGTCAAAGTGGGTTTTGAATTGTTTTTCTCACAATCCTGTGAGCTGTTCTGTCTGATATTTTTCTTGGTCTTCCAGATCTTGCTTTAACTTCCACTGTTCCTGATGACTGCCATTTCTTAATTACATTCCGAACAGAGGATATTGACATCTGAAAACGCTTTGCTATCTTCTTATAGCCTTCTCCAGCTTTGTGAGCGTCAACTATTTTTAGTTTCAGTTTTCTAGACAACTGCTTAGAAGAACCCATGGTGCTGATTGTTGGGGCAAGGTCAGATGAGTCTGGGCATTTAAAACCTTTGCAATTGACATCACCTGGTCTTCCCAGACGATGATTGAGAACAATTCATGACACTGGCAGGTCTCAGCTTGGAAAAGGAGGCAGTGCATGCTATAAATTCTGCAGGGTGCCCAAACTTTTGCAGACGCCATTTTTTGGTTTTCTGTTATTTTGAAAGTGTAAATGATGGAAATAAAATCTAACTTTTGTTGAAATATTATAAGAATGTCTAATCTGTAATTTGATGCTTTTTGGAGATTTTTCCACCTTTCCTTGGCTTCTCTATGCACATTAATACAAATTTTTAATAAAAAAGAGGGATAGGTGCAGCGCTTAAATCAGAATACAAAAGGCATACTCTATAAGGTATATGTGCATATAAATGTCAATAATCCAAACAATATACAAATGTGATACAATGGTAAACAGTGCGTTAATCAGTGGGAAATGTTTAAAGCACACATAAAGTCCTCGTCCCAGATCAGTGGTTATAAGAGAGGTGAAGAATCCTAGGAGCAGATAGAGTGCGCACTCACCAGAAGTGCGTATAAATAACGCATGTAGAGAAGTATAATCTGCAGAATATCTCCGGCATCAAAACTCTGGTCAGATCGCACTCCGCACCATCCTCTGTCTCACCGCGAAGAGCAGTAACCAGGATTCATCAGACAATGTGAGCGTGAAAGGTAATCCTTAGTCCGGATAGGCACAGCATGTCTTTGGAGTGTGGGAGGAAACCGGAGTACCTGGAGGGAAAACCACGCAGGCACAGGGAGAACATGCAAACTCCAGGCAGGTGGTGCTGTGGTTGGGATTTCAATACAAATACAAATTTTTAGCTGGGGTGCCCAAACTTTCGATCCCCACTGTACATGCTGGTCAATGAATAGGTTATTGGTGAATATGCACTGCTGGAGGAATATATACAGTATATATTTAAGCTGGTATTGTGGGATCGGTGTTTACACTTCATGATCTACAATATATTGATCTCTCACTGAGATGTGCGTTTTGTGGCTGCTGGAGTGTTCATATTTGGCTGCATGAAGTAATCTATGTGGCAATTAAGCCACCATCTATATCACCATGATTTCTTTTTGGAACACTATTTCTATACTGCACACATTTGTGTGAAATCCATCTTGAAAAAATATATATTGAATCCGGTCTCTATGGGATGTATATATCTGCACCTGGTTCTATATTTCCATCCAGGTTTACATCATCTACAGCCTTGAGGACGTTTCAGAGGACTTATTTTTTTGTTTCAATACTACCTTTGGTCATATGCCTTGTTATCATTATCATGCGTATTATTTCTAATTTTTGCATGTGAAATCCAGATAATTATTTAGAAAACAAGCGGACTATGTCCTAAATTTACTTCATGACCTTGATTTCTATTCTATAGTTCTCTCTGACACTATTCCTCCTATTCCCTCATCCTACACCCTTTCCATCTGGGTTTTCAATAACCCTTCCTTGGTACTGGGACTATAGCATGTGTGGTGTCACCCTGGACAACTATCACATTCTCTTTCACTTTCTCTTTGGTTGTGGTGAGGTTCTCTCCATTTAAATGCTTCTGTTTTATCATGTGTTTTGATTCGTGTGTTTTATTACTGCAATTAAAGATATATACAATTTTCTTATTACAAGCCGCAGTTTGACCTCTTTTGGACCTGCTTGACTTAGGCATCTTGTGCCTCTGTCAGTGTTTCCTTTTTTTTTTCACTCAATGGGCATAGAGTAACTCGGATAAGATTTTGGAGACCATGCTAAATGTTTATCTGAAATGGAACAGCAACTCTCAGACCTTGAGGATGAAGTCCACTCTGTTCAAGCAGGGGCACATCAGGTTATGTGTACGCAACAAAATATTTTGTAAAAAAATGGCCGATTTAGAAAATCGATCGCACAGAAACAATTTGCGCATTATAGGCCTCCCTGAATCCTACAGCACAGGTGCCCTCCTAGAGTTATGCATCACACGCATTGCCGCGGCCCTGGGCCTAGCTTCACTGTGCCAAGTGGAAAGAGCACACCGCTTAGGGGCACCGTCTAATGACAGACGTACGCCACGGTCTGTGATTGCTAAATACCTGAATTATGCAGATAGAGTGCCTATCCTTAACTCATTACGCAACTCCCGTTCATTAAAATAGATGGGCATACACTGCTCTTATTCGCGAACTACTCACAAGAGGTGTCACGCAACGAAAAGCCTTTCAACAAATCTGTGCTTCCCTATACCAAAAAGGCATTAAATTTACCCTCACCTATCCGGCCATAGTTCGGCTTACCATTTATACAGGAGAATCAAAAACCTTCAATCACCCGGAGGAAGCCTTACAATTTCTGCAGACACGCCTAAATGAGTCACATACCTTGTCAAATCCCCTACAACCCAACTGTGATACAGGGCCCAGGGACCAACACAGCCCCCGTAAAGATCCTCCAAAGAGGCAACGAGTAAATCTTTCTTCTGCTAAACTTCGGTCACCATGACCGGGCCTCTACTTCCTCACATAATTCACTACTCAACGACTTCCAGGCCACTCAGCCTTTAACCAGGAGTTCCGTGCTTTCTGGAACTCCTTGCTGTACTTCGACCTCCAACCCCTAACCTTTTTCTCAGAATCCGTAAGAGTGGGGTTCATCATCTTGTTATTACAGGAAGAACCCCAAGGCTGGGCCCATCGGTTACTAGACGATCATCATCCCAGTTTAAATTCTGTGTCATCCTTTTTCAAGGCTATGGAACTCCTCTACGATGATCCACAGCAAGCCTCCTCTGCTGAGGCAACTCTGCATTCCATGCAACAAGGCCGCCGGGCAGTGGAGGATTATGCGGCTGAATTCAGGCTCTGGAGTGGGGACACGCAGTGGAACGACGCAGCACTGTGCCACCAATTCCGTCTGGGCCTGTCCAAACCACTCAAAGATGAGCTGGCCAGAGTTGGCATTCCAGACACCCTGGAGGAATTGATCCACACAGCCATCCAAATCGATCGCAGGCTTCGGGAACGCCGACAAGAAAGGGCCAATCAAGTGGCTAGGCCCACATGGGTGTTACCCGGAGTTCCGCTTCACTCTTCTTCCCCAATGAGAAATCCAGGTCAGGAAGGGGCTGAAGGTCCAGAACCAATGCAGATCGGTCTAATGCGGCCCTCTCTGTCTTTTGAGGAACGTCAGAGGCGCCGACTGAACAGGTTATGTCTGTACTGTGGAGCAGCTGGTCATATAGTTCGTACATGCCCTGAAAAGATGAGTAAATGTTCGTCTGTTGCATCTGATGTATCTCCTGCCTGTCTAAACAACTTAACTCATATAGCTGTGCCTGTCTCGTTCCAACTTCCTGGATGAGTCGTATCAGCGACATCCATAATTGATTCGCTGGCCTGTACCTGCTTTGTCGATCTTGGTTTTGCAGCGCAGCAACCGATTCCATTGCAGACCAAGGAGCAAGGCCTGAATATCTTTTTGGCAGATGGGTCTCGGATAAAGTCTGGGTTGGTAAACCAAGAGACCCCTCCAATCCACACTACAATAGCTGGGCACCACCAGGAGTTCATTCGTTTGGACGCCATTGTGTCACCCCTATTTCCAGTAATCTTAGGACTTCCCTGGCTGCGAGCCCACGACCCTCACATTGATTGGAAGACTGGTGCAATTCAGTTTAGGTCTTCCTACTGCCAAAAATACTGTTGCCTCAAGACGCCCGGAGTCACCCAGTCCCTAGGCTGTGTGACCATGGACAAAGAATTGATGTAAACTGGCTTACCACTCCTATATTGATGTGTTCAGCCCACGAGGAGCAGACATCCTTCCCCCACATTGGGCATATGACTGCCCAATAGACCTCCTTCCAGGATCAGAGATTCCTTTTGGCCGGATTTTCCCTCTATCAGAACGAAAGTTGGGGGCTCTGAAGGATTACATTGAGGAGAGTCTCAAGAAGGGGTTGATCCGCCCGTCCATGTCACCGGCAGGAGCCGGGATCTTCTTTGTAGAGAAGAAAGATCACTTGCTGAGGACCTGTGTAGACTACCGGGAATTAAACAAGGTTACTGTGAAGAATCGTTATCCTCTTCCTCTGGTTCCCGAGTTGTTTCAAAGGTTAAAGGCGGCTTCTATTTTTACTAAGATGGATCTTCGAGGTGCCTTCAATTTGGTCCGTATTCGTGAGGGAGATGAGTGGAAGCTGGCCTTTCGTACCCGATTTGGGCATTTCGAGTACCTGGTGATGCCTTTCGGATTGTGCAATGCCCCAGCAACTTTGTAAATGACATCTTCAAGGACTATTTGGATATCTTCATGATCGTCTACCTTGACGATATCTTAATCTTCTCCCCGTCCTTGGGGACTCATCGAGACCATGTCAAAAATGTGCTGGAGCGGCTACAGCAGCACAGCCTGTATGCCAAGGCGGAGAAATGCTGCTTTGAGCAAGATAGCATCCAGTTCTTGGGATTGATCATCTCCACCTCAGGGGTTGCCATGGATCCCCAAAAGGTCTCCGCAATCCTGGAGTGGCCAGTTCCCACAGACAAGAAGGGAGTTCAACGGTTCGTGGGATTCGCGAACTTTTACAGAAAATTCATTAAGAATATCTCGGGCTTCGTCTCCCACATCACTCAGCTTACTAAATTGGGGTTACGCTTCCATTGGACGCCAGAAGCACAGACGGCCTTCGAGACCTTGAAAAAATTATTCACGACAGCCCCCATCTTGAGTCACCCAGACGCATCTCTACCTTACATTCTGGAGGTAGACGCATCAGAATGCGCAGTAGGGGCTATCCTGTCACAGAGAAGCGGCATCAAAGACCTCATGCATCCAATAGCCTTCTTCTCCAGGACACTCTCCCCCGCAGAAAAGAATTACGATATTGGGGATCGAGAACTTCTAGCAATCAAAACCGCACTAGAAGAATGGAGGTATCTGCTGGAGGGAGCGCAGCATCCAGTTTTGATTTACACTGATCACAAGAACTTGGAATACCTAAGAACGGCCAAGTGCCTCAGACCACGGCAAGCCCCATGGGCGCTGTTTTTCTCAAGGTTCTCCTTCCACATAACTTATCGGCCAGGCTCCAAAAACACGAAACACGACACTCTGTCACGAATGTTTGAAGACCCAAAAGAAATTCCGAAGCCTGATACTATTTTGCCTGCAGGAAACCTCCTGCTACTACAGTCCGAGCTCCAAGCCGCAAGCTACAAGCCGCATCTATGGGGGCCCGCAACCCATCTGGAATCCCAGTACAAAGTCGAGAAGGGTTGTTATGGAAAGGGGAACAGATTGTGGTCACTGAGGGAGCTCGAAATCTGGTCTTGGGCTACTGCCATGACCATCCACTGACGGGGCATTTTGGAATCAGCAAGACTTTGGAACTGACCCAGCGCATGTTTTGGTGGCCAAGTATGGTCAAAGACTGTGAAACAGACGTCAAGACCTGCACCATTTGCAACAGGAGCACACCTACATGGAGTAAAGCCTGGGGGATACTCCGACCTTTACCGGTACCTGACAGACCATGGAGGATGGTGTCCATGGACTTCATTGTGGAGCTGCCACCTTCGCAAGGCCACACAGCAATATTTGTGGTGGTTGACCACTTATCTAAAATGGCCCCCTTTCTGCCACTCAGAAATATACCATCAGCTTCTGAGACTGCACAGCTTTTCATCAAAGAAGTGGTAAGATTGCACGGGGTACCTAAAAATATAGTATCTGATCGTGGAGTTCAGTTCACGTCAAAATTCCGGAGAGCCTTGTGTGAAATTCTGGAAATCAAGTTATCATTTTCCTTGGCATATCATCCACAGACGAATGGGCAGACAGAGCGGACCAATCAGACGTTGGAGCAATACCTCAGGTGTTAAACATCCTTCCTCCAAGATGACTGGTTGGCACTCCTACCTCTAGCTGAGTTTGCATACAATAATGACACGCAGATACGCCTACAATAATGCAAAGCACTCCGCCACAAAACAATCACCATTTTATGCCAATTATGGGTTCCATCCCACTTTCCTTCCGGATTTAATTCTGGAAAACCCAGTACCAGCAGCGCAAGATATTGTAAATTTCTTTTCATCTAACAGCAAATTGCTACAGGAAGCAGTAACTAAGGCCCAGGAGGATAACAAAAGAGCATTTGATAGGAGGAGAAAGGGAGAATTGGCTATACGCCTGGGAAACCAAGTCTGGTTAGCTACTACCAACTTGAAGATGGCTTGCCATTCAAAAAAGCTGGCACCTAAATTTATAGGCCCTTTTTCGGTAAAACGGCAAATCAATGAGGTGGCTTTTGAATTAGCTTTGCCTGAGTCCTTTCGAATACATCCAGTATTCCATGTATCCTTGTTGAAACTAGCAATTCCAGATCCCTTCCCAGAACGTAAGTCAAGACCTCCTTAATGGAGAGGAGGAATTTGAAGTGGAGGCAATTTTGGATTGCAGAAGGAGGGGAGGCCAGGTACAATACTTAATTAAATGGAAGGGCTATGGCTTGGAGGAAAATTTGTGGGAACCTGCCTAAAACATCCACGCTCCCAGATTAATCCAGCAGTATCACCGTAACCACCCACAAAGGAGAGGTCAGTTGGGCATCTGGAGGCTGCCCGTAGGGGGGGGCAATGTCAGGGACCACCGCGACGCATGAGTCTGCACATGCGTAGGTGTCCGACAAGACATGCAGGTTTGCAGGCACTAGGACTCAGGCGCGCCTGTCACCTATGACGGCGCTGGGCAGGCACTAGGACCCAGACGTGCCTGTCAGCACCGGGCGGGCTACTTAAACCAGCCCTGCACAGACACAAGTTGCCTGATGGTCTTCTCCCTGTTCCTGCTCTTCCTGTATGCTGATTGCCTTGTTGCTAACCCTGCCTGGACCTGATACCGCTGTCTTCTCCTGCCCTGACCTTTGGCTCGCCCTGACCATCCTCTGCCTGCTCCTTTTGTCTGACCTGCTGTTACCGAACCCGGCTTGTGACCCGACTACTCTTTGTCTACCGATCTGTACCATCTGCCTCACTGTTACCTACCCGGCTTGCCTGACCACGTCACACCTCTTCACATCTGGCTCCTACCCGCTACACACCATTACCAGGGTTGGTGTCACTCAGGGGTCGCGACCTGGTCCTGGTCTGCTTCAAGTCCATCCCCACCATCAGGGGCTCTGGTGAACCAGCGGACCTGGGCTTAGACTCCGCACCCTGGGGGACTACGGCCAGTGGGCCACTAGAGGTCGCCATCAGTGTTCGTGACACTGAGTCGATAAGATTGATGTTTAGGATTTCCGATTAATCTTCAAATTTGATACCACCCCCATATTGTTTAAGTTCCTTCATTAAATTGGGTAATGAAATACTAGGGTTGGCCACATAAAACATCATGTCATCTGCATATGCAGCGGACTTTGTGCTCCCTAGCTCCTATTTTTATCCCTCTTATATCCTTACTTCTCCTTACCCTCTCCAGCAATGGTTCCAACGATAACACAAACAACATGGGGGACAGAGGACAACCCTGCCTTGTTCCATTCAACATTCCAAAAAACTGAGAGAAGGTTCCATTGACTTTTACCACCACAGATGGGTTCTTATATAATCCTTTTATCCAATTCATCATTCTAGGTCCCATTCCCAATTTCCCCAATACATCAAACATGAACCCCCAATTAACCCTGTCAAATGCCTTTTCTGCGTCTATCGACAGCAGAGTCACAATGTGTTTTTCCCTTCTTAGCTTTTTGAACCAACAACAAAGATCTCAAACCATTGTCCCTCCCCTCTCTACCGTGTATAAACCCCACCTGGTCCAGATGCACCCAATAAGACATCAAATCCCTCAACCTCACTGCCAATACCTTTGTGTACAATTTAGTGTCTACATTTAACAGCGAAATCGGTCTATAGCTTGCACATTGGGAGCTATCCTTCCCTTCCTTCAAAATGATATAAGTCTTGAGGGATTCTTCCCTCATTTCCAATCCCTCTCCTATTACATTCATGTATTTACAGATTTTGGGAACCAATATCTCTTTGGATATTGATAGAGAGAAGATTGGGATGTCTGGGGGGGTGGGTAGGGGTGGGGAGGTGGGTGAAGGGGTGGGTTAATTGGAAGTGTTTATTAATACAGGAAAATGGGAAAAGTATATGCTGTATGAGAAAATGTTTTAAACGATGTTTGTATAATTACTAAATAAAAAGATGAATAAGAAGAAAAAAAAAAGAGCTATTTAACATTAGCTACAACCTGGGCAGATTTTTTGACCACCAATGAGGCCTATCAAACCACCCCAAATCTATTCTGGGAAACAGGCAAAGCAGTGCTCAGAGGCAGAATAATTGCTTTCGCATCTACCTACAAAAAAAAACAGGAAAATATGGCTAGAAGCAAAAAATCAATTTGACTCCTGGGCGTCAGTCCAAGAATCTGTACACCAATCCTACCTCGACCTCCAATATCACAAATTTGGGAACAAACTGGGCAAACTATTGACCCGCCTATGCAGAAAACCCTTCACTCCCACCCACTTCACAGCTTTGAGGGACTCTCAGGGCTCCCTCAAAGACACACCATATGGTATTATATCCATTCTGGAACAATTGTACGCTCATTTATACAGCCCAGACCCAATTAATATTGCACAAGCCAACACCTTTCTGGAACAACCCTCCCACAAGTAGACCCAAATACACTACAATCTCTTAACGCCCCAATAACACAGACAGATATCACCTCGGCGATCCAATCCTTAGCAAAGGCAAAGCCCCTGGCCCTGACAGTTACACTTCAGAGTTTTACAAACTCACGGCTAAGTGAATTACTCCGACCCTACAGTCAGTATTCCACAAAATCCTGGAAGGAGGCGACTACATTCTGTCAGGCTTCCAAGTTCATATAAAATTGATAACAAAAAAACGGAAGGACCCTACTGACCCGGGCTCTTACCAACCAATCTCCCTCTTGAATCTAGATGCAAAAATAATGTCCAAAATAATAGCAAACAGACTAGACACTATCTTACCATCACTCATCCACCCATCCCAAGCAGGATTCATTCAGGGAAGATTGGCTGCCTCCAACATTCGAAAGATTCTAACCGTCCTAAACCATGCTAAACACAACCCACTCCAAGATCTAGTGGTCATATCCCTCAATGCCGAGAAGGCATTTGATAATGTGAACTTCACTTGGCTTCAATTAGTATTACAGAAATTTGGCTTCTCAGACCCCTTCGCACATATGATCCAATTGATGTACTTCGCACCCTTGGCTCAGGTCATAGTGGCAGGACACACTTCTAACCCTATTCGTCTACACAAGGGGACGAGACAAGGCTGTCCCTTGTCCCCTCTAATATTTAATCTAGCCCTTGGACCACTAGCACGCTCCTTACTATTTAAAGCTCAACTTCATAGAGTTAAGATAGGCCAACAAGAATTATATATCACATTGTTTGCAGACGACATATTAATCTTCACTTCAAATCTGGCCCTGGATATACATTATATACGTGATTTATTCTCCGATTTTCGCCACTGCTCAGGTCTCCGTATAAACTTTTCCAAGAGTGAAATACTCCCTTTATATCATGCTCGACCTCCCTCTTGGACCCAGACCTCACTATTTAAGCTAGCCAAAAGTCACATCACATACTTAGGCATTAAGATAGAAAAACTTGCATCATCATTGTACAGGCTAAATTTCACACCAGCAATAGAATCATAGGAGAACTGGAGATGTGGAAGGACGTGCCATTATCGCTCCTTGGAAGATCACTTCAGTGCCAGTCAGTGCCACCTATCAATGCCAACCAGTGCCACCTATCAGTGCTGCCAATCAATGCCACCTATCAGTGCCAGTCAGTGCCGCCTATCAGTGTGCGCATCAGTGCCGTCTATCAGTACCTGTCAGTGCTGCCTATCAGTGCCAGTCAGTGCCGCCTATCAGTGCCATATATCAGTTCTGCCTTTCAGTGCCCATCAGTGCTGCCTGTCAATGCCCATCAGTGCCACCTATCAGTGTCCATCACTGCAGCCTCATTAGCGCACATCAGTGAAGGAGAAAAATCACTTATTTACAAAATTTTATAACAAAAACTAAGAAAAAAACATTTTTTTTTCAAAATTTTCAGTGATTTTTGGTTTGTTTAAGAAAAAAATAAAAAACTCAGAGGTGATTAAATACCACCAAAATAAAGCTCTATCTGTCACAAAAGAGATAAAAATTTCATATGGGTACAGTGTTGCATGACCGCGCAATTGTCACTCAAAGTGCAACAGCGCTGAAAGCTGGAAATTGGGCAGGAAGGGGGTATAAGTGCCCTGTAGGCTTGTGGTTAAAGAAATGGGTCTCAACTACACCCCTAACTATATCGGACATTAAACAGGATTTCAACTACCTTCTACGTGCGGACAGACTCAACCTAATATCATCTAGCACTCGAAGAGTTGATTCTTTCATTCGAAAATGGCAATTATATATCACCAGAACCATCTCCACGCTGGCACAACAATCATTTTTACAGGACTCTAAGCTCGATAGCTGAGCTATATCTTTTTATCCATGATACAGTTACTGATTGAACCATTACGGTTGGCGTATGCTCTGCTGTTGCTGGCTTTTTGACATTTTCTTTACTTTATGCTCTTCATTTCTTTATCTCCCCTGCCTGAAAGTTAAAGAGTGAATATTTATATGTATACTTATGACCTGTCACATATGTACCATGTTTAACTTTGAAGTGATCTCCTGTCACACCTTGCTCAAGAATCCAAACCATACACTCATGGCTCATGACACGAGACATCCTCTTCATATGCTGCTTCTAGCTTCAACCCAATGCAACAAGTACCAGATGAACTCCTCAATTCTCCAGGGAGCTGTCAATGCCCCTTCCTCCTTCCACATACCTAAAGCTTTATCCTCTCCTTCCTATATCCTTTCCCTCTTCGGCTTTCCCCTCCTCCCAGCCATTCCCTATACACCACACCTGTTTTTTCATGTTTTTCGGATCACAGCATGCATGTCATTGCACCTTTGAGGTCCAGATACAGTATCCACACACTGACATAGCTTATATTCTCTTTTTCAAGCTACAAAACGCATTGTTCATTCAATCATTCACCCTCAATTCAGTCTGTAACCCATTTACGGTTCCTAAAACTATACCAACCCCCTTCGCTGCTCATCTATCAACCAGAGAGAACCTATCTCTTAGTGGTATCGAAGGGTTGCAAGTTGTTTGTAGCAGCTATTTCTTCATTGCAATGATATGTATTTGCACATCGCATTGTTTGATCTTTGTTGTTTGTAATAACAAAATCCAATAAATATTTATTTTAAAAAATGTCAAATATCATGCCTGAGGGGTCCCCTTAAACTACTCCCCTTCCTGACCAGGCCATTTTTTGCAATACAGCGCTGCATTACTTTAACTGACAATTGCGCGGTCATTCAACGCTGTACATAAATAAAATTTTGTCTTTTTTTCCCCACAAATAGAGCTTTCTTTTAGTGGTATTTGATCACCTCTGTGGGGTTTTTTTTTTTTGCACTATAAATGAAAAAACACCAACATTGTTTTTTAAGAAAAACAATATTTTTTACTTCTTGCTATAAAACAAAACATATCCAAAAAAATTTAAAAATAAAATTTCTTCATAAATGTATTCTGCTACATATTTTTGTTACAAAAATCCCAGTAAGTGTATATTTGATTGATTTGCGCAAAAATGTATAGCATCTGCAAATGACTGGAATATTTTTTTTTTTTTGTAAATTCTAGTAGTGGCAGGACTGAGGTATCGCGGCGGACATTTTTACACTGACACTTTGTGGGAACCAGTGACACTAATACAGTGATCAGTGCTAAAAATATACACTATCACTGTATTAATGACAATGGCTGGGAAGGGGTTAAACAAACATCCAGGTTGCTCAAAGGATTAATTTTGTGCCTAGCCTGTTTTTGTGTGCATTGTTTATACTAGGCAAAACTAGATTTTATTTTCTGAATAAAAGCTAGCAGTTCGCTGTTAACATAACACAGCCCTGCTTTGTTAACACGATCAGAGCTGTGTTATGTCCCAATCCTCCTGGATCAATGGTCATCTATTGACTAGCACCTGTTGATTGACTTCTGCTGTGTCCAATCACAGCAGAAGTGGCGTTCCGGAAGCTGGCGGGCGCCCCCTGTGGCGGAAATGTAAGATGACATTTATATATATGTGATATTGCACAGAATGTCCGCTCTGTAGTAGTAGATCTGCTATAGGGTGGAAGTCAACTGGTTATTCACCTTTTTATCACTAATCGATCTCAGCAGTGGTTATGTACACAGAAGATGGCAAGCTCAATGCACAACCTCAGTTATTTTCAAAACTTTTTCTCTTAAAGGATCTTTTAAAAAAAAATGTTTCCCAGATGTGCATTTCTTGGTCCACTTGCCATCCAGTGTACTTGTATACTGTAAATGTCCTGGACTGCAAGTGGTTATATCAGGATCATGGCTGCAGCTTCAGCCATGGTCCTGGTATGGTGTTGTTTTTTTTTTTTGTTTTGTTTTTTTTTTCTTTTTTACAGCTAGTGTCAGGCTTTCATGTAAAGATGATCTAGCTTCACAGCCTCCCTGTAACTCTTACAGCGCTGCGGAGCCTCCCATCCCCCCTAGTGTTTTGCTACCGCCGTTCCCAGTTGTCTGGTGTTACACATGGCTCCTGTAAGTGGTTGGGCCAGCTGCCCACAGAGGAGTTGGAGGAACATCCATTCCTTAATCTTCTCTGGGGTGAATGAAGCCAGAAACGGTAAGGATTTTGTCACTTCCATTCTCAGTGCTCTATTTCCCTGGCTGTTATAGCCAGGGAAGCATCTGATCAAACACAGTCTGTGTTAGATCAGATGCTTTGAATGACAGGGGAGATATCAGGGGTCTAGCAGACCCCTGATGGCTCCATAAAGCTTACCTGTCACTGCCCAAAGCTTTCACACAGGGTCTTGTTCAGTTGGACAATTTTAGATATCATTTGTCGCCATTTCACAGGTGTGCATAATTTTAATTTTGTTTGGTATCTCTACACAATGCAGCATCAACGTTTATTATATTTCACCAAATAATTGGGTATTTTATTGTGTTTGTGTGCACTAAAATTCATTTATGTGTACTTTTTGCTAAAAATTTGCATTTGCTAAAAATTGCAACAACCACTATTTTTTTCCTCCAGGACCTCTGCTGTCAGAAAATACATCATGTTTGGGTGGTTTTTAAATATTTTTTTTTTTTTAGCAAAAAACAAAATCTGATTTTTAACTTTTATATTTGAAAAATGTCAAAACTGCCCTGGACACCAAGCGGGTAATTGCCGAGCACTGTGTTTCTTTGCCCAGTAATCACACTACAAAGGACCTGACAACTCAAGTGGAAGAGGCAGTATTTGTATTGAAACACCCCAACAGTCTGTCTGTCCTAGTTTAGTTTAATTTTAGGGTAGCATAAGTACACTGGCTACAACTTTTATGGCCAGGCAGGCTGGCCAACAGGTTAGATTTTAATGGTGGAACATTGTTGTGAACAGTACAATGATTTGTCATCTACTTGGCCAAATATAATGCAGTATAAAGGTGAACTAGGGTCGTTGGTTTGAATCCCAACCACAACACCACCTGCCTGGAGTTTGCATGTTCTCCCTGTGCCTGCGTGGGTATCCTCCGGGTACTCCAGTTTCCTTCCACACTCCAAATACATGCTGGTAGGTTAATTGGCTCCTGTCTAAATTGGCCCTAGTATGTCTCTGTATGAATGTGAGTTAGGGACCTTAGATTGTACACCCCTTGAGGGTTAGGGACTGATATGAATGTACAATATATATGTAAAGTGCTGCGTAAATTGACGGCGCTATATTAGTACCTATAATAAATAATAACTATTTGCAAATTTGCACATCTGTACAGTGTATAGAAAATAAATGGGGGTATCCTCCTGCGCTTTATATGGATGTGATCCCTGTAATTAAAGCTGCTGTCACTCAACTTAAACCAATAAGTGTTAAACCAATATGGCCGCTGCGTCCGGACATGCGTCACCTCATGATCGGAAATGGCGTACTGATGCGTTGCGTCACGTGCATCGTGACTTCATCACCCTGAACCCTGATGAAGTCACGACGCACATGACGCAACGCGTCGGTACGCCATTTCCGGTCACGAGGTGACGCATGTCCGGACGCAGCGGCCATATTGGTTTCCCCAGGTTCCATGCAGTAAACCCATGGGATGTGGTGGCAGGCTGATGTACTAGGGGAATACATGTGAGTGCAATCTTTTTCTGTTTTTCACTTCTAAATAAAACATCATTGCACTATGGAAGGATCTTTTTGTGCCTTACCTATATGCCATTGAGTGGAGGTGGAGCGGAATAGATATGCTGGGGGAGGAGTTTCCATTTACCTTGTGGTCCATGGATGAGGAGCATATTCATGAGGATTGGGTATAGAGGAGAGCCTTTTGGCCCTGTGTGGGTCATTGTGTGGAGGTGAGCAGGCACTGCTGCCATTTGAGGATTTGTGCACCAGAGTGAAGATCACCTTTTTACATGGTTTCACTTGCATGGACTTTTTATATTTTGATTATTCGCGGATTGGTTTTTGTATGTATTTGTGATTCACATTTATATGGTAACCTATTGAATAATTATTTCGATTGAATACTCTTTGTTTATACACGATATATCTTATATCACTGTTTGTATATTCACTTCATTTATGTGTATTAATTTCACTATAAGGATATACAGTTGCAAGAAAAAGTATGTGAACCCCTTGAGATTACGTGGAGTTTTGCATGAATTGGGCATAAAATGTGCTCTGAACGTCATCTAAGTCACAACAATAGAAGAACACAGTCTGCTGAACATAATACTACACAAACATTAGATGTTGCCATGGTTTAATTGCACATAACATGTAAACATTCACAGTGCAGGGAGGAAAAAGTATGTGAGGCCCTAGCTTAATGACTTCTCCCAGAGCTAATTGGAGCCAGGAGTGAGCCAACCTTGACTCCAATCAGTGTGATTATATTGGATGTGTTGCTGACAGCTGTCCTGCCTGTCAGGAATGGACTCGCCAATGGTGGTGGGACTCACCTGCCTTATGGGCTGCAGTACCAAGGCTGGCCAGCGGGTGCTCTCAGCAGCCAGAATCTCACTCCTGCAATCAGGCCATCACCTGAGGCTGATTGCAGGAGGTGTATTTAAGCAGGACCAGGCCTGTGATCAGTGCCTTGGTGTATGTTTCCCATGAGCCCCTGTACCTGCATCCTGTCTGCTTCCTGCTTTGATCCTGACTCTGAACGAACTCCGCCTGTCCTGACCTCGGCTATTCCTGACCACTTTTCCACTCGCTCCTGGTACCCTGTTTGCCCGTTAGCTACCGACCCGGCCCGCCTGACTACGCTGTGCTCCATATATATATATATATATCAGTTTAGGCTTGGGTTTGTTTCACTTTGTTGTATGTATTTGTGTTAGTTTTGGGTTTGGTTTATTGCACTGCATTTATGTTTGTGTTGTCCTTAATAAATTATTTTGTTTACACGCTATACCTGAAATCTGTGTTTCTGTAAGGGACCGCCTGACAGCACCTCTATCAGTCCCCCGGTAGAGCCTCCCCAGAGTGCGGAGTCTAAGCACCGGAGCACTTGTTCACCAGGGCCCCTGATGGTGGGGAAGGACTTGGAGCGCTCCGGTACCAGGTCGCAACTACCAGGTATTTCCAACAGGGGTAGAGGAGACTGAAAGGGGCTCCAGAGAGCTAGGAGTCTGATATAAGGGAGCCTAGTGATCCCTGCGGGGTGGGTGGATGGATGAGCTAAATCAGTCATGCAGGCCGGGTCGGTAACTAGCGGATCGGTAAGGTACAAAACAGTAGGCAAAGGATAGTCGGGTCACACGCAGGGTCAATACCAGTAGGTCAGATCTAAACGGGAACATCCAGGAGCAGAGTCAGGCAAGCCAAGGGGTCAGGACGGGAGAAGGCAAAAAGGTCAAAACAATCCAGATCAGAAGTACTCACACACAGGTAACAGGATACAAAGACCATTCGGCAACAAGTGTCTGTGCAGGGCTAGTTTAAATAGCCCGCCCTGCACCTGACAGGCGTAGCCTGGGTCCCAGTGCCTGCCTAGTACTGTCCAGACGACGGGTGCGCCCAGGTCCTAGTGCCCTGCCACCTATACGTCTCGGCAGACACCTACTGTCAGGGATCACCGCCGCGATGGGCTCGACGCAGGTGCAGTGCACCGCCCTGTTTTGGAATGCGGGCACTGGGACCTGGCAGACCGCGGCGAGTGAGTTCGCGCATGCGCAGTAGGGACCGCGTGCGCGTGGCACCAATGACAGCGCAGGGCAGGATATTTAAATGGCCCTGAGCTGTCATTCAGTGCCTTCTGGTCTTACCTGTATCCTGTATCCTGCAAACCTGTACCTAGTAAGTTATTGACCCGGATTGTTTTTGACCTGCTGATTTCTCCTGCCCAGACCCTTGCTTTGCCTGACCTCTCTCCTGAATGCCCCCATTAGATCTGACCTGCTGTTGCTGACCTGGCGTGTGACCCGACTATTCTCTGCCCGCTGCCTTGTACCGTACCGTCCTCTCTGTTACCGACTCGGACTGTCTGTCGCGACCTGGTCTCGGGGTACTCCAAGTCCATCCCAACCATCGGGGGCCCTGGTGAACAAGTACTCCGGGGCTTAGATTCCACGCTCTGGGGACACCTGACCAGTGGAGTGCTAGTGGTGCCGCCAGGCGGCCCGTTACACCTACGCATGGTTCCTGACAGTTTCCCTGTGTTGGTCCACAAACCTCTGGTCATTCCCGGAGCCCTGACACTGCCCTAAAAAACACACACCTGTTTTGGGTTTACTGGTTTCAAGAAGCACTGTCTGATGTGAACCATGCCTCGCAGAAAAGAGCTCTCAGAAGACCTACGATCAAGAATTGTTGACTTGCATGAAGCTGGAAAGGGTTACAAAAGTATCTCCAAAAGCCTTGATGTCCATGTGTCCACGGTAAGACAGACTGTCTACAAATGGAGAAAGTTTAGCAATGTTGCTAATCTCCCTAGGCATGGTCGTCCTGTAAAAATGACTGCAAGAGCACAGCGCAGAATGCTGCATGAGGTAAAGAAGAATCCCAGAGTGTCAGCTAAAGACCTACAGAAATCTCTGGCACATGCTAACATTTTTGTTGACACATCTACTATAAGGAAAACATTAAACAAGAATGGAGTACATGGGAGGACACCACGGAGGAAGCCATTGCTGTCCAAAAAGAATATTGCAGCACGTTTGAAGTTTGCAAAAGAGCACCTGGATGTTCCACAGCACTACTGGCAAAATATACTGTGGGCAGATGAAACCAAGATTGAGTTGTTTGGGAAGAACACACAACACTATGTGTGGAGAAAAAAAGGCACAGTACACCAACATCAAAACCTCATCCCCACTGTAAAACCTGGTGGAGGGAGCATCATGGTTTGGGGCTGCTTTGCTGCCTCAGGGCCTGGACGGATTGTTGTCATTGATGGGAAAATGAATTCCAGAGTTTATCAAGACATCTGTCCGCCAACTGAAGCTCCGCAGAGGATGGGTGATGCAACAGGACAATGACCCAAAGCATACAAGTAATTCAACAAAACAATGGCTGCAACAGCACAGGATACGCCTTCTGGAGTGACCCAGTCAGAGTCCTGACCTCAACCCGATTGAAAAGCTGTGGCATGACCTTAAGAGAGCGATTCACACCAGACATTCCAAGAATATTGCTACACTGAAACAGTTTTGTGAAGAGGAGTGGTCCAAAATTACTCCAGATCGTTGTGCAGGTCTGATCTGCAACTACAGGAAACGTTTGGTTGAGGTTATTGCTGCCAAAGGAGGGTCAACAAGTTATTAAGTTCAAAGGTTCACATACTTTTTCCTCCCTGCACTGTGAATGTTTACATGTTATGTGCAATTAAACCATGGCAACATCTAATGTTTATGTAGTATTATGTTCAGCAGACTGTGTTCTTCTGTTGTTGTGACTTAGATGACATTCAGAGCAAATTTTTTGCCCAATTCATGCAAAACTCCACGTAATCCCAAGGGGTTCACATACTTTTTCTTGCAACTGTACTTGTGTATATGGGACATTTATCACTGAGCACTATTATGTTGTCACAAATGGCACAATCAGTATGAATTTATAAAGTACTTTAGCGCTTCACTAATTTATGTATGTACAGTGTATAGAACAGCAATGGGCAAACTATGGCCTGCGGGCCGTATACGGCCCGGCGGACCTTTTAATCCGGCCCGCGGAGCGTGATACTGTCAGGATGGCTGTCAGAATGTGTGTAGGCGGGGCAGCGTGACGAACGTGAGGGGAGCTAGGCTCTCACAGTCCGCCCTGAAGACCGGAACGGCGCGGGAACACGGCGAGAGGAACGCGCGGAGCAAAGGTAAGTAAATTGACACAGGGGGGACTTGGGGACTTAATATGGGGGATGAATTACTATGGGGAATGAATTACTATAGGGGGGATGAATTACTATGGGGAATGAATTACTATGGGGGATGAATTAATATATGGGGGATGAATTACTATGGGGGATGAATTACTATGGGGGGTGAATTACTATATGGGGGATGAATTACTATGGGGGATGAATTACTATGGGGGATGAATTACTATATGGGGGATTAATTACTATGGGGGATGAATTACTATATGGGGGATGAATTACTATATGGGGGATGAATTACTATATGGGGGATTAATTACTATGCTTACTATGGGGGAATATTACTATACTTACTATGGATGACACATACACATCATTCATCTACTCTTGGTCCGGCCCCCGGGTCCAATATATGAACCCATTGTGGCCCTCAAGTCAAAAAGTTTGCCCACCCCTGAGCTAGACCCACCTATTACTCTAGGGAAATTTTGCCCACCCCTGGTATAGAACCTGCTGCAGCAGGACTGACTTTTTTTTTTTAATTACATTATTATTATAAAAAAAAATTAGGTTGGGTAGGAAGGTTAGGAGGAATTTCAAAGTAAAACGTTTTTTCTTTTAAAGTGTGTGGGGTTCCCCCTAAAAGCCTTATCAGGCCCCAGAAATGGGGGCCTGGTTACACTTAGTGGAGGACATCTACGATATGAAATAAATCGTAGCTATTGCCAAGGAATCCACTGAAAAGTTCCAGCTCATGTTCTATAATCATGTATCCATATAACTTAGGTATGCCCATACGGAGTGGTACTTGTGGTTAGGGCCCTAAATGTTCAAGGACAAATGTCGGCATTCATTCCTGAACGCATAGGGCCCTAAGCCCATGTACTACTTGGTACAGTGTTCAACCCTGTCCAGCTGCAGTGCACTTCAGCCTGCCATAGATAGCTTTAGGCACTAATATGCCAGGATTGCATGCCCAGGAGCTAGATGCCCCAGGGCCCCAGATGAAAGGGGCCTTAATGTTAGTAGAGACTTTTAAAGATATCCAATGTTAACCATCTTAGAGGTAAACAACCGCTTCTCGCTGCTCTTTAAGAGAATCTAACCGCTGGAAAGTTAACACTCCAATCACGTGACCGCTGTGATTGGCTCTCACTTACAATTCTTTATGGTGTAGTCCAGTGGTCGGCAAGCTGCGGCTCGCGAGCCACATGCGGCTCTTTACACGCTTTAATGCGGCTCTTGTGTGCCGGGCGCCCGCTCCCCTCCCTCCTCTCGGGCGGCAGGGACTCTGCAGCGTGATCAAAAAAAAAAAACAGCCAGGGCAGCGCGCTCAATGCAATGATTGGCCAGTCTCGCTGCCACTCACATCCTGATAGCCAGTGATTGGCTGTCAGGATGTGTGTAGGCGGGGCAGCGTGACGAACGTGAGAGGAGCTAGGCTCCTCTCACAGTACGCCCTGAAGACCGGAACGGCGTGGCAACACGGCGAGAGGAACGCACGGAGCAAAGGTAAGTGAATTGACACAGGGGGAACTTGGCTTACTACTTGCTACTTACTTACTACTACTATATGAGGGATGAATTTATATGGGGGATGAATTACTATAGGGGGGATTAATTACTATAGGGGGGATGAATTACTATAGGGGGGATGAATTACTATATGGGGGATGAATTACTATATGGGGGATGATTTACTATGGGGGATGAATTACTATATGGGGGATGAATTACTATGGGGGATGAATTACTATATGGGGGATGAATTACTATGGGGGATGAATTACTATATGGGGGATGAATTACTATATGGGGGATGAATTACTATAGGGGGATGAATTACTATGGGGGATGAATTACTATATGGGGGATGAATTACTATGGGGGATGAATTACTATATGGGGGATGAATTACTATGGGGGATGAATTACTATGGGGGATGAATTACTATAGGGGGGATAAATTACTATATGAGGGATGAATTACTATATGGGGGATGAATTACTATGGGGGATGAATTACTATATGGGGGATGTATTACTATATGCGGGATGTATTACTATATGGGGGATGTATTACTATATGGGGGATGAATTACTATGGGGGATGAATTACTATATGGGGGATGAATTACTATATGGGGGATGAATTACTATGGGGGATGAATTACTCTATGGGGGATGAATTACTATATGGGGGATGAATTACTATATGGGGGATGTATTACTATATGGGGGATGTATTACTATATGGGGGATGTATTACTATATGGGGGATGAATTACTATATGGGGGATGAATTACTATGGGGGATGAATTACTATATGGGGGATGAATTACTATGGGGGATGAATTACTATAGGGGGGATAAATTACTATATGAGGGATGAATTACTATATGGGGGATGAATTACTATGGGGGATGAATTACTATATGGGGGATGTATTACTATATGCGGGATGTATTACTATATGGGGGATGAATTACTATATGGGGGATGAATTACTATGGGGGATGAATTACTATATGGGGGATGAATTACTATATGGGGGATGAATTACTATATGGGGGATGAATTACTATATGGGGGATGTATTACTATATGGGGGATGTATTACTATATGGGGGATGTATTACTATATGGGGGATAAATTACTATATGGGGGATGAATTACTATTGGGGATGAATTACTATATGGGGGATGAATTACTATGGGGGATGAATTACTATAAAAACTTATTGAAACTAAAAACAGTGTACCATCCTATGTATTTTCAGTTTTAAAAATGTGGCTCTCAAAATAAATTTCAATCATGGTTTTGGCGAGATTTGGCTCAGTTGAAAAAAAAGGTTGCCCACCACTGGTGTAGTCCATTAATTTATTAAATAATATAAAGCCAACACATCCACTGTACATCAATGAAAACACAATGCACATATTGGTAAAACAAGAAAAAACACCATAAAATCTCCCTTCTTTGCTGGATCAAAGCTTCATTAAGGACACAGAGTGGAATACCTTAAATAAACAAAAGCAAAATCAAGTGATGTCAAAGTAAGTTAACTTTTATTATTAAAATAAATGTGTATTAATACCTTTTAACCAAATTGTGTTTTATGGCAAAGGCTAGAGAGCCTATTGAGATAGGAGGTGGTTAGCCATGAAAGAAAAATTAGACTACCCTGAAGAAACTCAGAAAAACGCTATTGCTATTATCAAGACACTCTGCTAATTTGCTCATGACTGTGAAGAAGAGAGAAGGAGGCGTGCATAGACACCTTGAACACTTGCTATTTTTAGGTGACACAATAGCAATTACTCATGATACAGTTAAATAGAGAAACTAAGATCTTTGTTAAAGGGACACCAAAATGTATCTATAGACACAATAAAAGTGGTTAATACTTCAGTCAGACAGATGTTTTTATTGCTTACAGATATACTTTTTTGGCTTGATACAGTATATCAGAATTTAAAAAAGTCTGCAGCATAAACTGAAGACAGACTGCAAATTTACTGCAGATGCCGAATATTGAATAATTAGAAAAACTATAAATTCTGCTCACCTCCTTGTATTGATAGTGTTGTTTATTGGTACAGCTTTAAGGTACCTTTTTTTTCCTTCAGGTGTATTGAAGTTATGCCTCTTTTTTAACCTTCGTAGAAAAATAAACTGCCTATTTTAAAAGCTATATTGCATTATTTTGATTGAACATTTAATGATTCCATTTAGGAAAAACTATAGTGGTGTTTATGTTACTAATTTCATGTTAAAAAGTACATTAAATTTAGCAGATACCTCAAGGAAATGTGGTTAGACGTTATAATTTAATGAGACTGAAGCTATCTTCAAATGCAATGCAGAAAAGTTATCACCTTTCAGAAAATCATCAATATTGCACAATGAAGTTTTATGATTTCATATTAGAGGTAACCCTCAAGTGAAACCAAAAAACAATAAAATATTCTCATGGGACAGTGGATTTTATATGCAATTAAACTTCATTATTCATACAATTTAACATGGTTGCACAGAATAGCAATGTGAGCATTTTCCAGGTGATTTAGCAAGATGCATTAATGATATACTGGAGATGAGTGTTGACCCTATGTAATAGGTGATAAAATGACAATCCTGAATCACTCCATCTGTCCTATTTAAACTGACCAACTTCTTTAAATCACAAAGACTGCCATTTTAATAGGGCTGAACATTCTATTCAGGCAAGAACATTGTGAAATGTCATATAAAAAGTGATGAGAAAATAAAAGAAGGTTGTGGCGGCATAAATTATCATTTAAAGTTCTCTGTTAAAGCATTCTTTCACCCCTTTTTACCCAGAACATGGTGCGAATGTTGATGATGGTGTTGAAATATGAAAATATAACATATGTTGGCATAACAAACATTATGTGCCCTGCTTACGTAAAGCGATAGTAAAAAAAAAACAAAAAACTTTTCCCCTGCAAGGCAATGTCATAATGTGCTAGTATGCATTATGTGAATATTTTTAGGGCACACAGCTCTGCAGGAACAGCAAAGGCATGCCGTTCCTTCAGAGAGAATGTGCCGGGGCTGCTACACAAGTAAATATCTCTTGAACAGTGCATGTTCAGGATATATTTACAGTACCTACAGGTAAACCTTATTATAGGCTTACCTGTAAGTACAAGTAACAAAACAGACTTTACTACCACATTAATACCTGATGTTGAACAAGTAAATGTGGACTAAATTGGGTTTCTGATGTAATCAGTACAGCAGAAAATCACTCAATAGGAATTTATTGAGTGTCCTTTGCTGGCATGCTGAACTCATGATCATGCTGTTGAGCTTGACTTGCTTACAGATTGTGGAAGTTGACTTTAAAGACCAGTTTCCTGGCAAAACTTCAGGCATATTAAAATGAAGCTGCTGTAACATCCATCAGTGTAATTAAAAGATTTGGTAACCATGACGTATCCTATACATCATTAGCTAACTAACCTTGTACAAGCAGGATGTGCAAGGTGATATCAAAGAGACTAGTTTTGTAACACACCAGACGGCAGCACAAGGCTGCACGCACAGTCACAGGGAGCAGCGACCTTCATAAGCCAGTGTGCCAAAAGACACTGTCCTGTGTACATCGGGTGTTGTGCAATTGGTGCTATTCTGCCCACATGGATTACCACATCTTCTATTTCATCATGGACAGCAAGTTAGAACAAACAGCAAATGCAAAATTCTGTGCGAAACCCATACACCCAAGTTTCGTCATCGATAATGATCCTCGTCATCCACGGCATGCTGCCAGAGTTCTTGGCAGACTTTGATGCTGTGTTCCATCTGCTCCTGGGTCAGCAGCCTGGGGACAAACTTGGCAGCAACATGGCCATGTTCAAATCATATGTGAGGATTGCCTGGACAGTTTCGTATGACACACCAACAATGGCAGAAAAGTTGTGGACTGTTCTCCGACGATCATCATGCACAAGTAGCCCAATGGTTTTGACATTTTTTTGGGGTTGAGCTGGTTGAATGCCTTCCTGATCTCTCTTCGTCTTCCAGTGATGTTTTTCTGCTCTTCAAGCATACGTGCCACTCAAAACACCTTGAGCAACTCATTGCAGCATTGCTGTAAACTTGCTGAATCATGTCAAATGAAATTCTGCAGATTCACGCAGAATTTCATGTTTGCTCTTTGTTTTAACTTGCTGTCCATGATGAAATAGCAGATATGGTAATGCACATGTTTAGAGTAGCACCAATTGCAGAGCTCCCAATATACACAGGAAGATGTGTATATTGACTTATGAAGGTCGGTGCTCCCTGTGCTTGCAGCCTTGTGCTGCCATCCGTTGGCATGTTATAAAACTAGTCTCTAAACTTTTTGATACCACCTTGTATTTGACACATCATCGATGATCACACTGTCATCACATCGGGGTTAAAATTCAGCAGGATAGTGATATACAAAAGTATTTTAGCAAACTGGTAACATGAGTAGTTATTATTTTAAGTTTTGAGTGGAGGAGGCTTAAAACCTCTGTCAAGTTTGTTTATGTTGAGGAAATTTACCACTCTATTTGTACTAGTAACCATTGTCTCCAAGAAAAAAAGTGAAGGAAAATTGGAAATTTCAGAGTTGTCCTCAGGCCAATGTGCCACTAACAGCTGTCTAAAGCTAAAGTAAATAAAAGGTAAATATCTCAAACATAAAAATTGCGTGTGCCTACAAAATTGTGAAAAACTATTATGCCCAAGATTGTTAATAGGCGATGCCTTAAAAACTTTTACAGCTCATCGATTTAGAGTTAAAGCAGTATTAAACCTAAAAGCAAACATTTATTACATGACCAATTCTTAGATGTGACGGATGCATTAGTTTACTTTTTTAGACTTGCTTTCTTCTATTTTCATCTGGTGATCTGGCCAATAAGCCTGTTTTTCAGAAAAACAAACTGTCCTGCACATCTATCTGTTACAGGGATGAGACAAACCATTCAACACTAACAGGGGTACATGCAATTACCAGCTTTTATTAATTTATGTAAAACCTTTATCATAAAAGGAAAAAAAAACAGTTTGCTGTAACTGCTTATAATGTGTTAGCTGGAGATCAGCTTAAATTTGTTAGCCTAAATCTGCTAATACTTCTAACACTCCCCTCCCCCTAGAATGACAATTCTGCTGTCCAAAGGTGCCCCCTGTGCTCAGCCATTCATAATGAGGGCACTCTAATACAGGAAGTGTATTAATGGCCAGAAAAAAACCTACAAAAGGAAAACTAATGCAGCCACCACATCTAAGGATTGCTAAAAGGCAATATTACATTTTTTGGTTTGAGTTTAATACTGCTTTAAGGTAAGCCTCAATATAGAATATAAAAAAAATCAAAACAGTGCAAATAAATACTCAAGAGAATAAATGATAAATAATACAAAAAAACATACAAAAAACGTATAATATATATAATATTAATTGCATAGTCCCACTCCAAAAAAAAAATAATTTTGAGATGAATATGGTGAGTAGAGTGAAATTGAAAATCCTTATTCCAAGACCCTTGACCTGTGTTCACACCCGTTTGTGCTAAGATCACATACCACACTCACCAGATAATGGTGAATAAAACGCCTTAATTATGGGTTCTGGAATCCTAGACCCATTCCACTCAGCCTCCAATCACCAGGTTTACGTGGAAATCCACCAATGCAGGTATATATATATATGTCTCAGAACTCCAAACTGTAGTAATAGTGTAATACTGCAAGACTCAAACAGGATGAATGCAAATACCAAACCACTCACATCTTAAAACAATATAATCAGCATTTATTGTTTATCTGGAGCCAGAACGCCACATCACCAGGGTAAAGATCTCCCAGTCAGCAATAGATGACAGCATGTAAGAATCCACCCTTTAGCAAGATGGCTCCTGAGAGCGCCGCACGCCAGCGTGCGCTCCACTCACCGGAAGTGACGTGGTACATTGGATGGCGAAGCCGGAAATGCATCAACGTGTTTCGCCCCTCCTCCAGGGCATTTTCACAGACAACACTATTCTGGTCCTCATCCTAGATATAGTGAGTATGAGATCCTCCCCCTTATACCGGATTGGTCAGATGCTAATAATAAACCAACTGAACTGTCGGCTATTGCAAATGCGGGATCCTTTTACAATACTTATTGCATAGATCGATTGAAATTCCAGGACAAGTGTCAAGGGTCTTGGAATAAGGACTTTCAATTTCACTCTACCCACCATATTCATCTCACAATTAATTTTTTTTGGAGTGGGACCATCCTATTAATATTATATACAGTGTGGCAAAAAAGTATTTAGTCAGCCACCAATTCTGCAAGTTCTCCCACTTAAAAAGATGAGAAAGGCCTGTAATTGGCATCATAGGTAGACCTCAACTATGAGAGACAAAATGAGAAACAAAATCCAGACAATCACATTGACTGATTTGGAAAGAATTTATTTGCAAATTATGGTGGAAAATAAGTATTTGGTCAATATCAAAAGTTCATCTCAATACTTTGTTATATATCCTTTGTTAGCAATGACAGAGGTCAAACGTTTCCTGTAAGTCTTCACAAGGTTGGCACACACTGTTGCTGGTATGTTGGCCCATTCCTCCATGCAGATCTCCTCTAGAGCAGTGATGTTTTGGGGCTGTCGCTGGGCAACACGGACTTTCAACTCCCTCCAAAGGTTTTCTATGGGGTTGAGATCTGGAGACTGGCTAGGCCACTCCAGGACCTTGAAATGCTTCTTACGAAGCCACTCCTTTGTTGCCCGGGTGGTATGTTTGGGATCATTGTCATGTTGGAAGACCCAGCCACGTTTCATCTTCAATGCCCTTGCTGATGGAAGGAGGTTTGCACTCAAAATCTCACGATACATGGCCCCATTCATTCTGTCCTGTACATGGATCAGTCGTCCTGGTCCCTTTGCGGAGAAACAGCCCCAAAGCATGATGTTGCCATCCCCATGCTTCACGGTAGGTATGGTGTTCTTTGGATGCAACTCAGCATTCTCTCTCGTCCAAACATGAGGAGTTGTGTTTCTACCAAACATTTCTATTTTGGTTTCATCTGACCATATGACATTCTCCCAATCCTCTTCTGGATCCTCCAAATGCTCTCTAGCAAACTTCAGACGGGCCCGGGCATGTACTGGCTTAAGCAGGGGGACATGTCTGGCACTGCAGGATCTGAGTCCCTGGCGGCGTAGTGTGTTACTGATGGTAGCCTTTGTTACGTTGGTCCCGGCTCTCTGCAGGTCATTCACTAGATCCCCCCGTGTGGTCCTGGGATTTTCGCTCACCGTTCTTGTGATCATTTTGTCCCCACGGGGTGAGATCTTGCGTGGAGCCTCAGATCGAGGGAGATTATCAGTGGTCTTGTATGTTTTCCATTTTCTAAATATTGCTCCCTCAGTTGATTTGTTCACACCAAGCTGCTTGCTTATTGCAGATTCAGTCTTCCCAGCCTGGTGCAGGTCTACAAATTTGTTTCTGGTGTCCTTCGACAGCTCTTTGGTCTTCACCATAGTGGAGTTTGGAGTGTGACTGTTTGAGGTTGTGGACAGGTGTCTTTTATACTGATAACAAGTTCAAACAGGTGCCATTGATACAGGTAATGAGTGCAGGACAGAGCAGCCTCTTAAAGAAGAAGGTACAGGTCTGTGAGAGCCAGAAATCTTGCTTGTTTGTAGATGACCAAATACTTATTTTCCACCATAATTTGCAAATAAATTCTTTCCAAGTCAGCCGATGTGATTGTCTGGATTTTTTTTCTCATTTTGTCTCTCATAGTTGAGGTCTACCTATGATACCAATTACAGACCTCTCTCATCTTTTTAAGTGGGAGAACTAGCACAATTGGTGGCTGACTAAATATTTTTTTGCCCCACAGTATATATTATAAGTTTTTTTGTATTATTTATCATTTATTCTTTTGAGTATTTATTTGCGCTGTTTTGATGTTTTTTGATTTTTTATTAGTGTTTACACTAAGGAGCAGCAGCATTTATTTGGGAACAATTTCACAATTTTTGGTGCTGGTGATTTTTTGTATATATCAATATAGAACATGTTTTATTTGGATTTAATACAGCTTTAAATTTGCAATCTGGATATGCACATTTCTGACATGTCCAGGCCAATTTTCACCTTTCAGCGTTGTTGCACTTTAAATGACAATTGCACGGTCATTCATCACTGTACCCATATGAAATTGTTATTTTTTTTCACATACATAGAGATTTCTTTTGGTAGTATTTAATCACTACTATATTTTTTATTTTTTGCACTATAAACAAAAAAAGACCGAAAATGTTGAAAAAAACTAATTTGTCTTCATGTTATAACATTTTGCAAATCAATAATCTTTCTACACAAATTTAGTCCAAAATGTATTCTGCTACACGTCTTTGGTGAAAATAACCCCAATCAGTGTTTTCTTATTTAGTTGGTAGGAAAGTCATAGAGTCCAAAAACTATGGTATACTGTATATATCTTAAAAATGATAAATCCTGATGTACTGAAGGCTGAACTCATTTCTTGAGGCCCAAAAACGCCAGGACAGTACAAATACCCCCAAAATGACCACTTTTCAGAAAGTAGACAGTTTGAGGTATTTAGTAAGAGACATGGCAAGTTTTTTGAAGTTGTAATTTTTTGTCATAATTTTGTGGAAAATGAAGAAATGTAAAAAAAAAAACACCATTTTTTTTAACATACTGTCACCAATGCAGTACAGCATCATCAAATAACTGGTGGAGTGGTGACCAGGGACACTGCATGGTGACAGTATGTTAAAAAAAAAAACAATAATTTTTCTTAATTTTTTAAAAAAATGTTTACATTTTTCATTACTTTTTTATTTTTTTACTTTTCTTTTTTTCCTACTCCTGTGACCAGAGCAATGCAATGTTATCATAGTAAACAGGATTTTTTATTTATTTATTTTTTACACATTATAATTTCTTATACCAATGAATCAAACATTTTTACTGAATGAAACGGATTAATTCAGTAGTTTTTGTTGTGATCAGCTGTGATTGGCCATAGCTGATCACATGCTACAGATGGGCTGTAATTGGCCCAGTCTGTACATGTGATCACTATGACCAATCACAGCTCGCAGCACAGTTGTAAGCAGCGAATGGCATGTAAAGAAGTCATTCATTGTTTACAACTGTCATGTGATCTGTGGTGATTGGTCACAGCGACTACATGACACTGGCAGCAGGCCGTTGTAGTGATCATACCAAGACATTTTGGAAAATGTCATGCTCCCAAATTTGTGGGAACAGTTTGGGGATGGCCCCTTCCTGTTCCAACATGACTGTGCACCAGTGTACAAAGCAAGGTCCATAAAAGACATGGATGAGCGAGTTTGGGGTGGAGGAACTTGACTGGCCTGCGCAGAGTCGTGACCTCAACCCGACAGAACACCTTTGGGATAAATTAGAGTGGAGACTGCGAGCCAGGCCTTCTCGTCTGACATTAGTGCCTGACCTCACAAATGTGCTTCTGTAAGAATGGTTATTCCCATAGACACACTCCTAAACCTTGTGGACAGCCTTCCCAGAAGAGTTGAAGCTGTTATAGCTGCAAAGGGTGGGCCAACTCAATATTGAACCCTATGGACTAAGTTTCAGATGCCATTAAAGTTCATTAAAGTTAAAAAATCTATCTATGTACAGTGGGGCAAAAAAGTATTTAGTCAGCCACCAATTGTGCAAGTTCTCCCACTTAAAAAGATGAGAGAGGCCTGTAATTGGCATCATAGGTAGACCTCAACTATGAGAGACAAAATGAGAAAAAAAATCCAGACAATCACATTGGCTGATTTGGAAATAATTTATTTGCAAATTATGGTGGAAAATAAGTATTTGGTCAATATCAAAAGTTCATCTCAATACTTTATTATATATCCTTTGTTGGCAATGACAGAGGTCAAACGTTTCCTGTAAGTCTTCACAAGGTTGGCACACGCTGTTGCTGGTATGTTGGCCCATTCCTCCATGCAGATCTCCTCTAGAGCAGTGATGTTTTGGGGCTGTCGCTGGGCAACACGGACTTCTAACTCCCTCCAAAGGTTTTCTATGGGGTTGAGATCTGGAGACTGGCTAGGCCACTCCAGGACCTTGAAATGCTTCTTACGAAGCCACTCCTTCGTTGCCCGGGCGGTATGTTTGGGATCATTGTCATGTTGGAAGACCCAGCCACGTTTCATCTTCAATGCCCTTGCTGATGGAAGGAGGTTTGCACTCAAAATCTCATGATACATGGCCCCATTTATTCTGTCCTGTACATGGATCAGTCGTCCTGGTCCCTTTGCGGAGAAACAGCCCCAAAGCATGATGTTGCCACCCCCATGCTTCACAGTAGGTATGGTGTTCTTTGGATGCAACTCCGCATTCTCTCTCCTCCAAACACGACGAGTTGTGTTTCTACCAAACATTTCTATTTTGGTTTCATCTGACCATATGACATTCTCCCAATCCTCTTCTGGATCCTCCAAATGCTCTCTAGCAAACTTCAGACGGGCCCGGACATGTACTGGCTTAAGCAGGGGGACACGTCTGGCACTGCAGGATCTGAGTCCCTGGCAGCGTAGTGTGTTACTGATGGTAGCCTTTGTTACGTTGGTCCCAGCTCTCTGCAGGTCATTCACTAGGTCCCCCCGTGTGGTCCTGGGATTTTTGCTCACCGTTCTTGTGATCATTTTGACCCCACGGAGTGAGATCTTGCGTGGAGCCCCAGATCGAGGGAGATTATCAGTGGACGTGTATGTCTTCCATTTTCTAATTATTGCTCCCACAGTTTATTTGTTCACACCAAGCTGCTTGCCTATTGCAGATTCAGTCTTCCCAGCCTGGTGCAGGTCTACAATTTTGTTTCTAGTGTCCTTCGACAGCTCTTTGGGCTTCACCATAGTGAAGTTTGGAGTGTGACTGTTTGAGGTTGTGGACAGGTGTCTTTTATACTGATAACAAGTTCAAACAGGTGCCATTGATACAGGTAATGAGTGCAGGACAGAGGAGCCTCTTAAAGAAGAAGGTACAGGCCTGTGACAGCCAGAAATCTTGCTTGTTTGTAGATGACCAAATACTTATTTTCCACCATAATTTGCAAATAAATTATTTCCAAATCAGCCAATGTGATTGTCTGGATTTTTTTTTCTCATTTTGTCTCTCATAGTTGAGTTCTACCTATGATGCCAATTACAGGCCTCTCTCATCTTTTTAAGTGGGAGAACTTGCACAATTGGTGGCTGACTAAATACTTTTTTGCCCCACTGTATATATATATATATATATATATATATATATATTGTGAGGGATTAGCCTAATAGTGGGTTGTGCTTGACCCCCTGGATGGGTCAGAACACAGCGAAAGAGGCTCAGCATGACAGCAGGTACTTGGTGAGAAGTTGTGCTTTATTTACAAAGTCTGGTAAACACATATGCATATATGCACATATGCATATGCACATCTGGTAAACACATATGTGCATATGGTCAAAACAGCAAAAATAAAACTTTGCCACACTGGGCGTCTAACTGCAAACACAGGTTTCCTATCTATTTCCCGGTTCTTATCTGCGCCGCGAGTCCCGGTTACTGCGCCTGCCATCCTCGCTTCCTCCTGTGGGACCCGCCTAGAGCGCCAGCCGTGCAACACCTTGGCATTGCAGCCATCCATTTGTGAGATGCAGCACAGATGACATCCTCCTCCTTATATATTGATGCCTGATATCTACCCACTTCTTGTGAGTTTTTATAATCTTGTGTGCAATAAACTGTTATATTCCTACTGCACGTAGTCTGGCGCACTTTTCTTTTTTCTCTATTTATTTACCACAGAGTCCGGTTTACTCTAGAAAGTGCAAGCCTCATGACGGTGTCTACATTGCAACTTTGTATATATATGTATACATATATATATATATATATCATCTATCTCAATCCAGTACTGTTTGCATTACAAGTCTTTTTCCCCTCCTTTCCCTTCCACACACCCCCCCCCCCCCCTTCCCTTTCCTTACCACTAAAGCTGCATCATTTACTTGTTGTATTTTTATTACTAGCATATATAATTATATACCTCAATTTCTGTTTACTGGATTATTTTGCTTAAGATTATTTTGCTTAAGATTTACTGAGTGAACGTTATATCCACTACAAATTCTCTTGCGCCAATTACATTTTTATTTTTGTCTTTTATACTAAACCTTTATTGTGCTGCAGAGAACTTCCCCTTTTTCCATTTAGATTTATTGAATTGCCTTTTTTGAATGTTTTTGCTGTGTTTTATCTATTGTTAAATTGATGCATTTGTTCACTCGTTTTTATTATAGACCATTTAACTAATGCTGTGCTTTCTCTATTATCAATTTAATTGATTGATTGCCATTTATGTTTTATATATAATTTTATTTTTTATTTTTTTGTGTGTGCTGCTTTCTGATGAACATGTTTCCCCTATACACTGTATAATTTAACTTTATTACCCTAAACAACCCCTTCCTTTTCCCACCATCCCCAATATAGTATATACTTCTGCCCATGTCCTTAATGACATCCCCAACATTATCTTCATTCCCACATAGTACTACTAATCCTACTATCCTTTCGGATATAGAATCATCTAAGTACTCTACTCTAGAGGAGTTATACGATCTTTTTCCTGCTTCCTTTTTTCAACAATCTTTTTCACTATCGAAACCTCTAGTTCAAAAATGTACCCTTTTTATGAAGAAAATAGAAGATTCTATTAATCGTACCAACCTACAATGGTGGGACAGTTTCTTTCTAAAACGCTATTCCCTGGCCATGATTTCCCCCTGGGGCCTACGTATTCTCAATACCTGTTCCTTTAAGGATCCTGATCTTTGCTCTGAATGGGCCCAAATTGCAGAATTTTGTACACAAAAATGGATCAAACTTTTAATCATGTATAGAGACGATAGGTTCCAGATACTCAAAAATACTACCTTAGAACTTATTTATCAACTTCAGTCTCTTACACCCACACTTCCACTAACCTGGCTTAAAACACTTAAACGCAATACTAAATATAGGGAGGACTCGCTCCTAGGTACCAAATTAGGTAAACTCAGGAGACACCTGGATGATTATAACCTTAATCGAGTCTTCAATTGGAAGAAACCCAAAACTGCCATTCCTACTTCTCCTCCTTCTTCCCTTCCCCCCATTCCCAGTTTACTACATATATCTTTACCTCCCAAACATATACCGTCCCTTTTAAAAAATACTACTACTCGTAACCATCCACCATTTCGTTCCCGAGGCATTATTAGTAATAAACCTACCTTCTCCTCCAGATGGCATATTAGGCCAGTCCATTCAAAATCATTACTCCTTAGGTACAGCCATTCCATCACAGTACCTACTAAACATCATCTAGTTGTTCGGTCCCACTCACCACCTCATACCCACCACATTCCCCATCCTATACCCCAACACACCTCACACCACACTACCTATACCACCAACCATATTAGCCATATATCCACAGTCAATGCTACCACCAATTATTCCCCTGAACAGCATAGCAACATTGAGGTCCCTTTTTTAGACCAGACCCCCTGCTCCAGCCTATCAAAAAGAAAATACGATGAAGAGGCAGGAGAGGGGGTCGACATAAACCCAAAAAAACCTGTCACAATCAGGAAACTATATAAATTTTTTAATCTTTCATCCATCACATTAACAGATAGTGAACTGTCACTACTAAAAAGAGGCCTCAATTTTGCACCGACTACTACACCTATTCCTTTTACCCTATTCAAAGACCTCAATAAATTCACCCGCAATCTTACTCTCAAAAGACATTTTCAGCTACAGGCCCTTAAGAACGCCAAAACATCATCTCTATCCCCTAACACTACCATTGTAGAAATAGATCCTTCAACTGACCCTCAGGCCCTAGACCTATTAATGGAACTCTGGGATGACGTAGACCCAGATGACACCTTTCTTCTGTCTCAATATTCTCCAGATCCCCCATCCACATTCAACCCAACTTATAATAAGGGTCCCTACATAGAGACTTTTTTCAAATGGTACACTCTGATCTTAAAATCCTCTGTTCTGAAAATACTAAATTTACATCTAACCTCAACCACTCTGAATCCCTAGCCCTCAAAACCCTTAGCAATAACTCTGATATTATCATTAAGACAGCTGACAAGGCGGGAGGAATAGTTATCCAAGATAAGGTTGATTATTTTAATGAAGCCAATCGTCTGTTGTCTGATTCCAACACCTACCTTAAACTAGCATCGGACCCTCTTTCTAAATACATCTTAGAATCGAATGATATCATCAAAATTGCCACCCAGGAAGGAATCCTCTCTAAATCAGAGGCCTCTTTCTTCCGGAGAGACATATTCAAAACCCCGTATTTTTATCATCTCCCAAAAATCCATAAAGACCTTGATCATCCGCCTGGCCGCCCTATAGTTGCAGCTATGGAGAGCATTACCACCAGCTATTCGCTCTATATTGATAGCTTTCTCCAACCTCTAGCCCAATAACTCCCCTCCTATATCTGGGATGGTGTACATCTATTGGAAATTCTTGAGGCGTACTCCTGGGAACCCTCTTACATCTGGGTCTCCCTTGACGTTAGTTCCCTATACACCTCTATCCCTCACGATGTAGGACTAGAAGCTGTTCTACACTTCCTATCTTTGGATGCTTCCCTCCACCCTAGCCAGCTTAATTTCATTCTCACTGCTACAAAATTCTGCCTCCAGCACAACTATTTTTTGTTTAATGATAGTTTCTATTTACAAAAAACAGGCACAGCTATGGGCGCTAATTTTGCACCTAGCTATGCCAATCTCACCATGGGCCTCTGGGAAGATCACTATATCTGGAATAATAACATCTTTGCTGCCCACTTGGTGTTCTATGGTCGTTATATAGACAACATTATCATCATCTGGGACGGCCCTGTCACTTCTCTCGCACCTTTCATTCAACACTGTAACAATAACCCATTCAATCTTTCTTTTACTTATGTCATGGACCCTACTTCACTAAGTTTTCTTGACCTGGAACTTAGCTACTCGGATTCCAATATTATAGCTAAAAATTACACCAAACCAACCGCTGGTAATTCCTTTCTTCATTATACTAGCTGTCATCACCCTAGATGGCTCAAAAATATACCTAAAGGACAGTTTTGTAGACTCCGACACAACTGTACCTTACTTAAGGACTACAAAGCCCAAAGCATTGAATTAAAACAAAAATGTACAGAAAAAGGATATCCCTCTGATTTAGTAGAACAAGCATATCTCACCTACTTATCAGACACGATCCCCCCACCAAAGCCGCAATCATCTAACAATAACAATATCCGTTCCATTACACAATTCCATTCTAAACATCACAAAATGGAATCCATCCTGAAGAAACACTGGCCTATCTTACATCAAGACCCACATCTCAAAATGATTATGCCCCCTACCCCCACATTTGTATATAGAAGAGCAATTAACATTAAGAATAGAATTGCACCTAGCAAAATTCCCCCCCTAAAATCCCCCCCCATTCACAATAGACCGGTACTAATCCCACTTACTGGGATGTTCCGCTGCAATAAACCGCTCTGCCTCACGAGTGCCCATGTGAAGCATGGCCAACAAAATTTTACAATTAATGGAAAAACCTATCCCATCCAAGCATTTTATAATTGCTCTTCCACATATGTAATTTATTGTCTGTCCTGCCCGTGCGGCCTTTTATATGTGGGACGTACCATTAGAACACTGCGAAAAAGATTTGGCGAGCATCAGAGGTCAGTTGATGATGGCATTACCAACAGTGTTCCCCGCCATTTTTCAGAGTTTCATTCTAAATCCTCTCTCCATCTACAAGTATGGGTCATTGAGGCTATACCAGACCATCTCCCCCTAGCTGAACGTTTCAAATTATTATGCCAACAGGAGACCTATTGGATCTTTACTTTAGATACCCTTGCACCTAGGGGCCTCAATGAAGAGATTGAGATACACACGATTATTTAATTTTTTAATAATTTATTATAATTTATTCTTCACATCTTCTTTATTATTTATTTATTATTATTTATTATTTTTTATAGTACATACTTCAATTCCCACACCTCCTTCTTTATTTTTTTCCCCCATTGCCCCCCCCTTTCCCCTCCCTCCCTCCCTTTCCTTCATATTCTACCTTCTTACCCGCCCATCTTACCCTTCATAATCCACATCATAGTAATAACGTTTATAATTAAATATCCCCTGTATCTTCTATTTTCTACATGCCTTTTTTTGGTGTGTTTCATGGGCACATATATATATATATATATATATATATATATATATATTTATATACACACGCATAATTCTAATTTTAATTAATTTTAATCAATTAATTTTTTTTAATATATTCAATAATAATTTTTCATTAATTTTTTTTCCCTATGATCTGATATAGATATATATATATATTTTTTTCTTTATATTTATTCCTTTTATTTTTATTTCATTTTAATTTATTATATATTTACAATTATTTCCTTTCACTGTCTATGTATTTATGTATATTATATATACTTTTATTCATACATATTAATTTGCCCAAGTATTTATTTATCTTGCCCAACATTGCTTTTTTAGTCCATCTCCTTCCTTTCTTCTCCTTTTCCTTTTATTTTTCACATGTTCTACAGAAAGCAGCTGCTCAATGTTCATTTCTTATGTTTTCCATTACTGCTTGTTAAGCCCGTATGCATTATACATTTTTTCTAATTCACTACCCCTCCCCTCAGTTGCCCCACCCCCTCCTCCTCTCCTTATATATTGGCTCATCCCATTAGCCAGTCAGGTCTGATGAAAAGGCAGGTTGCCTAGAAACGCATCACTGCCCCCTTGGAGGATTCCCAGAAACGTCCTGATGTCATTTCCTGCCCGGTGGCCATCTTGGATGTGCCTCAAGCTGGCTCCTGTACCCACGCTGATGTGAGAGATCAGCAGTGCCCGCCCTGGATCCCGGTTCTTATCTGTGCCGCGACTCCCGGTTACTGCGCCTGCCATCCTCGCTTCCTCCTGTGGGACCCACCTTGAGCGCCAGCCGCACAACACCTTGGCATTGCAGCCATCCATTTGTGAGGTGCAGCACAGATGACATCCTCCTCCTTATATATTGATGCCTGATATCTACCCACTTCTTGTGAGTTTTTATAATCTTGTGTGCAATAAACTGTTATATTCCTACTGCACTTAGTCTGGCGCACTTTTCTTTTTTCTCTTTTTTTCCTATCTAGCTGTCTGAATACAGCCTACCACTGCTTAGACACAGAGGGGGAGATTTACTAAAACTGGTGAGTGCAAAATTTGGTGCAGCTCTGCATACAAACCAATCAACTTCCAGGTTTCATTATCAAAGCTTAAATGAACAAGCTGACATTAGAAGCCAATTGGCTACCGTGCACAGCTGCACCAGATTCTGAGTGCTCCTGTATTAGTAAATCTCCCCCATAGGGGGAGATTTACTAAAACTGGTGAGTGCAAAATTTGGTGCAGCTCTGCATACAAACCAATCAACTTCCAGGTTTCATTATCAAAGCTTAAATGAACAAGCTGACATTAGAAGCCGATTGGCTACCGTGCACAGCTGCACCAGATTCTGAGTGCTCCTGTATTAGTAAATCTCCCCCATAGTGTTCACACAGTCTAAGACAGGGGTCCTCAAACTTTTTAAACAGGGGGCCAGTTCACTGTCCCTCAGACCGTTGGAGGGCCGGACTATAGTTTAAAAAAAAAAAAACTGTGAACAAATGCAGACACAGTACAGGAGATGACCAGAGACTGTGGACACAGTACAGGAGATGACCAGAGACTGCGGACATACAACGGTGGTGGGAATACTGGGCCGGCCGCTCCATAATACGCACAGACATTTCCCCCAAGTGTGTCTTATGGAGCGAAATAGTGCCCTATCATTGGTGTCAGTGGGAGGAATAGTGCCCCATCATTGGTGTCAGTGGGAGGAATAGTGCCCCATCATTGGTGTCAGTGGGAGGAATAGTGCCCCATCATTGGTGTCAGTGGGAGGAATAGTGCCCCATCATTGGTGTCAGTGGGAGGAATAGTGCCCCATCATTGGTGTCAGTTGGAAGAAATGTGCCCCATCATTGGTGTCAGTGGGAAGAAACGTGCCCCGTCAGTGGGATAAATAGTGCCCCATCATTGGTGACAGTGGGAGGAATCGTACCCCATCATTGGTGTCAGTGGGGGGAGGAATAGTGCCCCATCATTGGTGTCAGTGGGGGGAGGAATAGTGCCCCATCTTTGGTGTCAGTGGGGGGAGGAATAGTGCCTCATCGTTAGTGTCAGTGGGGGGGAGGAATAGTGCCCCATCGTTGGTGTCAGTGGGGGGAGGAATAGTGCCCCATCGTTGGTGTCAGTGGGGGGAGGAGTACTGCTCCATTGTTGGTGTCAGTGGGGGGAGGAATAGTGCCCCATCATTGGTGTTAGTGGGGGGAGGAATAGTGCCCCATCGTTGGTGTCAGTGTGTGTGGGGGGGGGGAATAGTGCCCCGTCATTGGTGTCAGTGTGGGGGGGGATAGTGCCCTGTCATTGGTGTCAGTGGTGGGAGGAATAGTGTCCCATCATTGGTGTCAGTGGGAAGAATAGTGTCCCATCATTGGTGTCAGTGGGAAGAATAGTGTCCCATCATTGGTGTCAGTGGGAAGAATAGTGTCCCATCATTGGTGTCAGTGGGAAGAATAGTGTCCCGTCATTGGTGTCAGTGGGGGGAATAGGGCCCCGTCATTGGTGTCAGTGGGGGGGAATAGGGCCCCGTCATTGGTGTCAGTGGGGGGGAATAGGGCCCCGTCATTGGTTTCAGTGGGGGGGAATAGTGCCCCGTCATTGGTGTCAGTGGGAAGAAACGTGCCCCGTCAGTGGGAGAAATAGTGCCCCATCATTGGTGACAGTGGGAGGAATCGTGCCCCATCATTGGTGTCAGTGGGAGGAATAGTGCCCCATCATTGGTGTCAGTGGGGGGAGGAATAGTGCCCCATCGTTGGTGTCAGTGGGGGGAGGAACAGTGCCCCATCGTTGGTGTCAGTGGGGGGAGGAACAGTGCCCCATCGTTGGTGTCAGTGGGGGGAGGAACAGTGCCCCATCGTTGGTGTCAGTGGGGGGAGGAACAGTGCCCCATCGTTGGTGTCAGTGGGGGGAGGAACAGTGCCCCATCGTTGGTGTCAGTGGGGGGAGGAACAGTGCCCCATCGTTGGTGTCAGTGGGGGGAGGAACAGTGCCCCATTGTTGGTGTCAGTGGGGGGAGGAATACTGCCCCATTGTTGGTGTTAGTGGGGGGAGGAATAGTGCCCCGTTGTTGGTGTCAGTGTGGGGGGGGGGAATAGTTCCCTGTCATTGGTGTCAGTGGGGGAAGGGGATAGTGTCCCAACATTGGTGTCAGTGGGAGGAATAGTGTCCCATCATTCGTGTCAGTGGGAAGAATAGTGTCCCTTCATTGGTGTCAGTGGGGGGAATAGGGCCCCATCATTGGTGTCAGTGGGGGGAATAGGGCCCCATCATTGGTGTCAGTGGGAAGAAACGTGCCCCGTCATTGGTGTCAGTGGGAAGAAACGTGCCCCGTCAGTGGGAGAAATAGTGCCCCATCATTGGTGACAGTGGGAGGAATCGTGCCCCATCATTGGTGTCAGTGGGAGGAATAGTGCCCCATCATTGGTGTCAAAGGGGGGGAGGAATAGTGCCCCATCGTTGGTGTCAAAGGGGGGGAGGAATAGTGCCCCATCGTTGGTGTCAGTGGGGGGGAGGAATAGTGCCCCATCGTTGGTGTCAGTGGGGGGGAGGAATAGTGCCCCATCGTTGGTGTCAGTGGGGGGGAGGAATAGTGCCCCATCATTGGTGTCAGTGGGGGGAGGAATACTGCCCCATTGTTGGTGTCAGTGGGAGGAGGAATAGTGCCCCATTGTTGGTGTCAGTGGGGGGAGGAATAGGGCCCCATCGTTGGTGTCAGTGTGGGGGGGGGGAATAGTGCCCTGTCATTGGTGTCAGCGGGGGAAGGGGATAGTGTCCCAACATTGGTGTCAGTGGGAGGAATAGTGTCCCATCATTGGTGTCAGTGGGAAGAATAGTGTCCCATCATTGCTGTCAGTGGGGGGTGGAATAGAGCCCAATCGTTGGTGTCAGTGGGTGGAGGAATAGTGCCCCATCATTGGTGACAGTGGGAGGAATAATGCCCCATCATTAGTATCAGTGACACCGATGATGGGGCACTATTCCTCCCACTGACACCAATGACACTTAACTTGCTGACCCCTGTTCCAGCATGGTGCTGCTGCAGCCAACATACCTGGTTGCAGCGGCACCATCTGCACAGCACACTTACCTGTCAGCTGTCCTTCTTCACTCCGGCCTCTCCCTCACTCGATGTTCGCGGGGTCGCTCGGCTCCGCCTCCTCGCAGGTGATTGGCCGCCCGTGTGCCTTTCCTGAGCTACAGTTCTGGCTCCCAATCACTGGAGAGGAGGCGGAGCCGAGCGGCAGCGCGACCATCGAGTGAGGGAGTGGCCGGAGTGAAAGGAGCAGCACTTCCTGGACTGGATTGTCGTGGGACTGGGACACGGAGCCAGGTAAGATACAGCAGCCCCCTGCCTGCCCCTGTACTTAGTGTCCCTTCCTCGCGACAAATACGCCCCTGCCGGTGGGCCGGATAAATGTCCTCGGCGGGCCGCATGTGGCGGGCCGTAGTTTGAGGACCCCTGGTCTAAGATCACACAGATTATCTCTCACCACAGGATGGTTGGGTTGCTCCCCAGCCTGTCCTGCACAGCAAACTGGTTCCAGGTTGGAGCATTCTCCCTATGCAGCCTGGGAGTTTTATGGAGCCCAGAGCCCTTAACTCACTACACCTGAGCTAATTACATAATCACTGAGCCACACAGGCTCACTACACAGCACAACAGGAGAAACAGTCTGTGTAGAGCATGAACCTGGGACAAATATACCTCCCGTCCTGAACACATTCCCTAGTTCTTCCTGACCTCCTGTCACAATATATATATATATATAAATTTTTTGTGCGTGAATTTAGGTGTGTTGGAGGCTGAAAAATTAGTTTCTTGGATACACATTAGATCACAGTGCGACAAAGTTTCTTTCCATAAAGTGAATCTCTTAGCGGTGTGTTTGGAGTGATCTGCAAAAAATTGCAGCAATGAGTATTGCGGAGGAGGAGACTGAGATTTACAAAGAGTGTCCATGAATTTTTCTTTGATATGAAAAAATGGACTTGAAGAAGCACATGCGTTGAAATTTTTTCAGGCAGGTAACTAGGGTTGGGTGGACGGTGCATTTAATCAATGAATAGTTCAGAATTTGTAATGTCATGTACTACATTGCAGAATTATCCTTAGACTCTAAGGTGGTCAGGCTGTACTGACTCTGGAATTCCTTGCATCTTGACTTTATTTCTGAAAGATCTGCCCTCAAGATCTGTTACTTTATCTTTAAGCCATCTGATTTCTTCCTCTCTATCATTGTGTGAGTCTACTAGTACCTTGAAGGTATTCGTGAACTCTCCCATTTTGCTGCTTCAAATGCTCCACTCTAAACTAATTCATACATGTCATTATGTAAGAGTGTAATGAATTTCTGAGGGAGATGAGCAAGTCCTTTAGTGTAGTATGCAGAATAGGCTGTCTGGGAATGGGAAGTGTAGAAATAGGATCAATAACAACATGTAGCTCAGTTGTAGGGAAGTTCAAGCTTACCCCAGCATTGCAGGACTCAGATGGAGTGATCCTGGGCTTTGATGTATCAGGACTGGTAGTGGAAGAAGTAGAGGAGGCAGAGGAGATCTGCTGTGCAGTGCTGTGGATAGTAGAGTGTCCTCCATATGGCTATTGCAGAGCTGTTGTTCTTCCCTGCACAGAGATCAGTGAGGAGGAAGAGGAACCTCCACCGTGTCAGGAGCTGCTGTGTGGTGGCTGGGGCTGAAGTCTGAGTTTTTGTGGACGTCTCTCAGCCTTTCGCTTACTAGTCATCCTTTTTCTCCACAGATGTGTTTTTGGAGTGGGTAAGTCACTGGCAATAAGTCTGGGCACAGTGTGTTCAGGAGAGCTGTATTAAGAAGCTTCCATGCAGCTCTCTTGCTGGCTCTGTCCCTGAGATTATTGTTTTATAAAAACTTTGGGGACTGTGCAGCATTCCTTTTTCATATCCACAATGGATTCCCCCTGACCCACTTTTATGTCCATGACATTATTTATTGTCACGCTGTTGGGTTTACCTAATCTACCACTTAATATAACCCTGCTTTGACACTGACATGATCAACAAAACACCCCTATTGGAGATCTGTATTACTAGCTGACATCTTTTTTCATTAAGGCAACAGCTAACTCTGATGCCTGAAGGGACATCTGTGATAATGTACACTATTTTTACAAGGCCTTTAAAACACACATACATACAGTAATTGCAAGTTGAGGCTTGCACATTTAGAGGAATGCCAGTAGCAGCACATTTTAGACAGAATTGATGATCAAAGCAAATAACAGTATAATTTCCTGCCACAAAGCTCTTTGTGTGCACTGGGAAATCACAGAAGAAAACATTTGCTAATCTCAATAAATGCATATGATAGGAAAATTCTCCCTGTTCTGAGTTACTGTCATCTTTTAAAGCATTAGCAGTGGTTTAAAACCACCTTAATACTTTGATTTTTCTTTATTGTATATGAGGGATGGTTTCTGCAGCTAAATAACAAATGCATTTTAAATATAGGGACCTTCTTGTCAATTAATGCAGAGATATACTGTAAGTCACAATGGCCTTGATTCACTAAGATGTGAGTGTACTATCAGAGACTGACCATTCAGGCAGAGTCAGGTCAATCAATCAGTCGTCTGACCAGCATCTAGCAAGCTCATTAACGAGCGTCTACTGACTACTTTGCTATTAGTAAATGTGGTATCCCGTCTGGCACATTTTTAGGTGCAATACCGGATATGTTCGCTAAATCCTTAGAATGTAATAAATAGTACACCTGTATTAGAATTTCCTATTTTTATTTATTTTTATTTTTTTGCTGTTTCTCCAAAATGATCAGGAAACGAATGCATTTACTAATGAATGTCATACATTCTGTATGCAAATGTTAAACATTTTCACACTTATATCTCAAATAATTTATATACTTCTAATTTCCCAATATAATTATATATCTTCATTCTCTTTAATCACATAGCTATTCTATGTTAAAGACAAGTGCAGCGCTATAAATGCATGTGATCAATAATGAACGCATGTAAAAACCAAAAAGTGCAAAGAATTGCAAGAATGATGTAAACTGGTAAATCGTGCTAAAATAAGTTCATATAATCATTCCTGAATAATGGAATGTCCTTCGTGTGAGAGTACCAACTCAGAGAGTGCCTATGAATGGCACGTGTGGTCTCTCCGTGACGGACAGTAGTGCTTGAACTTGTGAAAAGTAAACCACCCTTGGGACTGGTCTACACTCACCAGAACAAAAGTATTAATGTGCATGGGTTATACACATCACACATCTGGGGGTGCAGCGGTATGCTGGCAGCTATGGGTTAGTCATCCAGCTCCATCCATCCATCCATCAAGGTGGGTGCCCAAATGGTCCTGGGGAGGAATTAGCTCAGCCACAGGAGCCAGAAAGGTGCTTAATAGTGTAGTACACTGTCACAGGGGTGGATGACCTTTCACAAGTTCATGCACTACTGTTTGTGGTTATATTTATCTTGTGTAATACCATTTTACTAGTCTATATCATTTGACCAGCGCTCGCTTTATCATTTTTAAACAATGTAACTATTCTACATTATAGCTCAAACTGTGTCTCCCACAGTGGTTTAGTGGTTAGAGCTCAGAACTTACAGCACTTGGGTCATGGGTTCTAATCCCAGTCATGGCTACATCCCAAAAAATAGAGATCAATTTTCTGGGTTGTGTCAGTGCCAGGAATATTGATCAATCAATTATGATTTTGCCTAATGACTAGAAAGTGGATGAATGTTACCTGCGTACTGTTCTTTTGCCAATTAGGAAATGTGCAAGCTTCATGCCGTGTATATTTCATTGTAACTTTTTTCTCTTTTAAATCTGTCTCCTTATACAACTTGACCCCCTCCCCCACCCCATCATCATCTGTCCCATATGCAAATCTATGGATCACCGCCCCACTCTTTAACTATCTATTTACTGATCAAGTGAATGTGTCTCATTTTCTATCAGCTACAGCTCAGATCTCACATTATTATACAATTGCTGATTGTATCTCACCACTAGTCTGATTGAATTCACAATTCCTGGTCAGTCCCGTTCCCTGACCTCTAATAACCTTTAGGGCCAGTTCACACTACATGTGTTTCAGTTGCTTTTTCGGCATCACAAACGCACAGAAAGAAGGTTATATGGTTGTCAATGTCATAGTTCACATCAGCGCTTGCATTTTCAATGCATTGCAGGTGCTGTAAACAAAGTTGACCACGCTGCATTGTTTCTGCACAGAACTGTACTGGAACACATTGAAACGTCCTTGAATGTACTAAAGCGCACATGTCCCTAACTACATTGAATACAAAGAAAATAGAAAACAATAAGTGGAAGGGATACAAAAATGCAATGTCAACGTGTCCAAAACGCATCCAAAATGTACTGGAACACACTAAACATGCATGCCAAAAGGGCATGAAAAAAACCCATCAGGAACACATCTAGACTGTTTCTATAGTGTGAACTGGCCCTTAGGACTTGTTCACACCATTGGTGGTGCAGAAACGCATGCAAGAACACACATTTTCCAGCACAGCAAAGAAATGCAATGCCCTCTGTAGATGTGTGCAGGTACCATGATGAAAACGTTATTGCACCTACACACGTCTATTAAAAACAGCCCCATTCACAGCCACAAAAACGCATGGCACCACACTACTGTGCGGTTAGGTGCAACACACTTGGAAAATAACATGCCTGCAGTATTGTGGCATGTTTCCACATGTTAAGCAGCCCATTGAATTCAATGGGCTTTGGGAAAAAATAAATATAACAAACACAAAATGCCACATTCACACAGGTCCTCTGACCTGTACAGCATGAATGAGTGGGTTGTTTATGTGGCTAGAGCCACCTGTTACACTATGGGCTATGGGAACACAGCAGCTGTATGAACACAGGTTTTAATCTGACAAGTGTGAAGGCGTGGGGAAGTGGCCCTGAATGCTCACTGTCTGTGTTCAGGGCTGTACAATTGCAACCATATGCTTGTAAAATTAGGATCTGCAGTATTCACATAGTGTAACATAGGTTGCATGCTACTGGCGACAGCCACAAAAACCAAACACTGATTCACACTCTACATGCCACAGCACCCATGTGAATGAGCCCTCAATTACACAACGTTTGATTTATTAACTCAGTACAGTTTTATCATTTGAATTGAACAGGAATTTGTTTGTGATTGTGTCCATGAAGAAAATGTTGTGTATTTTTACCATATATATAATTTGGATATTTTCTCTGGTGGTGGGGGCCTGTCAGGTATGCTGTATGGGGCCCCGTGATATCTAACAGTGGCCCTGGGTGTATGCTTGTGTCTGTGCCACCTGTATAGTTAGGAAGAACAATAAGTTCTTCTATGGAGTATCTTGAACCTCTGCTATGTACCTCAATGCATCTAGGGATCGGCCACGTTTTCCTATGAAAAATAACAAAATTCATTGTAATGTTTCCCCTGAAGCACGCGTGAACTAACCCCTTCATATTATAAAGCAGACCAAATTGGCATTTTCCACAATTATGCATAGGCCAGATCTGTGTGCCCAGATAGGACCTCCCAGTGGCTATTCTATGGACAAGGTACACTTTTCTGTATGCCTGATCTTTATTGAGCTGCAATAGTCAATACGCTGCAATGGGCAGAAATATTTGGAAACAAACCACATGAGCTCAAATATCCAAACATTAATGTTCCTTCATAGCAAGCCTCCATGATGTACTGTATGGGCCTGGCCCACTCCAAATGAATGCATTGTTCTGGTAGGTCCTCCTATGACAGACTTTAGCTACTTGTGGAGGACATTGCACTGACTTTTCCTCAAATTGCATATTATCTGGCCATCTGAAGTCTTGGGAATACAATCAAGAGGATCTGACACTTTTTTAAGGTAACAAAAAATAGTCTTTAATTGACTCAACATAAAAATAAGCCAACATGGCTAAAACATATCTTGAAAATATGGGGACTCTGATATCCGGCGACAGTCCGTTCAGGAACGAGAAGCAATTCTGCACCCCTAAAACCAACACAGAGGAAAGGGATGGTCAAATTGCTGTGCTGCTTCCAAACCACCTCTGGCATGCCAGGGTCTTTATGCAGGTCCTCGATGCCAATTCTTGCCTGCGGCCACAAAATATCCACTGGCCACAAGTGAAGGTGAGTGGAGGACGTGAAGGTGGATTTCTACCAGCTTCAACCGCAAGCAGTACCACTCCTAAAAAATGAGAGCAAATAATCATTGACACGTCATCATGACAGTCAATTCTCAGTGCAGGCTATCTAGAGTGTCTTTCCTTTTTAACCATTTCAAGAGTTCAAGGAAACATTCTTGGAGCATCTACTGTGTTTGGAAAGACCCAAGGTCCCCCCCTCCCCCAGGCACACTAATGCTTACTTGAAGTGGAGCCCCATCCTGATTTCATGATGTGCTTGAAAAGCTTGCCTCTCTGGTCTACGTGGCTCATGAAGGAGTGTTCTTGGGCTCACACCAAAACAAGGTGCTTGTTTGGGGAGCAATGGACAGGAGAGAGGGGCCAAGGAATGCTGGCATGGGAGCAGCTAAATGAATGATTTTGGCTGCTCTGTGGTAAGCGGCTGCTTTTTAAAAGTCAGCAGCTACCGTTTTTGTAGCTGATGACTGTTATTTTTTGATAGGTGGAGTGTAAATCCGCTTTAAATGTACTGTACAGCATTTCTGACAAACGCGGCTTAAGATATGGTGTGGCCCTAGGGTCAATGTGTGTTTAGAATACTTCCAAATTGCACATACAAAAACACTACATCGAAATGCATGTTCCATTTCTATAGCATGTTAAACAGAAGAAAAATGCACTTACATAATGTTAGCATGCGCAAGTAAAAGTAGACAAAATACACATACTTTTATTCTGGCTTCACATACATGCATTGTGGTCTAACACCGCACTCCTGGGCAAATCACATGCAATTTGTGTGCGTTGCAATTAGAGACAAACATTTTGCACACCTCAAATTGCACCGCATCCGGGCCAAAAATGTGCAGGACCCTTTTTCAGGGTATGCACATGGGTGTGAATAGGCATGCGATCCAATTTGGCAAATCGCAATACGCTTTGAGTACCAATTTTGGTGTGTTGTTAACTTCACCTAGAAAGCCGCAGCAGGTGGCATGAAGGGGTTGCGGTTGTGATGCGGTGCAGCGCTTGCACAGAAAACACTGCAAATTTCACATCGCATCTGTGTGAAACCAGAATGTGCCAATATGTGGCTTAACAAAGCACAGTGGTCAGTGCAGATTATTTTCAATCCATGTTTTTTTACACTTTTCATTCACTGGTTTAACTCAGGTGATCGTTAATCACAATTATCTCCGGAGATCACATGCAGCCCCTCAACCATCTACACATATCTCTGGAAATCTATGCAGATCTCCTTGAAAAAAAGTCTCCTCTCTTCTTCGGAAAACAATTGTCCTCCACCTCATAAACAGGGGGACAGAGAAGACTTCTCCTTGATAACTAAAATCAGATTAATTATCTGTGCTTAATAAACATACACCAATACTGCAAATGCATTGTACTGTCGAAGGCATTGCACACTAACGCATTGCACACTAAAAATGTCAAATGTGTTAGTGTGTACAGTGCATGAGTGTAAAATGCTTTAGTGCACACTGCAGTGTACAACGCATTGCACACTGTAATACACTGTACAATGTAATACCGTGTATACCAACACATTGTAGACTGTAATGCAGGCCATAGATGGGTCGAAAATCGGCCGATTTTTCGGCCGAAAATAAAATCGGCCGATTTTCGGATCGTTAGTGGGCTATTTGTTCGGCCGTTTTTCGGCATTTTGGCAGATTTTTTTTATCGGTAAAGTTGGAAAAAAAATCGTCCGATTTTGCTGATCGGCCAATTTTTGCGGTAATAATGGGCAAATCGGCCGATTTTTTTACCGATAAAAAATCTGCGCATGAGCAGTGACCTGCAAGAGGAAGACAAAAAGAAGAAAAAGAAGAAGAGGAAGAAGAAGAGGATGAAGAAGAGGATGATGATGATGATGATGAAGAAGAAGAGGATGATGATGATGATGATGATGAAGAAGAAGAAGAGAATGATGATGATGAAGAAGAAGAGGATGATGATGAAGAAGAAGAAGAGAATGATGGTGATGAAGAAGAAGAAGAGGATGGTGATGATGAAGAAGAAGAAGAGGATGATGACGATGAAGGAGAAGAGGATGATGATGATGAAGAAGAAGAAGAAGAAGAAGAGGATGAGGATGATGATGAAGAAGAGGATGATGATGATGATGATGATGAAGAAGAGGATGATGATGAAGAAGAAGAAGAAGAGGATGATGATGAAGAAGAAGAAGAGGAGGTTGATGATGATGAAGAAGAAGAGGATGATGATGAAGAAGAAGAGGATGATGATGAAGAAGAAGAAGAATGAAAAATAAGAGGAATTCCAGCCCGGCAAAAAGTGTCCCTGCAGAGAGCTCTGCTATTTCTTTGACAGTTCTTTGACAGTTCCTTGACATTTACAGTGGTTGCAACATTGTATCTACGTATTTGTTTCCGAATAAAAACATCTGTATCCTAAATGGATACAAATAGATACATTGTTGCAACCTTTGTAAATGTCAACGAACTGTCAAAGAACTGTCAAAGAAATAGCAGAGTTCTCTGCAGGGACACTTTTTGCCGGCTGTAGACGGGATGAAAATTGCTGATTTTTTTTACCATTGCTGGTAACGTCGGCTGCTTGAACGACCGATTTTTTGTTTTTTTAAAAGAAAAATCGGCTGTTTTTCTCCCCGTCTATGGCCTGCATAATGCACTGTACACTGTCATGCAGGATAGAGCTACGCATTGCACACTGATACCGTGTACACCAACACATTGTAGACTTAATGCACTGTACACTCTCATGCAGGCTGGAGCTGCGCATTGCACACTGTGATACGCTGTCCACTGTCATGCAGAATCCAGCAACGCATTGCACACTGTAATACCATGTACACCAACACATTGTAGAATGTAATGCATTATACGCAGTATACATGTCCAGATATTCAAAGATTAGCCATGAAGGCCTAGCTGGTTACCTATTGGGCAACTGCAGATAGCCGAATAATGCTACACTGCATCCAGGCAGCTCTGGGAGGGCGTCATATGACATCCTGGCAGAACGCGCTCTCCGTGATTGCTGTGTCCTAAGGACACAGCTGATCACGTGATGTGGTAAAAGGCCAATCACAGCGGCTTTTTACCATGTGATCAGCCATGTCCAATGACACGCTGATCACCGGGAAATGCATTTGCCGGGTCTTGGCTGCACTTTCATCACGCTGTCAGAATATGTGGAAAGTACTGCCGAGAACCAGCAGTTATCAGAGCAGGGGTCAGCCCTGATGATCAGTGCCCACCAGTGCCACCCAACAGTTCCGCCCACCTGTGGCCAGCAGTGCCACCCACCAGTGCTGCCTCATCAATGCACATCAGTGTTGTTAAATTACTGGTTTACCAAATGTTATAATATAAACAGACTTTTATTCATTATGAGCTATTTTGTTGTTTATCGAGCAAAAAGTAAAACACACAGCAGCAAGTCAATACCACCCAAAGAAAGCTCTATTTGTCTGCAAAAAATGATATAAATTTAAGATGGGTACAATGTGGCATGACCACACAATTGTCATTCAAAGGGTAACAGTGCAGAAAGATGAAAATTGGCCAGGACAGGAAGGGGGTAGGAGTACCCAGTAGGCAAGTGGTTAACATTAGAGATGAGCTCCTGGTGGTGCCCAGCTATTGTAGTGTGGATTGGAGGGGTCTCTTGGTTTACCAACCCAGACTTTATCCGAGACCCATCTGCCAAAAAGATATTCAGGCCTTGCTCCTTGGTCTGCAATGGAATCGGTTGCTGCGCTGCAAAACCAAGATCGACAAAGCAGGTACAGGCCAGCGAATCAATTATGGATGTCGCTGATACGACTCATCCAGGATAGAGATGAGCGAAGTATTCAAAAATTCGATTCGGCTGATTCGGCGAATTCGAGGAATAAATTCGATGCGATGCGAATATATTCGCTGCGAATTTAACTTATAAAAAGGGTGTTTCTAGGCTTCAGAGAGCCTTTATATTAATGCAGAACATTGTACCTTTAATTTAAATGCCCTTGTCTGCTGGGGAAGAGAAATATTACTGTCAGTCAGCATGACATGCAGATGAGTGCCGTCGATCTTAGAATCACCGCACACTTCACTCATTTGGGCAGTCACGGGGCCAAAACCAGAGTGTGGAGCCACAGTGTGGCGGTGGAGGCAGCAGCAATGGGAGGCCATACAGCACCCTATGACAAAATGGAACCCACCAGCAGTGTGAGGAGACCTGAAAGTGGCACATGGCAGAGTGTGGCGATGGAGACAGCAGCAATGGGAGGCCGTACAGGGACCCATGAGACACTCTGGACCTGGCAGCAGCATGAGGAGGCGGTACGGGGGCCCATGGCAGATTACGGGCCTGGCAGCAGCAATGGGAGGCCCGTAATCTGCCAGCACCCTATGACAAAATGGAACCCACCAGCAGTGTGAGGAGACCTGAAAGTGGCACATGGCAGAGTGTGGCGATGGAGACAGCAGCAATGGGAGGCCGTACAGGGACCCATGACACACTCTGGACCTGGCAGCAGCATGAGGAGGCGGTACGGGGGCCCATGGCAGATTACGGGCCTGGCAGCAGCAATGGGAGGCCCGTAATCTGCCAGCACCCTTTGACAAAATGGAACCCACCAACAGTGTAAGGAGACCTGAAAGTGGCACATGGCAGAGTCTGGCGATGAAGTCAGCAGCAATGGGAGGTCGTACAGGGACCCATGACACACTCTGGACCTGGCAGCAGCAAGAGGAGGCGGTACAGGGGCCCATGGCAGAGTGGCGAAGCGTAAGCAGCTTAAATTGAAGGCCATACAGAGGCCTATGTTAAAAATAATAACATGTTTGGGGCATGATTCATGGCGGATTTAGTCAGTTGTGTCAGGAACTGGTGGTTTGAAATCCAGACTAATCTACGCCTGATTCATTTTCACAAACGTGAGTCTCTCCACACTTTGGGTGGACAGTCGTGTCCTCCGCGGAGTTACAATACCTCCTGCCGCACTAAACACGCGCTCCGATGCCACGCTACTGGCCAGGCATGACAACCTTTCAAGGGCAAATTCAGCTAGTTGGGGCCAAAGGTCAAGTTTCGTTGCCCAGTAGTCAAGGGGATTGTCTTCCTCGGTTGGCAGGGTGCTGTCCAAGTAGGCCCGAGCCTGTTGTTTGAGGTCCTGCTCCAGGTCCACCTGATGCTGCTGCTGCTGCGGCTGGTTAGTAGTTTCCTCACTGCGCTGGTGAAGAAAGCTACTCATCATCGACTGCAGACTGAGGCAGCTGCTGCTGGTGGAGCTGCCACTGCTCCTACCACCCCACCCCTCCCCTGCTGCCATGGCAGCGGAACGCGAGTGCACAGGGCCCACAGTGTCTGAGGATGGACGTTGGCGCCGAAAGGCAGAGACCAACTGACTACATAGGTGGTTTTTATAGTACGTTATTTTGGCCTCTCTCTCAGCAGGTGTGAAAAAGGCCACCATTTTTGAACGGTAGCGAGGGTCCAACAAGGTGGACAGCCAAAAGTCATCCCTCTGTCTGATGGTTATTATTTGGCTGTCGCTACGCAAGCAACCAAGCATGCTATGGGCCATTTGTGCCAAGGAATGCGAGGGACTCCCTGCCTCCATCTCCACAGCATACTGCCACGGTGCGTCTGGGTCCTCTGCCTCCTCCTCCTCCTCTACCAGATGCTCCTGCTCCTCCACTCCTGTCCGCTGAGTGGAAAAACCACCCATTTCACTCAATAATTCCTGAGCACCAATGTCCTCCTCTACCTCCTCCTCTTCTTCCTGTCCTGCCCCCACAGGGGTCATGTGGCGTTGAGATCTGTGCGCCACGTCTACCGCACCCTGACCAGCCATTGTTAACAGCATTTGTTCCAGGACGTGCAACAGAGGAATGACGTCGTTCATCCCATAGTCCTGCCGACTCACGAATAGCGTGGCCTCCTCAAAGGGTCTGAGCAAGCGGCAGGTGTCACGCATGAGCTGCCAATGGCTGACATCTAAGTTACATAGGGGAGTACCTTTATCCGCTTGTAACATCAGGAAATCGGTGATGGCCTTTCGCTGTTCGTAAAGGCAGTCTAACATATGTAGGGTTGAATTCCACCTTGTTGCAACGTCACAGCATGAGGAGGCGGTACAGGGGCCCATGGCAGATTACGGGCCTGGCAGCAGCAATGGGAGGCCCGTAATCTGCCAGCACCCTATGACAAAATGGAACCCACCAACAGTGTAAGGAGACCTGAAAGTGGCACATGGCAGAGTCTGGCGATGAAGTCAGCAGCAATGGGAGGCCGTACAGGGACCCATGACACACTCTGGACCTGGCAGCAGCAAGAGGAGGCGGTACAGGGGCCCATGGCAGAGTGGCGAAGCGTAAGCAGCTTAAATTGAAGGCCATACAGAGGCCTATGTTAAAAATAATAACATGTTTGGGGCATGATTCATGGCGGATTTAGTCAGTTGTGTCAGGAACTGGTGGTTTGAAATCCAGACTAATCTACGCCTGATTCATTTTCACAAACGTGAGTCTCTCCACACTTTGGGTGGACAGTCGTGTCCTCCGCGGAGTTACAATACCTCCTGCCGCACTAAACACGCGCTCCGATGCCACGCTACTGGCCAGGCATGACAGCCTTTCAAGGGCAAATTCAGCTAGTTGGGGCCAAAGGTCAAGTTTCGTTGCCCAGTAGTCAAGGGGATTGTCTTCCTCGGTTGGCAGGGTGCTGTCCAAGTAGGCTCGAGCCTGTTGTTTGAGGTCCTGCTCCAGGTCCACCTGATGCTGCTGCTGCTGCGGCTGGTTAGTAGTTTCCTCACTGCGCTGGTGAAGAAAGCTACTCATCATCGACTGCAGACTGAGGCAGCTGCTGCTGGTGGAGCTGCCACTGCTCCTACCACCCCACCCCTCCCCTGCTGCCATGGCAGCGGAACGCGAGTGCACAGGGCCCACAGTGTCTGAGGATGGACGTTGGCGCAGAAAGGCAGAGACCAACTGACTACATAGGTGGTTTTTATAGTACGTTATTTTGGCCTCTCTCTCAGCAGGTGTGAAAAAGGCCACCATTTTTGAACGGTAGCGAGGGTCCAACAAGGTGGACAGCCAAAAGTCATCCCTCTGTCTGATGGTTATTATTCGGCTGTCGCTACGCAAGCAACCGAGCATGCTATGGGCCATTTGTGCCAAGGAATGCGAGGGACTCCCTGCCTCCATCTCCACAGCATACTACCACGGTGCGTCTGGGTCCTCTGCCTCCTCCTCCTCCTCTACCAGATGCTCCTGCTCCTCCACTCCTGTCCGCTGAGTGGAAAAACCACCCATTTCACTCAATAATTCCTGGGCAACAATGTCCTCCTCTACCTCCTCCTCTTCTTCCTGTCCTGCCCCCACAGGGGTCATGTGGCGTTGAGATCTGTGCGCCACGTCTACCGCACCCTGACCAGCCATTGTTAACAGCATTTGTTCCAGGACGTGCAACAGAGGAATGACGTCGTTCATCCCATAGTCCTGCCGACTCACGAATAGCGTGGCCTCCTCAAAGGGTCTGAGCAAGCGGCAGGTGTCACGCATGAGCTGCCAATGGCTGACATCTAAGTTACATAGGGGAGTACCTTTATCCGCTTGTAACATCAGGAAATCGGTGATGGCCTTTCGCTGTTCGTAAAGGCGGTCTAACATATGTAGGGTTGAATTCCACCTTGTTGCAACGTCACAGCATGAGGAGGCGGTACAGGGGCCCATGGCAGATTACGGGCCTGGCAGCAGCAATGGGAGGCCCGTAATCTGCCAGCACCCTATGACAAAATGGAACACACCAGCAGTGTGAGGAGACCTGAAAGTGGCACATGGCAGAGTGTGGCGATGGAGACAGCAGCAATGGGAGGCCGTACAGGGACCCATGAGAGACTCTGGACCTGGCTGCAGTATGAGGAGGCGGTACAGGGGCCCATGGCAGATTACGGGCCTGGCAGCAGCAATGGGAGGCCCGTAATCTGCCAGCACCCTATGACAAAATGGAACACACCAGCAGTGTGAGGAGACCTGAAAGTGGCACATGGCAGAGTGTGGCGATGGAGACAGCAGCAATGGGAGGCCGTAAAGGGACCCATGAGAGACTCTGGACCTGGCAGCAGGATGAGGAGGTGGTACAGGGGCCCATGGCACATTACGGGCCTGGCAGCAGCAATGGGAGGCCCGTAATCTGCCAGCACCCTATGACAAAATGGAACACATCAGCAGTGTGAGGAGACCTGAAAGTGGCACATGGCAGAGTGTGGCGATGGAGACAGCAGCAATGGGAGGCCGTACAGGGACCCATGAGAGACTCTGGACCTGGCAGCAGGATGAGGAGGCGGTACAGGGGCCCATGGCAGATTACGGGCCTGGCAGCAGCAATGGGAGGCCCGTAATCTGCCAGCACCCTATGACAAAATGGAACCCACCAGCAGTGTGAGGAGACCTGAAAGTGGCACATGGCAGAGTGTGGCGATGGAGACAGCAGCAATGGGAGGCCGTACAGGGACCCATGAGAGACTCTGGACCTGGCAGCAGCATGAGGAGGCGGTACAGGGGCCCATGGCACATTACGGGCCTGGCAGCAGCAATGGGAGGCCCGTAATCTGCCAGCACCCTATGACAAAATGGAACACACCAGCAGTGTGAGGAGACCGGAAAGTGGCACATGGCAGAGTGTGGCGATGGAGACAGCAGCAATGGGAGGCCGTACAGGGACCCATGAGAGACTCTGGACCTGGCAGCAGCATGAGGAGGCGGTACGGGGGCCCATGGCAGATTACGGGCCTGGCAGCAGCAATGGGAGGCCCGTAATCTGCCAGCACCCTATGACAAAATGGAACCCACCAGCAGTGTGAGGAGACTTGAAAGTGGCACATGGCAGAGTTAACATGTTTGGGGCATGATTCATGGCGGATTTAGTCAGTTGTGTCAGGAACTGGTGGTTTGAAATCCAGACTAATCCACGCCTGATTCATTTTCACAAACTTGAGTCTCTCCACACTTTGGGTGGACAGTCGTGTCCTCCGCGGAGTTACAATACCTCCTGCCGCACTAAACACGCGCTCCGATGCCACGCTACTGGCCGGGCATGACAGTCTTTCAAGGGCAAATTCAGCTAGTTGGGGCCAAAGGTCAAGTTTCGTTGCCCAGTAGTCAAGGGGATTGTCTACCTCGGTTGGCAGGGTGCTGTCCAAGTAGGCCCGAGCCTGTTGTTTGAGGTCCTGCTCCAGGTCCACCTGATGCTGCTGCTGCTGTGGCTGGTTAGTAGTTTCCTCACTGCGCTGGTGAAGAAAGCTACTCATCATCGACTGCAGACTGAGGCAGCCGCTGCTGGTGGAGCTGCCACTGCTCCTACCACCCCACCCCTCCCCTGCTGCCATGGCAGCGGAATGCGAGCGCACAGGGCCCACAGTGTCTGAGGATGGACGTTGGCGCAGAAAGGCAGAGACCAACTGACTACATAGGTGGTTTTTATAGTACGTTATTTTGGCCTCCCTCTCAGCAGGTGTGAAAAAGGCCACCATTTTTGAACGGTAGCGAGGGTCCAACAAGGTGGACAGCCAAAAGTCATCCCTCTGTCTGATGGTTATTATTCGGCTGTCGCTACGCAAGCAACCGAGCATGTTATGGGCCATTTGTGCCAAGGAATGCGAGGGACTCCCTGCCTCCATCTCCACAGCATACTGCCACGGTGCGTCTGGGTCCTCTGTCTCCTCCTCCTCCTCCTCTACCAGATGCTCCTGCTCCTCCACTCCTGTCCGCTGAGTGGAAAAACCACCCATTTCACTCAATAATTCCTGAGCACCAATGTCCTCCTCTACCTCCTCCTCTTCTTCCTGTCCTGCCCCCACAGGGATCATGTGGCGTTGAGATCTGTGCGCCACGTCTACCACACCCTGACCAGCCATTGTTAACAGCATTTGTTCCAGGACGTGCAACAGAGAAATGACGTCGTTCATCCCATAGTCCTGCCGACTCACGAATAGCGTGGCCTCCTCAAAGGGCCTGAGCAAGCGGCAGGTGTCACGCATGAGCTGCCAATGGCTGACATCGAAGTTACACAGGGGAGTACCTTTATCCGCTTGTAACATCAGGAAATCGGTGATGGCCTTTCGCTGTTCGTAAAGGCGGTCTAACATGTGTAGGGTTGAATTCCACCTTGTTGCAACGTCGCAGATCAGACGATGCTGTGGAATTCCGTTCTGCCGCTGCAGCTCAAGGAGGGTGTGCTTTGCGGTGTAGGAATGGCTGAAATGCATGCAAAGTTTACGTGACATTTTAAGGATGTCTTGCAGTGGCTTGGTGGATTTTAGGAACCGCTTGACAACCAGATTGAACACGTGAGCCATGCATGGCGCATGGCACAACCTTCCTTGACGCAGAGCAGACACCATGTTCTTTCCGTTGTCGGTCAACATGGTTCCGATTTTCAGTTTGCGCGGAGACAGCCATCTGTCGATTTCTCTGTTCATTACACTCAGAAGTTCCTCCCCTGTGTGACTACGTTCGCCAAGGCATACCAGGTGCAGCACAGCGTGACACCGTTGCGCCCTGCACATGTGATATGCCGGTCGGGTAATGGGACTTGGCACGGGGGTGGCGGCTGAGGACACGGCGGAAGAAGAGGTGGTAGAGGCGGACATCTTTGCTGGACCAAGGACGTGCAAACGTGGAGGCAAAAGCGGCGTGACCTGTCCAAGTTGCTGGTGCGTCTGTGCCGGCACCACGTTCACCCAGTGGGCCGTAAATGACATGTACTGTCCCTGACCGTAGTTACAGCTCCACACGTCGGCGCTGCCGTGCACTTTGGCAGAGACCGACATGCTCCAAGACTGGCCCACCATCTCTTCTACATGTGAATGCAGGGCTGGCACTGCCTTTTTGGCAAAGAAATGCCGGCTTGGCACTCTCCACCGCGGCGCGGCACAAGCCATCATTTCTCGGAAAGGTGCTGAGTCCACCACTTGGAAAGGGAGGGACTGCAGCACCAGCAACTTGGACAGGAGGACGTTCAGCTTCTGCACCGTCGGGTGCGTGCTCGCAAACTGTTGTCTCTTGGAAACGGATTCCAAGAAAGACTGCTGACGGAATCCGTGAAGAGGAGTAGCAGGAGAAGGAGCATCTGAACGAGCGGAAGATGCCAACGAGCGACAACTCCCCTCAGCAGAGGTGTTGGAGCCTTGACTGGCTGATAGAGGGCGATTGACGTCGGGTGACGGAGCAAGTAACGGAGCGGGTGATGGAGCGGGGGCTGGGGCAGGCAGAACCGCCGTATCTTTATCACGGTTTTCCCAGGCCACCAAATGGCGACGCTGCATATGCTGACGCAACGCTGTAGTCCCAACATGGGCCCCCTGGCCACGCTTGACTTTCTGGCCACATAGTCGACATACGGCTACGTTTACTTCCTCGGGCGGCTTGACAAAAAATTGCCACACCGCCGAGTAGGAAACTTTGCCCCCGCTACTCCTCACTGGCTGACTGCTACTTCCTCCGTGCACACCGGCACCACTACTGGCCGTGGTGGTAGGCTGCAGTGGAGCTGGTGCTGTACTCCGTGGCCGTTTGCCTCCACTGACACTGCTGCGACCCTGCTGCCTCCTGGGCAACCCACCGACTGTTTTGCTCGCTGCCAAGCTGGCACCCTCTTCTCCTGATGATGCAGAAGAAATAGCCTGATGACGACGAGGCTGCCAAGTGCGATCAGCCTCATCATCATCAATTAGGGTCTCCGCCTCACTACTAGCCCCCTCGGCTGCGTGTGGGTCAAGAGACAGACCTGTCTCTAGACCGGCTACCGAGCCACTCTCCTCGCCACTACTTCTTCGCCTGGCTGCTGAAGAGGCGGATGTCTCCCCCCGTTCCTGACCGCCCTCTGTTAGCTCTTCCTCACTGTACAGTGGGGCTGAGCCCACAGCATGCGATACTTCGCTTGGTGAGGGAACACCAAAGGACAGTGGCAGGTAGAGGACACGTGATTTCAGTGGGCTTGCTCCCGGGCCATGCCAACTAACGGTTGTGTCTGACGTACCCACCGACCGTTGGCTGTAGGTGTCAGAGGTGACCTGGGAAGAGGAAGACGACCGAGCCAACCAATCGATGACGGCAAGGTTGTCGGTGGAGACACGACCACTGGATGACAACGGGAGCACTGGCCTCTGGCTGCGACTAGTGCTGCCTCGACCCCTTCCTCTGCTGCCACGTCTGCTCGCTCCTAAAACATTGCCTCCTCTGCCACTCCTCCTGCGTGTTGTCTGACATACTCTTTAATTCAACGATTCTGTGTCCCTCAGTAACAATTCTGTGTCTGTCCCTGAGTAAAAATTCTGTGTCCCTGAGTAACAATTCTGTGTCCCTGAGTAACAATTCTGTGTCCCTCAGTAACAATTCTGTGTCTGTCCCTCAGTAACAATTCTGTGTCCCTCAGTAACAATTCTGTGTCTGTCCCTGAGTAACAATTCTGTGTCCCTGAGTAACAATTCTGTGTCCCTGAGTAACAATTCTGTGTCCCTCAGTAACAATTCTGTGTCCCTCAGTAACAATTCTGTGTCCCTGAGTAACAATTCTGTGTCCCTCAGTAACAATTCTGTGTCCCTCAGTAACAATTCTGTGTCCCTCAGTAACAATTCTGTGTCTGTCCCTGAGTAACAATTTTGTGTCCCTCAGTAACAATTCTGTGTCCCTGAGTAACAATTCTGTGTCCCTCAGTAACAATTCTGTGTCTGTCCCTGAGTAACAATTCTGTGTCCCTGAGTAACAATTCTGTGTCCCTGAGTAACAATTCTGTATCCCTGAGTAACAATTCTGTGTCCCTCAGTAACAATTCTGTGTCCCTCAGTAACAATTCTGTGTCTGTCCCTGAGTAACAATTCTTTGTCCCTCAGTAACAATTATGTGTCTTTCCCTGAGTAACAATTATGTGTCTTTCCCTGAGTAACAATTCTGTGTCCCTGAGTAATAATTCTGTGTCCCTGAGTAACAATTCTGTGTCCCTCAGTAACAATTCTATGTCCCTCAGTAACAATTCTGTGTCCCTCAGTAACAATTCTGTGTCTGTCCCTGAGTAACAATTCTGTGTCCCTCAGTAACAATTCTGTGTCCCTCAGTAACAATTATGTGTCTGTCCCTGAGTAACAATTCTGTGTCTGTCCCTGAGTAACAATTATGTGTCTGTCCCTGAGTAACAATTCTGTGTCTGTCCCTGAGTAACAATTCTGTGTCCCTCAGCAACAATTCTGTGTCCCTCAGTAACAATTCTGTGTCCCTCAGTAACAATTCTGTGTCCCTCAGTAACAATTCTGTGTCTGTCCCTGAGTAACAATTCTGTGTCCCTCAGTAACAATTCTGTGTCCCTCAGTAACAATGCTGTGTCCCTCAGTAACAATTCTGTGTCTGTCCCTGAGTAACAATTCTGTGTCTGTCCCTGAGTAACAATTCTGTGTCCCTAAGTAACGGTTCTGTGTCCCTAAGTAACGGTTCTGTGTCCCTAAGTAACGATTGTGTGTCCCTAAGTAACGGTTCTGTGTCCCTAAGTAACGGTTCTGTGTCCCTAAGTAACGGTTCTGTGTCCCTAAGTAACGGTTCTGTGGCCCTAACTCTGTCCCTCAATACAGACAGGTGGTCTGTCTCTCTTGAATGACTGGAGGCTAATGGAGAATTCTAAAATGGCTGCAATTTATAGCTCGACCATTACACAGTGCTGGCTGGCTGGCTGCTGATTGGCTAATGCGATCACATGTCATGAATGAATGCATTATGGGTCAGCGCGCCTTGTCTGCGTGCCTTCCCAGAGATCCCCGCTCCGTCGCCGCACATGTCGCCGCCATTTTTGGAAAAATTTCGATTCGCGCATCCGAAGTCTGCTAATTGAATCGAAATTTTCCTAATATTCGAAACGAATTCCACTTCGCCAAGTTCGATTCGCTCATCTCTAGTTAATATCATTGACCCATCAATACCCAGGAGCTAATGTACAGATAAGTAGCATGTGCACCAAGTGAGATTCTGCTAGGCCCCACCCAAAAAATTGCAATTACCTGTCCCTCACATGTTATAAACATATTTGCAATGGCCACACTTACTTTACATATAAGGATCATCTCCTCAGTTGAGAACTGTGCTCTCGCCATGTACAAATGCCAACCAAACTTACAAAATATTTCCAACTCCAGAAACCTCCAACCACTGTCATCCACTTACACTCCTCACAACCACTTCAGGGTGCGCGCGCACATGACGGACTTCCAGGATGATAGCCGTTCATGCACCATGGGGACACCTGTTTGGCGCTTGTTTGCAATCGCACATTTTTTTGTACGCGATCGCGCATTTTTTGTGCCTGGTCGCGCATTTCTATGCGCGACTATGATAGCTTTCGCGAATATGTGTTTCTTATTGATTTGTTTTTTTAACCTTGGCTAATATTTGTTGCCAAAGGCCAAGAATCAACAAACTGCACTATTTTATTACTGTAAATCGAATTGTAGAAAACCTGTAGCTGGCTGCACAGTGAATATGACATTTAGAGATGAGCGAATCGAACATGGCGAAGTGGAATTCGTTTTGAATATTGGGAAATATTCGATTCGCGCCGAATCCGAAAATTAGCCAACTTCGGATGCATGAATCAAATTTTCCCAAAAATGGCGGCGACATGTGTGGCGACGGAGCGGGGATCTCTGGGAAGGCGCGCAGACAAGGAGCGCTGACCCATAATGCATTCATTCATGACATGTGATCGCATTAGCCAATCAGCAGCCAGCCAGCCAGCCAGCACTGTGTAATGGTGGAGCTATAAATTGCGGCCATCTTACAATTCTCCATTAGCCTGCGGTCATTCAAGAGAGACAGACCTGTCTGTATTAGGGACAGAGTTAGGGCCAGAGAGACTTTAGGGCCACAGAATCGTTACTTAGGGACACAGAATCGTTACTTAGGGACACAGAATCGTTACTCAGGGACACAGAATTGTTAATCAGGGACACAGAATTGTTACTGAGGGACAGACACAGAATTGTTACTGAGGGACACAGAATTGTTACTGAGGGACACAGAATTGTTACTCAGGGACACAGAATTGTTACTCAGGGACAGACACAGAATTGTTACTCAGGGACAGACACAGAATTGTTACTGAGGGACACAGAATTGTTACACAGGGACACAGAATTGTTACTCAGGGACACAGAATTGTTACTGAGGGACACAGAATTGTTACTGAGGGACACAGAATTGTTACTGAGGGACACAGAATTGTTACTCAGGGACACAGAATTGTTACTCTGGGACAGACACAGAATTGTTACTGAGGGACACAGAATTGTTACTGAGGGACACTGAATTGTTACTCAGGGACACAGAATTGTTACTCAGGGACACATAATTGTTACTCAGGGACAGACACAGAATTGTTACTCAGGGACACAGAATTGTTACTCAGGGACAGACACAGAATTGTTACTGAGGGACACAGAATTGTTACTCAGGGACACAGAATTGTTACTCAGGGACACAGAATTGTTACTCAGGGACAGACACAGAATTGTTACTGAGGGACACAGAATTGTTACTGAGGGACACAGAATTGTTACTCAGGGACAGACACAGAATTGTTACTGAGGGACACAGAATTGTTACTGAGGGACACAGAATTGTTACTCAGGGACACAGAATTGTTACTCAGGGACAGACACAGAATTGTTACTGAGGGACACAGAATTGTTACTGAGGGACACAGAATTGTTACTCAGGGACAGACACAGAATTGTTACTGAGGGACACAGGAATTGTTACTGAGGGACACAGAATTGTTACTCAGGGACACAGAATTGTTACTCAGGGACATACACAGAATTGTTACTGAGGGACACAGAATTGTTACTGAGGGACACAGAATTGTTACTCAGGGACACAGAATTGTTACTCAGGGACACAGAATTGTTACTGAGGGACACAGAATTGTTACTCAGGGACAGACACAGAATTGTTACTGAGGGACACAGAATTGTTACTGAGGGACACAGAATTGTTACTCAGGGACACAGAATTGATACTCAGGGACACAGAATTGTTACTCAGGGACACAGGATTGTTACTCAGGGACAGACACAGAATTGTTACTGAGGGACACAGAATTGTTACTGAGGGACACAGAATTGTTACTGAGGGACACATAATTGTTACTCAGGGACACAGAATTGTTACTCAGGGACAGACACAGAATTGTTACTGAGGGACATAGAATTGTTACTCAGGGACAGACACAGAATTGTTACTGAGGGACACAGAATTGTTACTCAGGGACACAGAATTGTTACTGAGGGACACAGAATTGTTACTCAGGGACACAGAATTGTTACTGAGGGACACAGAATTGTTACTCAGGGACACAGAATTGTTACTCAGGGACACATAATTGTTACTCAGGGACACAGAATTGTTACTGAGGGACACAGAATTGTTACTCAGGGACACAGAATTGTTACTCAGGGAATGACACAGAATTGTTACTCAGGGACACAGAATTGTTACTCAGGGACACAGAATTGTTACTGAGGGACACAGAATTGTTACTCAGGGACAAGAATTGTTACTCAGGGACAGACACAGAATTTTTACTCAGGGACACAGAATTGTTACTCAGGGACACAGAATTGTTACTGAGGGACACAGAATTGTTACTCAGGGACAGACACAGAATTGTTACTGAGGGACACAGAATTGTTACTGAGGGACACAGAATTGTTACTCAGGGACACAGAATTGTTACTCAGGGACAGACACAGAATTGTTACTCAGGGACACAGAATTGTTACTCAGGGACACAGAATTGTTACTCAGGGACAGACACAGAATTGTTACTCAGGGACACAGAATTGATACTCAGGGACACAGAATTGTTACTGAGGGACACAGAATCGTTACTGAGGGACACAGAATTGTTACTCAGGTACACAGAATTGTTACTCAGGGACACAGAATTGTTACTCAGGGACACAGAATCGTTACTGAGGGACACAGAATTGTTACTCAGGGACACAGAATTGTTACTCAGGGACACAGAATCGTTGAATTAAAGAGTATGTCAGACAAGACGCAGAGGAGTGGCAGAGGAGGCAATGTTTCAGGAGCGAGCAGACGTAGCAGCAGAGGAAGGGGTCGAGGCAGCACTAGTTGCAGCCAGAGGCCAGTGCTCCCGGTGTCATCCAGCGGTCGTGTCTCCACCGACAACCCTGCTGTCATCGATTGGTTGGCTCGGTCGTCTTCCTCTTCCCAGGTCACCTCTGACACCTACAGCCAACGGTCGGTGGGTACGTCAGACACAACCGTTAGTTGGCATGGCCCGGGAGCAAGCCCACTGAAATCACGTGTCCTCTACCTGCCCCTGTCCTTTGGTGTTCCCTCACCAAGCGAAGTATCGCATGCTGTGTGCTCAGCCCCACTGTACAGTGAGGAAGAGCTAACAGAGGGCGGTCAGGAACGGGGGGAGACATCCTCCTCTTCAGCAGCCAGGCGAAGAAGTACTGGCGAGGAGAGTGGCTCGGTAGCCGGTCTAGAGACAGGTCTGTCTCCTGACCCACACGCAGCCGAGGGGGCTAGTAGTGAGGCGGAGACCCTAATTGATGATGATGAGGCTGATCGCAATTGGCAGCCTCGTCGTCATCTGCCAGGCCCGTAATCTGCCATGGGCCCTCGTACCACCTCCTTATGCTGCTGCCAGGTCCGTAATCTGTCATGGGCCCCTGTACCGCCTCCTCATGCTGCTGCCAGGTACAGAGTGTCTCATGGGTCCCTGTACGGCCTCCCATTGCTGCTGTCTCCATCGCCACACTCTGCCATGTGCCACTTTCAGGTCTCCTCACACTGCTGGTGGGTTCCATTTTGTCATAGGGTGCTGGCAGATTACGGTCCTCCCATTGCTGCTGCCAGGACCGTAATCTGTCATGGGCCCCCGTACCGACTCCTCATGCTGCTGCCAGGCCCGTAATCTGTCATGGGCCCCTGTACCGCCTCCTCATGCTGCTGCCAGGTCCAGAGTGTCTCATGGGTCCCTGTACGGCCTCCCGTTGCTGCTGTCTCCATTGCCACACTCTGCCATGTGCCACTTTCAGGTCTCCTCACACTGCTGGTGGGTTTCATTTTGTCATAGGGTGCTGGCAGATTACGGGCCTCCCATTGCTGCTGCCAGGCCCGTAATCTGCCATGGGCCCCCGTACCACCTCCTCATGCTGCTGCCAGGTCCAGAGTGTCTCATGGGTCCCTGTACGGCCTCCCATTGCTGCTGTCTCCATCGCCACACTCTGCCATATGCCACTTTCAGGTCTCCTCACACTGCTGGTGGGTTCCATTTTGTCATAGGGTGCTGGCAGATTACGGGCCTCCCATTGCTGCTGCCAGGCCCGTAATCTGTCACGGGCCCCCGTACCGACTCCTCATGCTGCTGCCTGGCCCGTTATCTGTCATGGGCCCCTGTACCGCCTCCTCATGCTGCTGCCAGGTCCAGAGTGTCTCATGGGTCCCTGTACGGCCTCCATTGCTGCTGTCTCCATCGCCACACTCTGCCATGTGCCACTTTCAGGTCTCCTCACACTGCTGGAGGGTTCCATTTTGTCATAGGGTGCTGGCAGATTACGGGCCTCACATTGCTGCTGCCAGGCCCGTAATCTGCCATGGGCCCCCGTACCGCCTCCTCATGCTGCTGCCAGGTCCAGAGTGTCTCATGGGTCCCTGTACGGCCTCCCATTGCTGCTGTCTCCATCGCCACACTCTGCCATGTGCCACTTTCAGGTCTCCTCACACTGCTGGTGTGTTCCATTTTGTCATAGGGTGCTGGCAGATTACGGGCCTCCCATTGCTGCTGCCAGGCCCGTAATCTGCCATGGGCCCCCGTACCGACTCCTCATGCTGCTGCCAGGCCCGTAATCTGTCATGGGCCCCTGTACCGCCTCCTCATGCTGCTGCCAGGTCCAGAGTGTCTCATGGGTCCCTGTACGGCCTCCCATTGCTGCTGTCTCCATCGCCACACTCTGCCATGTGCCACTTTCAGGTCTCCTCACACTGCTGGTGGGTTCCATTTTGTCATATGGTGCTGGCAGATTACGGGCCTCCCATTGCTGCTGCCAGGCCCCTAATCTGCCATGGGCCCCCGTACCGCCTCCTCATGCTGCTGCCAGGTCCAGAGTGTCTCATGGGTCCCTGTACGGCCTCCCATTGCTGCTGTCTCCATCGCCACACTCTGCCATGTGCCACTTTCAGGTCTCCTCACACTGCTGGTGGGTTCCATTTTGTTATAGGGTGCTGGCAGATTACGGGCCTCCCATTGCTGCTGCCAGGCCCGTAATCTGCCATGGGCCCCCGTACCGACTCCTCATGCTGCTGCCAGGCCCGTACTCTGTCATGGGCCCCTGTACCGCCTCCTCATGCTGCTACCAGGTCCAGAGTGTCTCATGGGTCCCTGTACGACCTCCCATTGCTGCTGTCTCCATCGCCACACTCTGCCATGTGCCACTTTCAGGTCTCCTCACACTGCTGGTGGGTTCCATTTTGTCATAGGGTGCTGGCAGATTACGGGCCTCCCATTGCTGCTGCCAGGCCCGTAATCTGCCATGGGCCCCTGTACCGCCTCCTCATGCTGCTGCCAGGCCCGTAATCTGTCATGGGTCCCTGTACGGCCTCCCATTGCTGCTGTCTCCATCGCCACACTCTGCCATGTGCCACTTTCAGGTCTCCTCACACTGCTGGTGGGTTCCATTTTGTCATAGGGTGCTGGCAGATTACGGGCCTCCCATTGCTGCTGCCAGGCCCGTAATCTGCCATGGGCCCCCGTACCGCCTCCTCATGCTGCTGCCAGGTCCAGAGTGTCTCATGGGTCCCTGTACGGCCTCCCATTGCTGCTGTCTCCATCGCCACACTCTGCCATGTGCCACTTTCAGGTCTCCTCACACTGCTGGTGGGTTCCATTTTGTCATAGGGTGCTGTATGGCCTCCCATTGCTGCTGCCTCCACCGCCACACTGTGGCTCCACACTCTGGTTTTGGCCCCATGACTGCCCAAATGAGTGAAGTGTGCGGTGATTCTAAGATCGACGGCACTCATCTGCATGTCATACTGACTGACAGTATTATTTCTCTTCCCCAGCAGACTTCAAGGGCATTTAAATTAAAGGTACAGTGTTCTGCACTAATATAAAGGCTCTCTGAAGCCTAGAAACACCCTTTTTATAAGTTAAATTCGCAGCGAATATATTCGACTCGAATCGAATTTATTCCGCGAATTCGCCGAATCAGCCGAATTGAATTTTTGAATACTTCGCTCATCTCTAGTGACATTCATTAGTACATAACAATATTGTGGTGCAAGCGGGTTTTTTTTTTTTTTTTTTGGTTTTGAAAAAGCCAGTTTGCACACACTTGCATATGCACGCTCTTACAAGCTACATTTGAGCAGATTATATAAGTATACAAAGTAACTATTAAGGTTGTTCATATATTGAACATAAAATAAACACAAAAACATCGGTCAAACATTTATTGATTAAATATATCTTCATTTATTTGGTCAGCAGGAACAAGTAGGTACAGTCAATATCTTGGTGAGTCACAAAAATAGGATTGATGTGGCAAAAATAAAACACTCCTGCTCATAAGAGTTTACATTCTAAAGATACTTCTAATGAACTTTGCGTGCACAGGTTATAGCAGGAAACAAAGGGGAAGATGAATCAAGTAACATTTTCGTGCACATAGGATTTACTTACACAATCACTTAGTATAAAGATCCATTCACAAAAAAAGTCTACAGATCAAAATATCAAGAAAACAAAGCATGTGAAAAAAAAACCCTCCCACCTCTACAAATCCCCTACACATACATTTGTCAGCAGGTTTGTCAGAAAAATGCATTGGAGTCTAAATAAGCAAGCAAAATTAAAACAAGAGCAGATTTTAAACAAAACGATTGACATGTGTGAGGCTTTCAATGCAAAGAGAAAAAACACAATCATTGTGCAATAACACACAAACACACTTTACAAGGCCAAAAATATGCAAACATTTCCAGCCCACTTCCAAACACAGCCTGAGTGGTGTCTGGGGCAATTCAGCACAAAATCTCTTCTTCCCCCAAACCACTACAAGCAAGGACTTGGTCAAAAACCACACGGCCTAGTAACAGGCCAAATCACTCACTACTGCACGTCTTTATATAAGCTAGGTTGTATTTGGAGCATGCCAAACAAGGCCCCACCCCCAATTAAGCCACACCCACCACTGACCTTAATTTGGTCAGTGAAAGTGTTTTCACCTGATGAATCCGCTTCCTACCTGCATTAACCCTTGGTATACAGGCCCCACAAATCAGAAAGAAATATACAGTGAAATGTACGTGTGCAGCATACAACAGAACATTGAGCAGGGATGTGAAAGGGAACCCCAATTGGAACCTTTATTGCTACTATGGTCACAATTCCCTCCAGATTATCGCATGAGGTAAGACAGTCACATGACCACATCTTGTGTGCAATACTGAAAATGACAAATCGATTTGACTAGTATGGTGAATTTCCCATCAATTGGCGAAACACTCCAGAAATCAAACATCACCAAACATTACACTCTGGGCAAAGCTGATTTACAAATCATGCGACTTACAGTAAAGTTGACCATTTCAATGCAATTTTCAAGACATCTGACACAGATCTCTATGCAAATTGCCACTAAAGTAGAACATGTACTACTTAAGAAATCAGTGTTTGAAACGCACCCATATGGTCGCTCTAATAGCAGACAATAGGGTGCGACTTTGCAGACGATTTACAACTTGCATGTTGTGCAAATCACATGCCAAGCCCCACTCAATGTGCACGCTATTGGAGCGTTCATATTGTTGTGGTTCAAACTTGGTCGGAGCCGCAAGTAATGATAGAGTAATGAATACACTACTTTTCATGCAATTTGCTGAGAAATCGGTGTCGAATGTCTTGCAAATTGCACTTGAAATCACCATGTACCCCGACTTTGAAATCATGCAACTTCTATGCAAGTCACATGATGTGACTGTGGTGTCAATAACACCACTTAGAAATCTGCTTTAATGTGACCGGGTAGCCCCCAGTAACATTGTTTGGGATTGCCATGCAATTGGCATGACAGGCGACTTGCAAATCGTAGACCGAGTCGTACCCTATTGGCCACTGTAGGCTCTGTTCACATCCAATTGGATTGTGAACTCGTGCAACTACACTGTAAGTTGGGCAATTGCCGCATCGGATTAGATGTGACAGTGGTGTTAGCCCCCAGTAACATTGTGTGCAATTTGCCATGCAAAGGGCAAGTTGCTGGCCATGCCAATCGCATGACAAGTTGCATCCAGGGTGTGCAATTTCAGGTGCGATTTGTGAATTGCCATCGTACCTGATATTGGATATAATCAATGTGAATGTGAGTGTATTAACATACGCCATTTGTTGCAGCGAGAGTTCAAAGGTATTTGAAAATTTTGGCCATTTATTAGCAATTTAACATCTAGACTCAAATAGAAATCGCAATGCTACACACAATTGAAAACACAACTAGTTAGTAATTCTCTAGAAAACACAGTAAAATTGGCAACTTAAAGAGTAATTTTCAATTGCATATAGTGTGAACGAAGCCGGTAAATCAACAAAGGAAATAAATCTTTGAAGGCGTGCGGTACCTGCCTGCTGGGGTAAGGGTCTGCTTTGTATTTGGTGGAAAAATCCATGCCAGTATTTGTGACAAGTTTGATGTGTGGATTCACCAACCAAGTCTTTTCTCTCTCGCTCACTCTTCTGTATGTCTCTCTTTATCACTCTTCAGTATGTATCTCTCGCTCACTCTTCTTCGTCTCACTGGCTCGCTCTTCTCTCTCGCTCACTCTTCTGTATATCTCTCTTTATCACTCTTCAGTATGTATCTCTCGCTCACTCTTCTTCATCTCACTGGCTCGCTCTTCTCTCTCACTCTCACTCACTCTTCTGTATGTCTCTCTTTATCACTCTTCAGTATGTATCTCTCGCTCACTCTTCTTCGTCTCACTGGCTCACTCTTCTCTCTCTCTGTCAGCTCTTTGCTTGCCAAATCCTTCACAAAAGTGGGTGGAGTGTAAACGATCATTATCAAATCTATTAGTGGTCCAGGCCCTTATGTTATCACATTTTAGGGATCATTTAGACAGAAAGCAAGAATGTTGCCAGAACATTTATTTGAAGACAGCCACACAGAGAAATCATGCTACTTCCTTGCCGTGGTTGGGATTCAAACCGACAACCCTAGAGTTGTGAGGCAGTAGTGCTAACCACTAATCCACAGAGCTACATTGCTAACCCAGCCTGTATTTCTGTGCTGTGAATCAATCCTAGGTCCCTGGGCAAGGTCAATGTAACTAGCCAGATATCTCCAATGTGACACAAATGTTGTGCTATGTTGCCAATTCAGATGTATGTTGGTTCTATGTATCCCAATACAAAGGATTGCAATACTAATACAGGCGTACCTCAGTTTACCAACGCCTCAGGGAACGTCATATTTGGGGTACAAATGCCAAACCATTTCAGTTAATTGTTCTGTTTACAAATGTTTGAATAATTTGGTATGGGCATGTGGCCTAGTATGGTTCAGGAGGGGGGGAGGCGCTCGCTGTCCCCCCCCCCTTTCGTGACCTGCCGGGCCGATAAGTATGTGTTATGGATTTTGGGGGGTACCCCATGCTGTTTTTTATTTAATTTCAGTGTGGAGTTACCCCTTAACATCCATACGAGACCCGAAGGGCTTAGTATGGATGGGAGGGGGGACCCCACGGCGGGTTTTTTAAAAATTGTTTCTAATTCCCCGCAATACTTTTACATTCAACTGTCAGTGGGGAACTCAGCTGACAGCTGAAACATGAGCGCTGCATTGGTTTTTACTACTAAAACGCCGCATGAGTTGATAACATAACTCATGCGGGATTTTAGAAGCGACAGCCATGTGTTAATGTTTCAACTGTCAGCGGGGTTCCCCACTGACAGCTGAATGTAAAATAATTTCCTTTATTGCAAAATAATAAAAAAAAGAGCGTGGGGTCCCCCCTCCCATCCGTACCAAGCCCTTCGGCTCTGGTATGGATATTAAGGGGGAACTCCACGCTGAAATTTAAAAAAAACAGCGTGGGTCCCCCTCAATATCCATACCAGACCCTTATCCGAGCATGCAGCCCGGCAGGTCAGGAAAGGGGGGGGGATGAGCGAGCGCCCCCCCCTCCTGAACCATACCAGGCCACATGCCCTCAACATGGGGGGGTGCTTTGGGGCAGGGGGGGCTCCCCCCCCAAAGCACCTTGTCCCCATGTTGATGAGGACAAGGGCCTCTTCCCCACAACCCTGGCCGGTGGTTGTGGGGGTCTGCGGGCGGGGGGCTTATCAGAATATGGAAGCCCCCTTTAACAAGGGGGCCCCCAGATCCCGGCCCCCCCCCCACGTGAATGATTCTGCGGTACATGGTCCCGCAGACTCATTCACAAAAAAACTAAGTGTGTTGTAAAAAAAACACAGCAAGCATGTGACATGGGGCGGGTCACTCGGGTGATGTCCCTGGCTGGCCCCGCACCATACCTATATAAGAAATGTCAGCTAGCCTATTCTTCACAAGGCTGGAAGCCTCGGACGGGAGCAGAACCTTTTTTTTTTTTTTCTTTTTTCGGGTTCCTGCCGCCGCCGCGATTGACGTTGGATCTACTTCGGGGGACATTGTTTTAATAAAGGACTTGTCAAAGACCCTGTACTGTGTTTTTTTTACACCACACTTTTTTTTTTTGTGAATGAGTCTGCGGGACCATGTACCGCAGAATCCTTCACGTAGGGGGGGCGGGATCTGGGGGCCCCCTTGTTAAAGGGGGCTTCCAGATTCTGATAAGCCCCCCTCCCGCAGACCCCCACAACCACCGGCCAGGGTTGTAGGGAAGAGGCCCTTGTCCTCATCAACATGGGGACAAGGTGCTTTGGGGGGGAGCCCCCCTGCCCCAAAGCACCCCCCCATGTTGAGGGCATGTGGCCTGGTATGGTTCAGGAGGGGGGGGGCGCTCGCTCATCCCCCCCCCTTTCCTGACCTGCCGGGCTGCATGCTCGGATAAGGGTCTGGTATGGATATTGAGGGGGACCCACGCTGTTTTTTTTTTAAATTTCAGCGTGGAGTTCCCCCTTAATATCCATACCAGACCTGAAGGGCTTGGTAAGGATGAGAGGGGGGACCCACGCTCTTTTGTTTTTTTTTTTTTATTGTGGACCTTTATTTTTACATTCAGCTGTCAAAATAAATATTATCTAGACCTTTGAAATAAGTAAAATCATTACAGAAATAATTATAAAGGATAAGAAACAAAAATAGAATCACTAGAACTAAGGAAATCTAATTAGATTACATGAAGATATGCTTAGTGCTGTTTATTAAACACAGTAGTCACGACCGAGTGCCGGCTGTCAGAGGAATCCACAGTAAGATTCACTATTAGGCAGTGGCTAAAAAGCAAACGCCCATGGCAGAAGTCTAAAATGTGTTCTGCACATGCTCAGTTATATCTGCCAAAGACACTGCACGGGCGTCTAGATTTTTACTGTGTCGATTTCCTTGAAAAAAACGATTAACACATTCTTAATTTTTTTGGAAATAGCAGATATTGTTTAAAGTGAAGTCCTGATATTTGGCAAAGCAAATATCTAAGTGAACATGTCTCTGCAGTGATTTTTCATGGTGTTAGACGTGCTTCTTAGCAAGTCTGCTTTGTGAGTCTGAATTCCGGGCGTGTGTCTTTTTGTGAATTAGATTGGGCATCTGCTTATGGGCGCTGGTCAATAATGAATTTGGTTGCAGGGTAAAAAATAGATGGTCGCCCATGAAAATTGGGCGTTAGCCCATGAATATGCGCCCACGCCCAATAGTGAATCAAGGCCAATATGTCTTCCTTACCACAGTTCTTTGAGTTGTGCTTTCATGTTTGACTTGAAAGAGCAGGCATATGGAAAGTCAAAGCAGGACTTTTGAGTTTATACATGATATCCCGAGGTGGAAGACACAGCAAACCTTCTGGCAATGGCACATATTGATGTGCCATCCTAGAGGAGTTGGACTGCCTGTGCAACCTCTGTAGGGTCCAGGTTTTGCCTTATGCTACCAGCAGTGACACTGTCCCTAGCCAAATGCAAAACTAGTTAAAAACAGTCAGAAAAAATGAGTAAAATTGTCAGTGACCTCCACCTGTAAAACCATTCCTGTTTTGGAGGTCATTTCATTGTTGCCCATCTAGTGCACCTGTTGTTAATTTAATTAACACCAAAGCAGCTGAAACTGATTAACAACCCCCTCTGCTACTAAGCTGACCAGATCAATATCTTAGGAGTTTAACTGACTTGATGCTATACTCTGATTAAAAAGTGTTCCTTTGATTTTTGTGAGCAGTGTATAATAAAACAACACATTTCAGTGGAAACTGCATTTATTTTACAACATACTCCCATGCTACATTTATACACTTATCCCAGCATTTAACTAATGCCTGGAAAGCTTTGAAAAAAAAAAGATTTGTCAGTACACCTGAACCATCCTAGGACAGCCTGAATGATTGTGTTCACCATTCCACAGAAAGATTAGTCTTTCTGCAATTTCACAACAGGTTATGTGTCAATTATAAAGGATCAGGCATTCCACAAATGTTCATAGGAATGACTGCTGCGGGTTGGGAACCACCATGGCCGGGATTGTCACTGACGGATGTATGGCTATCTTTGAAACATTTACACCATTCATATGTCTTACTGTGCCTGAACGTCTTATCACTGTACTGCATTTGAAACTTTCTGTAGATATCCTCGGGTTTTACGCCTATGTTCACATGAAACTTCATAACCACATGCTGTTCCATGCATACACTGTTTTCTGCCATCTTGAATATTGATCTCTGGACTGGCCTATGACATGTGCACAGCTATCACTACTTACACCACTATCACCACTTACTACTGCGTGCAGTACCGCCACTTTAGTATCTCTTCTTATACCTGTAAAATTAAAACTCTCAGTTTGACTTGAATGCCCCTCGTATATACACACAAAAGTACAGACAACATTCTCTACAACACCAGTTTTACTTTTTCTTCCCCCATATGAGTGATCACTAAAGTGGCTCCCACCAAATTCGTAACAGAAATTTTTATGTGTGGATGACCCCAGACAATTCCAGTGATCCAGTGGTATATTATCTATTTAAAAGTCAGAGCAGATTTTTTTTAAGCACCCGCTCCTCTATATGTCAAAATTATATTCAGTAATATTTATGAATTTCAAAAAATTTCAAATACAAATAATGGCTGGATACCAAACTAAGATTTTTTTCTTTATCTAAACAATGCACAGTATTTTAAACAATGCACAATACAGTATATAGTCATGCCAGAAAAAATGAAAAATACCATTTCATGGATTTAATATTGGTGCAATACAGAGAGCATGTGGACATGGGGGAATATTGCAGGCAATAAACCGTTATGACCCATAGACAATACGTGATCAGCAAATTGACAATTGCACAGACAACAAAAGGATAACTGTTCAATACACGTGCAAATGTTGAAGTATATAAAAATAATTGTGGCAATCGCAATGCCACAAAATATTATGGCAGCAAGTGCGGTGCATCCAGCAATACTGGTGGCCCTGCTTTAAATTGGTGGTCAGTGTAGATAACACCTCTTATACTGGTGTTTGGAGCTCTGGGCCCAAATGGAAAAATTAGATTTGATTTTAAAGTCAGAGAAGGGAGCTCTCTGTTAAACGGAGCCCCAGGGGGTTATAATGGGCCCCAGAATAGTGGGAACAAAGTCTAAAAGGATAAGAGCATGACAAGTTAATGCAAATCCTTTTACTTTTCGCTGCCCATCCCTGCACTTTTAAACTCAGGTGGCCAGACCATGTTTGCGATATTTCCTTTTTTTTTTTCCATTTTTACCCTACAGATAACAGCGTGGGTCCCCCTCAATATCCATACCAGACCCTTATCCGAGCATGCAGCCCGGCAGGTCAGGAAAGGGGGGGGACGAGCGAGCGCCCCCCCTCCTGAACCATACCAGGCCACATGCCCTCAACATGGGGGGGTGCTTTGGGGCAGGGGGGCTCCCCCCCCCAAATAATACATTTTCTAAAAGCACAGGACCAGTAGAATATAAAGAAGATGCTACTGATGTTTTTAGGTCCTGAGATATCTACGCAAATGTTTATCAATTCGCTATTTTCACTAAAAATACACTATAATCAATATTAGTGGATACATACATGGCACAATTTCTGCTAAATTCCTGCTAAATATAAAAGCTACAACTGTACTGAGTTAATGAATGTTTGTAAATTTTGAATTGCGCCTTTTTGTGAAATGGTGAAAACGGAAGATGCCCTAAACTGTAAATAAGAACAATTTAGTCTATCTCAATCTGCAGGATATTGTTTTTCATTTACAGCTTTCAGAATTTTCTGAAAGCACATGACCTGTAGAATAAAAAAAAAGTGCTACTGATATTTTAGGCCCTGCAATAGTTGCACAAATGTTTATAAACTTGCTATTTTCACAAAAAATACACTACAATCATTATAGTGCACACAATCACAACATAACTTACAAAATTCCAGCTAAATTGCTACTAAGGCCTCGTTGACATGGGGCATACTAAAGTATTTGCCCATGGAGGGATGTGTTTACCCACCCAGGTGTTCTGTGCATCCCCATGCAGGCAGTCCCATTCATGTCAGTTGGGGTGCAGCAGTTGCTCTGGCACAGCTGCTGCTTCCAATCTGATATCTGTGTGGGTGCACAGCCCCGAACACAAACAATGTGAGCTCAGGGACAAGTGCCTAGACCCACGCGGATGTCAGATTAGGAGCGGCAGATTGGGAGCAGCAGCTGTGTTTATCCAGTTGCTACAGCCCAATAGATATCAATAGGACTGCCTGTAGTGAAGATGCACAGGACACCTGTTATTTGGAGGGGGGAGGGGCTTTGGTGAGATATCAGAGGTGTAAACAGACCCCTGATGTCTCTTTTTTTTTGAGACAGAGAAAGGGACTTGTTCTAAGTAGAGCAACCTTTAATCAGTGTTCATTCGAGTACAGCAGGACTGTACAAATGGGAAAATACAGATAGTAATAATACTTTAATATTGACATGACTAGATGGAAGAAAGTTTAGGTCCTTCTTGTATTAACGATATTGCATTCAGTCAAAGCCATTATGGCTTCAGCTTCAGGCTGCAGAGGAGAAATTCTGAGAGAAGGGGGGGGGGGGGGAGAGGTGCCATTGTTTTTAAATGCTTATGTGTGACTTTTTGCTAGACCCCCAGACTGTAAAAATGTCACAGCTTTAAACTGAGTTGACGAGCTGAGATTTGTAGTTCTGCAGAGAAAGGGAAAATAGGTCCTGATTAGTGTCATAAAATAATGGTGTGAAGCAGTACTACCAATTATGCTGTAATATGAAACATTATTATGTTTATTATTTTTAAAGGGGGATATAGAATTTACAAGGAGGCCTTAAGGTCTGATATGTTGGAAAACGCTTTGTAGCTAATGAAGACTGAGTAGTTAGCTTGAAAAAAAAAATATAAAAATGTAAAGCCTGTACTGTTAACATTCTATCCCTTCCCCTGAACCCTCCTTTGTGCATCTTGGGTCCTGTATATTATACCTGTCCTTAATTTAGGCTAACTCTGTGCTTAGGTCAATGACAGTATTGATACAACTGACCCTGACAGCTGCTGTACAAGACGGGACACATGGCATGTAATTATATCCCTGCTTTGTGCTTAACATACATTTTAATTTGTTGAAATGTGGGGAAATTCTCAAAAATCAGTCAACTTTATTGTGATAGCTGATAATTAACGGTGGTGTGCAATAGTTGAAAAGAACTTCCAATGAAAATGTTCTTCTGTGTAGACAAGTGCCATTTGGGCCATGTCTTTAACTAGAGTGGGATAAATAAAATCTGGAAATGATGCAATAGTGTCTGTTTGATCTACAGACTGAGAAAATGTATGTGTTGTAAAACTTGGACAGACTGTTTAATCTGCTAGTGTGTACAATTTAGAGAGGAATGGCCAAAATGATAAGGAGGAAATGTATCCTTTCCAGAGTTAGCTAATGCTAATTTACATTGAAAGAGTTTGATCACTAATACAGATGAGTTCTGGCACCACATCCTATTTTACCTAGTTCATTTAACAAGCATAACTGTCACCAATGTGCGTAACCATTTTCCCACATGGGATGAACATTTATCTATTGAGAGTTCTATTTTTCATTATCTAAACTTGGGAAGTTTATTTATTTATCTATTTCAGGTACTTGTATAGCGCCGTCAATTTACGCAGCGCTTTACATATATATGGTACATTCACATCAGTTACAGCCTGTCAGGGAGCGAGGAGCCAGACACACAAGGAGGTGCAATTAAAGGTAGGTTTATTATACAAAAACAAGATAGAGTCTATGCAAGTCCAACAGCAACAGCGGACAACTTGGTAGATTAGTAGCCAGGAGGGATGGTCGCCAGAGCCGGGGTCAGAAGCCAGGAAGGATGGTCGCTAGAGCCGGGGTCAGAAGCCAGGAAGGATGGGCGCCAGAGACGGGGTCAGAAGCCAGGAAGGAGTCTTGCCAAAGCCGAGTCGGTATCCAGGAGAGCAATGAGAAACTAACAGGAGCTTGCTGCTGTGCAACAGACAGGACACGAATGCAATGGACAGCTACAAACAGCAGACTTATATGTGATAAGCCGCCATCTCCTGGTGGAGGAGCCGCAGGGGGCTGAAAGCATAAAGGATCCCACAATGCTTTGCAGACACCTAAGATGGATGCCAGCACATGGAGCAGCACAAGCCCTGAGGAAAGGTAGGACCTTGACAGTACCTCCTCCTCAAGGGCCCCTCCCCCTCCGCGGCTCAACATAAGGATTCTGGGGAAAGCAGGCGTGAAAAGCGCAGAGGAGGGCAGGAGCATGAACATCCACGGAAGGAACCCAGGAACGCTCCTCGGGACCATAACCATGCCAATGGACCAGGAACTGCACCCGACCGCGGACCAACCAAGAGTCCATGATGTGGCTCGCCTCATACTCCTCATGACCGTCAACCCGGATAGGACGAGGCCTAGACGGAGAGGCAGGAAAGCGATTACAGACCAGAGGCTTCAACAGGGATACGTGGAAGACATTGGAGATACGCATCCCAGGAGGAAGAGCAAGGGCATAGGCAACCGGGTTCACCCTGCGGAGGATGCGGAAAGGACCAACAAAACGGGGAGCCAGTTTCGGTGCAGGCGCCCGAAGATTGAGGTTACAAGTGGACAACCACACCCGATCTCCGACCTGGTATGAAGGAGCGGGCAACCGTCTACGATCAGCCTGGAGCTTCTGGCGCTGTGCTGAGTCCTTCAAGGACCTCTGGATCTGCCCCCAGGAGGATTGCAGGGCAGCAAGATGGTTATCCACAGCCGGAATGTCCTGTGGCAAGAACAACTCAGGCAATACAGCGGGTTGGAACCCATAGTTGGCCATGAAGGGAGACATCCCGGAGGAGGAGTTGACAGCCGAGTTCCTCACAAACTCTGCCCATGGCAGGAGATCGACCCAATTGTCTTGATAGTCTGAGATATAGCAGCAAAGGAATTGTTCTAGGGCCTAGTTGGAACGCTCCGCAGCCCCATTGGACTGCGGGTGGTAGGCCGAAGAGAAGGAGAGCTTGATACCCAACTGGGAGCAGAAGGCGTGCCAGAACCTGGACACAAACTGACTCCCACGGTCCGAGACAATCACCTTAGGTAACCCATGCAAGCAAAAGATCTCCCTGGCGAAAACCGTAGCCAGTTCTTGCGCAGTCGGCAATTTCTTGAACGGAACACAATGGCACATCTTGGAGAAACGATCAATGACCATAAGAATGACCGTATGGCCTCGAGACGCAGGGAAAGTCTACAATGAAATCCATGCCCAGGTGTGACCAGGGACGCTCCCCATTGGGAATGGGTTGCAGAAGGCCCAATGGAAGATGCCGAGGAGATTTATTCTGGGCACAGACAGAAACATGCCGCTACATATGAGGTGATGTCAGAACGGAGAGATGGCCACCAGAATAAACGAGAAACGACCCAGGACAACTGGTTCCTCCCTGGATGACCGGCAGTCTTGCAATTATGGTAGGTGCGCAATCCCTCAGGTACGAAACATCTACCAGCCGGTCTCCCAGAGGGAGCATCAGTTTGAGCCGCCAAAATCTGCTCCCCAAGGGGAGAAATCAGGCTGGTACGAATGGCAGCCAGGATCTGATCTGGAGGTATGACCGAGGTCGGCTCAGAGTCCTCCCTAGACAGCTCAGAATATTGCCACGACAAGGCATCAGCCCTGACATTCTTGGAGCCAGGCAAATAGGAAACCACATAGTTAAAATGCGACAAGAACAGAGCCCACCTGGCCTGACGAGGCGTCAACCTCTTAGCTTCCGAGAGATACGTCAGGTTCTTGTGAGAATGAGGACCGGAACCGCAGAACCCTTGAGCAGGTGCCTCCATTCCTTGAGAGCCTGAATAATGGCCAACAACTCCCTGTCTCCAATCTGGTAGTTGCATTCTGCGGAGGAAAGCTTCCTGGAGTAGAACCCACAGGGAAGTAGGGGTCCATCGGGCGACCGACGCTGAGACAGGAGGGCGCCTACTCCCTTCTCAGATGCATCAACCTCGAGGACAAAAGGCAACCCAGGATTGGGATGAGACAGTATCGGAGCCGAAGCAAAGGCGGATTTCAGAGCTTCAAAAGCTAAGATGGCCTTGGTGACCACTCGTGGGGATTACTGCCCTTCTTGGTCAGATCTGAGAGAGGCTTGGCCAGCGTGGAGAAGTTCCTGATAAACTAAGTATAGAGGAGAATAAGGCCCATAGAAGCAATGAAGAAAAAAAGTAGTAAAGGAGGTGGGCCTAAAGGGTCCCAAACGGGAACGATTAAACAATATACATTCCAGGGAAAAGTGACTCCAGAAAGATCCCAAGGCATAAACTGAAGGGGTGAAGGGGATATCAGTCTGGAAAGCAGCCCTAGACTATCATTGGGTCTAAATGTTAGCAGTCAACAAACAATAGGAAATATGGAGATGAGAGAGAGAGAAAGCGAACTACAAGTACCGAATAAAAAAGAAATGGCAGAGATGTTTAAAGAACTAGAGAAGACAATAAAGCAAGAAATAGCAACTATCCAAAATGATTTGGGGCAGGTGTTGGTGAGAGTGGAAGAAACGGAGGAGAAAGTTAAAAATCAGGCCCAAACCATAGCGGAATTAGAAAAGAAAATAAAGAATATGGGGAAAATGCAGAAAAAATTGATATATGAGATAGAGGTACAAGAAAATTGGGACAGGAGGAGTAATCTTAGGATAAGAGGAGTCCCAGAGAACGCTAAAGGGGAAACACTGCAAGAATTAGTAGGTAAAATCTTAAACTCCATAATGGATAGACCTGGCCCAGAGTTGATCAATTTGGAAGATATCGTGAGAATAGGAAAGCGGCAACAAGGCACTGGGAAGGAAAAACCAAGGGACATAATTGTTAAATTTAACAAACATGGGGATAAAGAAGCGATTTGGAAGAAGATCAAAGGAAAAGCATCAATTAGATATGGAGAAATGGATATTCAGATATTTGCAGATCTTACACCGGAGACTCTGTGGAGGAGATCCCTGAAACCCCTTTTAGAGCAGATGAGGAAAAAGAATGTGTTTTATAGATGGGGGACCCCAGCGTGCCAAATTGGATGGAAAGATGGAGTTACAGCTTATTTGAGATTTCCGGAAGACTTGAGAGATTTCTGTAAAAAACTTAAGTTGAAAAGAATGGAGATTGCCGGATGGGAGGAGGAGGAGAGAGAAATAGGAGTGATAAAGACAAGAGGACTGGCAGTCTGCTAGAAGGAAGAATTAGGGTGGGAGGGGGGAGAGAGGAGAGAGGGAGTTTTTTTTCTCCCTCTCCCTCCTCCTTTCTCTCTCTTTCTCTCTCTTTCTCTCTCCCTTGCCCATTTTCCTTCCTTATAGTATGTTACTTGGAGTTCTGTTTCGGGGGCATGTGAAATTTTAAAGAGTTAATTAAAAGTTAGAGGGTACTGGGGAGGTGGGAGGGAGGAGGAGCTGTCCATGGGCGGAGTTTGACCCCAAGTATTAAATCAAAGGTGGGGATCTTGGCCTACAAATGATTAATAGGTACATTAGTAGCCTAAAAATGGGAAGGGGGCGGTTGGGGGGATGGAAGGGGGAGGGGTATTAGGGTTAACACTCTGCAGGATTGAGGGAGGTACAAAAGCAAGGGAAAAGAGGAGGAGGGATGGAGGTGAAGAGGAGCGATATAAGAAGGATGGAAGAACTACAAGTTATCACTTATAATGTAAAGGGGTTGCATTGTCCTGGGAAGAGATTTAGGTTAATTAAAGAACTTCACCATAGAGCATCTTCAGTGGTTTTTTTTGCAAGAGACACATTTTGAGATGGAATCTAGGGTTAAGTTAAAATCTAGATATTATCCAACATGGTATTATGCAGATTCCCCGATTAGGAGAGCAAAAGGGGTGGCAATAGGATTTGCAAAAAATATAAGGTTTGAGTTGGAGGATAGAAAAGTGGACCCAGAGGGGAGATATTTGTTTTTGAAGGGTAAACTGCAGGAGGTGGAGTGTACAGTAGCTAACATATATTGTCCAAACAAGAAGCCGGAGATATATCTGAAAGGTGTGCTAACTGATGGACTTTAAAAAGGGCCGTTTGATATTGGCGGGGGATTTTAATTTATGTATGGACCCACAAAAGATGCAACCTCTTCTGTGCAGCGAGATGGGAGTAGGTCTCTGAGATTACTAAAGAAGGAGATCCATGAGTTCCAATTGGTGGACACATGGAGAATTATGCATTGGACACATGGAGAATTATGCATATGAAGGATAGAGACTATACATTCTTCTCAAACGCACATGAGATGTATTTGAGGTTGGACTACATATTGATGGAACATCTATTTATTGAGTCAATGGTTGAAGTAGAAATAGGAGCAATGACTATTTTGGATCATGCCCCTGTTGTACTGAAGATGGGATGGGGAAGGGAGAAAACAGGTGGTGTAGGATGGAGGTTGAATGAGGCACTTCTCCTGGATAAGGATACTGCCCAGAAGATTGGGAAAGAAATTGAGAGATTTTTTAGAGAGAATGAGACAGAGGATGTGTCGATAGCTACAGTGTGGGAGTCTCATAAGGCATATATAAGAGGTATCCTGATTGCGATTGGAGCAAAAAAGAAAAGAGAAAGGAGAGAGAAAATTAGTGGGCTCTTAGAGGATATATTTGACCTGGAACAGATACATAAAAATAGTATAGCAAAAGAAATCAAGCAGAAGATAATAAAAAAGAAAGAAGAGCTAGAGACTTTAATGGAGGAGGAGAGAAGGAGAGTCTATAATAAAGTGCTAAGCGAGAGGTATAGATGGGGAGATAGGCCAGGAAAATATCTAATGAGAGCCTTAAGGAAAAAGAAAAATAGGAATTATATTGAAAAAATAAAAAGCTCCAATGGAGAACTGGTTCACTCACATAAGGAGATTGCAAAGGTGTTTATGGACTACTATAGAAAGTTGTATAACATCAATCCCTATGACTCAGTAAACAATACGGAAAATGAAAACAGGTAAAAAAGAAGGATGTATTTAAAAAATGCGGGTTTACCGAAATTAAAAGAAGCACAATTAGATTCCTTAGAAGCAGAAATTACACAAGAAGAAATAAAAGTAGTGTTAAAAAGCACAGAGACGGGGAAAAGTCCAGGACCAGATCGATACACTGTGAGGTATTATAAAAAATTTAGCGAATTACTAATTCCCAAGCTGGAGAAATATATGAATGCTCTGGGAGGAGAGATGGACATGAGGAGAGAATCTCTACAGGCTCATGTGGTGTTGTTTCATAAGGAAGGAAAAGATGCTTCACAGTGTTCTAGCTACAGGCCAATATCATTACTGAACTCAGACACCAAGTTACATGCAAAGGTCCTAGCAGAGAGGTTGAAACAACTTATGCCCGAATGGATACATGGAGACCAGGTGGGTTTTGTCCCAGGGAGGGAGGGCAGGGACAATGGGTTGAAATCCCTGATGCTTATTCAGAGAAGTAGAAAAGGGGAGGTACCGGCGGTGGTTCTTTCGATCGATGCTGAAAAGGCCGTTGATAGAGTAGACTGGGGCTTCATGATGGACACCTTAGAAGCCCTGGGAACTGGAGTTAGAATGAGGGAATGGATTAGAAAGTTGTATAGGGAGCCCTCCGCAGTTATTGTAGTAAATGGGGAAAGAACAGAGCCTATTGGGATGTCAAATGGAACAAGACAGGGCTGCCCACTGTCCCACTTGTTATATGTTATGTCATTGGAGACCTCGTTGTCCACAGTAAGGAAGAATAGAGATATAAAGGTAATTCAGATAGAAGCTATAGAGCACAAAGTGGCGGCCTTTGCAGATGATTTTTTATTTTATGTGGGGAATGTTGGTTATGTGTTATAGAAGACACTGGTAGTGATAGCAGAATTCAGGCTTTACTTGTGTGGCTTAAGTTACAAACATACAGAGCACATTGCAGCAGACATATTACAGACACATTACTTCCTGAAGAGATGATAGAGAGGAAGGAAAGAAGCAGCAAGTTTTACACATACACAACTAGTAACCTTTAGCGTACAGTGCCATCTACTGGTCAAGTGATATTACCACAGAATACTGTATATAGTACATTATAGTACATGCTGTTGCATTCCCAACACCCCTTCTCAACGGCATGTGCATAATTATATGACATTTAGTCTCTTTTGTAGAAAACAATGACGTTCCCTTGGCAAAGGTTTGGTGAGTGCGTCTGCAGTCATCTCCTCTGATGGGCAGTACTGGATGTCGATAACCCCTTGTTCTTGCATGTCTCTGAGCAGATGATATCTTACATCAATGTGCTTGGTTCTTGGGTTAATCTTCTCAGAGTGTGTAAGCTTTCTGCATCCCTGATTGTCTTCAAAGATGGGTGTGGGTTGTGACATATTCAGTCCCATGTCTAGTAGAAGTTGACGAATCCAAATGGCTTCTTGACATGCATGTGCTGCTGCTATGTATTCCGCTTCAGTTGAAGAGAGTGCAACAGTCACTTGTTTCCGATGGTTTTGCGACCAGGAGGGAGTTCTGTTAGTGACCAAGTTTTATTTTCTTGAAGTGATTTTATTTCTTCTTCAGCTGCTTTTCTCCACTGATCGGCTTCCCTTCTCGGCAAAGTTTCTATGTCTTCCCAGGATGTTGGCTCCTGTGTTTGATGTGTTTTAGCAGCGTATGATAACCTGCGGGGTGGTATCCCTTTTGTCATTCGAGAGGATCTTCTGATTTCTTGTTGTTCAGTGGGTTCTATTGGATCGTTGATTGTAAGTTCCACTTCTTGTTCTGGCTCTTGTCCTGCTTCGCATAAATCAGTGTCTCTTGCCGATTCAGTGTGTAAATCCTCTCCACATTTTTCAAAAATTGTATTATCTGGTGCTTCACTTTCATCAAAATAAACACTGCAGCTTACTGTGACCTTGTTGGTCTTTGGACAAAGGATTCTATATCCCTTACTCTGCTCACTGTAGCCAACCAGAATGCCTTCTATGGCTTTGTTCTCCAACTTGGAGCGTTTCTGACTTGGAATGTGGGCATATGCTTTACAGCCAAATACTCTGATATGTCCTATGTTGGGTTTTGATCCATTCCACATTTCATATGGCGTACTCTCAATAGCTTTTGATGGGAGCCTGTTTTGTAGGTATGTTGCAGTCATTATTGCTTCTCCCCAGTATTTGTTAGGTAAGGCAGCGTCCGTAATCATACATCTTGTCATTTCTACAAGAGTGCAATTCTTTCTTTCCGCTACACCGTTTTGCTCAGGAGTGTATGGTACGGTTGTTTGGTGTATAATACCTTGTTTCTTTAGGTATGATTCCATCTCTTTATTCATATATTCCCCTCCATTGTCAGTGCGTATTATTCCAGGTTTCCTTTGAAACTTGTTGCTTGTCATAGCTACAAACTCTTGAAGTTTTTCTAATGTCTCACTTTTGTGCTTCATTAGATACGTTATTGTGTACCTGGAATAATCGTCGATGAAAGTCAGTAAATACCTGTTCCCGCCAGGTGTGATGGTTTTCATTGGTCCGCACACATCACTGTGTATCAGTTCCATGGGTTTAATGGTTTTACTCTGACTGGTCTGTGGAAGAGGGGTTCGGGTGGCCTTTGCTTTGATGCAACACGTGCACTTGCTGAGTGTGTGGCAAGGCAATATTTTCATGTCTTCTGATAGACCTCTCTTTGCAAAGTCCTTTATAGCTTCTGGGTTTCGATGCCCCAATCTTCTATGCCACAGGTGGATGCACTTGTCATGTGGGTTATGAGTTGCCGCATTGGCCTTCTCAGTGATGAGTTTGTACAGATGTTCATTTAACCTTCCTCTTGCTAGAATTTGCTTTCCATTTTGAATTGTGCATTCATTACCTCTGAACTGGACAGTGAGTCCATTGCTTGCAAGGGTTTTCACTGATAGGAGGCTTCCTTCTAGGCTTGGAACATATAGAACATTCTTTACAAGGATGCTCTGCTTGCCCCCTGATGGCGTTTTGCAGTTCAGAAATCCCTGACCTTTACCTTCTGCTGTAATACTTTTCCCATTTGCTAGGAAGACTTTATCTTTTACACTAAAATCAATTTCTGTGAAGAATGTCTCGTCGCTTGTCATGTGACTTGTTGCCCCTGAATCAATGTACCATCCATGTGAGGTACAATTCTGAGTCACTTTAAAAGTACCACTCCATGATGCACTTTCATTTTCTTTCATGACTGCTTTAGCTCTTTCTCTTGTGGGTAGCTCCCGCTTTCGCTGCTCAGCTTTCCAGATTGAACAGTTCTTTTTCAGGTGACCGGCCTTTTTGCAGCGAAAACATACCCTGGTTTCTTTGCTTTGTCTTATGCCTTCATGCACCTTCAGAGCTGCCTCTGGTCTCTCGTTCTCTTCACTATGCAAATTTTCCTTTCTTCTGCTGTATTCATCAATTCATTTTCCCTTAACATATTCTAGCGTCAGTTCAGTTTCCGGTCTAGTTTCTAGAGCATTTATAAGGGCACTGTATGATTCTGGAAGGCTGCACAGAAGTATTGAAACAACATGGTTGCTTTTTAAATCTTCACCTATTGCACCCAGCTGGTCCACAATTTCTAGCATAGCATTTACATGTTCATCCATTTCCTGCCCTTTTTCCAGCCTCATCTTATACAGTTTGCGTAGCAGATATAGTTTGCTGTTTAGGTTTGCATGTTCATGCAGTCTTTGTAATGCAGTCCACATACCTTTAGCTGTGCTTTCTTTCCTTATATGAATGAGCTGATCGTCCTCCACTAACAGGCTTATGACTGCTTTTGCTTGCCTGTTTTTTCTGTCCCATTCTTCCGGGTTGTCATTGGGTCTGTGTGTATCTAGTACCTGCCACAAGTCATCTTTGGATAACAGCATTTCAAGCTTAAACTTCCATAGCTGGTAGTTGGTATTGTTGAGCTTTGCTATTGTAAACTTCATATCTGAAGCACTTGCCATCTTTCAGTGAATTGGATTGTAAATGCAGCACTTACTTGCTTGTAGTTTTCCTTTTTCCAGTGTCTGGAGCTGGGCCCATAACCTGTTGGTTATGTGTTATAGAAGACACTGGTAGTGATAGCAGAATTCAGACTTTACTTGTGTGGCTTAAGTTGCAAACATACAGAGCACATTTCTCAGCAGACAGATTACAGACTCATTACTTCCTGAAGAAAATGATAGAGAAGAAGGAAAGAAGCAGCAAGTTTTACACATACACAACTAGTAACCTTTAGCGTACAGTGCCATCTACTGGTCAAGTGATATTACCACAGAATACTGTATATAGTACATTATAGTACATGCTGTTGCATTCCCAACAGGGAATCCCAGGATAACACTCCCAAACTATCAAATTTAAAAATTAATCCAACAAAAACTGAGATCCTAAATATAAATATTCCAAAAAGTGAAAAAGAGAAAATACAAAAGGAATTCCCCTTCATATGGAAAGAAAGAGATATAAAATATTTAGGAGTAAGACTAACTGCTGCATATATGTATCTGTATAAACTAAACTATATTTCATTATTAAACGAAGTCAAGGAGGAATTAAAAAATTTAGAAAGAGGAATTACATCATGGATAGGACGTATAAACCTGGTAAAAATGATAATTGTACCTAAAATCTTATATAGATTTCAAATGATCCCAATTAAACTCCCAGAAGCTTTTTTCAAGGTAATAAAAAGAATGATAACAAGATACATTTGGAGGAATAAAAAACCGAGAGTGTCTTATGAAATATTGTGTAGAGACAAAGAGAAGGGTGGTTTGGGAGTTCCAGATATTAAGAGATATTACAAAGCAGTAATACTAGGGAGAATTTTTGACTGGACGTTTAATTTAGAGGGGAAAAGTCGGGTAAAAATTGAAAATGCACTTAGTGGAACTAATTTGAATAGAATCATTTGGTTACCTGCACAATATAGAGGATTAAAAGAGGATGTAAGCATATATACTTTAAATGTATTAAGGGAATGGGATAAAGTACACAAATATATGAGGTGGGAGTTTAATTCTATATTAATGCCACTAAGAAACACAGAACTTTTTCCCCCAGGCAGAGAGGAGATAACAGGTAGATGGGTTAAAAAGGAAGATGTTCAACTGAGATATAATGGGGGAGGGGAAATTGAAGCCATTTAAAGATCTGGTAAGGGAAAAGGGAGAGATTTTTGCTAGGTTTGATGAGTGGCGTTATCATCAATTAAAATGTTTTGTGGGAAATCTCCCAAAACCTCTGAGAATGAAAAAGGATTGGAGTTTGTTTGAAAGGTTGATGAATTCACGGGGGGGATGGGAAACACAGCACGGCTAAAATATATAGAATTCTTACAGAATTAGACACAAACACAAAACCAATGCACATAGTGAAATGGGAAAGGGATATGGGGGTGGTATTAGATGAGGATAAACAGAAGAAAATAAATAGATTAGTTCACGAAAATGTAAGTTTGAGGGATGTAGAAATAAACTACAGGTGTTTGATAAGATGGCACAATACACCAAGTGTTGAAAATAAGATATGTGGGGAAAAATCACCATGGTGTTGGAGAGGGTGTGGAGAGTTAGGGACAGTGTATCACATCTGGTGGGAATGTCCAAAAATTCAAGTATTCTGGAAAACAATTATACATTTAATTGAGATCATAACTGAAATAAATATTGGGTTAGACCCAGAGATTTGTTTGCTACATAGTTCAGAGCTATTAGTTAGCAAATATAAGAATTTAGGTTTAGAATATTATTTAAATGCAGCAAAAAGTCTGATCCCTAAGTATTGGAGAAAAACAGAAGTACCGAAAGAGGAGGATTGGATAGAAAGAATAAACTGGATTAGTAAAATGGAGAAGCTCTACTATTTGCAGGAAGATAGGATGGAGATATACCATGCGAAATGGGAAAAATGGAAAAAATCTGGAGTAAACGCGAAAAAGTGAAATGTAGAAGGATATAGAGAGGGTGGTAGGGTAGGATATTCTTTCTTTAGATGAGAGGTTGTGAAAGAATGCAGAGTGGGTGGTTGGAGGGGGAGGGGAGAGGATGGGTGGGTGTGGGGGGGGTAATGGGGGGAAGAGGGAAATGTTTTAAAAGGGAAAAGAAAGGTAATAAGAAATAGTTATGTATATTTGTTGTAAATATGATGAAAGTGTTTGTAATTACTTTGAAAAATTAATAAATATTTAAATTTAAAAAAAAAATACCGTACGGAAGGAGGCAACAAAACCGGCAAACTCATGAATCACAGGGTTATCGTTCTCCCATAAGGGATTTGCCCAGGCCAAGGCCTTGTCTGAGAGCAGCGAGATTAGGAAGCCCACCTTTGACCTCTCCGTAGGAAAAGCGTGGGGTATCAATTCAAAATATATGCCCACTTGGTTAAGGAAACCCCGACACTGACTCGGCTCACCCCCAAAGCGCTGTGGAAGGGGGGCTGAACCAGTCATACCTCTGGGCACGGCAGGTGCGGCAGCAGATGTGGAGGTAGGCACAACAACCGGAGCAACAGCGGGAGCGACCACAGGAGTGACAACCGACCTAATAGCACCAGGAGTAAGGTGCGCTGTGCTTGCAAGCAGCGTCTGCAACACCTGAGCGAACTGATCCAACAAGAGATCCTGCTGATCAAGTCTGGCAACCAACATAGGGAGCAAGGACGTACCTGCACCGTCAGAATTTTTTTTTTTTTTTTTTTTCTTCCAAGAAATTTTATTGAGATATGAAAGGCATAACAAGTCATAAACAAATACGGAACGCAGTCCGCGCGAGTCTTTAAGCATGTTCTCCCGTAACGCAGACGGGTTCAGGACATAGAAGTAAATCGTAGCTCAACCTGAAATACAGTCCTAAGGGGAAGGCACCGTATATACCCATAGCAATGATGTTAGCAGTAAGTAATTTATAGAAATACGGGGTACAATAGTCCTAGTGTAGGGAGATCTAAAGAAACAGGACAGTGAGGTATATAGCAATAGTCGTGTCAACTCAAGGCATATATGTCTTAGGATTCCGTACTTGAACATTATAGATTAGATTGGAGGAGTATTGTTACACCTGTGTGTCTGTAAGTACTCTGTACCTTATGAAAAATATAGTTAGTTAGAATATGGTAAAGAGGTGAAAAAGAGAGAAAGAAGAGATGGGAATGAAATGAGCAAGGGAATGGAGGAAGAGTATGAGAAAAAATATCATAGTGGGGCGAGGAGGGACGTAGGGGACGAATACAGATGAAGAGAGAGAGAGAGAGAGGTAGAGAGAGGTAGAGAGAGAGAAAGAAAAAAAAAAAAAAAAAAAAAAAAAAAAAAAAAAAGGGGGGGGGGGGGAAGAGGGGGGGGGGAGGTGAATGGGGGAAGGATGAGGTATATAACTAAATAGGCATAACCAAACCAGTCATATCAGTTAGCAGCTTCCAGGCTGAGACAGATTCAATCATTACTTAGAAATACAATTTCGTTAAAGTCCCGTAATGGAACTATTCCTGAAGTGAACGTTCTAGGGGTTTCCGTGTCACCAAACCTCCTCTCGCTCATTCCTTCATTAGACAATGATAAGTATCGGTAGTTTGGAAATGATTCCAACACGCCCAAGTCTTCCTGAATCTCTCGGGGTGTTCTTTTGCCACTGAAATCAGCTCCTCCATCTCTGCGATCCTGATGATCCTAAGAATCCACTCTCGCACGGTGGGAACGTATTCCGATCGCCAATGGACCGGAATACACTGTCTTGCCGCATTTATCATGTGTAAAGCAAGCGACCTACGATAAGTCCGCACAGAAAGTGAGGAATGATGAAGTAGACATTGTGCTGGGGTAAAGTCTAGGGTGTATGTAGTTACTTGAGTGATTATGTCCAAAACTTTTCTCCAGAAGGGTTGCAGCCGCGGGCAGTCCCACCAGATATGTAGAAGAGTACCTGTTGCCCGGGAACATCTCCAGCATAGATCTGAGGCGTTAGGATCAAATTTACTAACCCAAGACGGAACTCTGTACCATCTGGAAAATAATTTATAATTGCCTTCTTGTGTAGAGACACAAATGGAGCCTTTATGCATATGGTCGTAAATGTGGTCCCAGTCCTCTGGTGAGATTTGAAGTTGTAGGTCACGTTGCCAGGCTGAACAGGTCTTCCGCGAATGAGATGTGTTAGTACTTTCAAGATAGGAATAGAGCTTAGATATAACATGCCGCTGGGGGATGTCCGTAAAGCAGAGCTTCTCAAATGCAGTAAGCGGTCTTGAATAGTCTTTTAGATGTGGGGAGTTACGTAAGAAATGGTGTATTTGTCTATACATCCATGGTGTTAGTGTAATGGATGGCCACGTCTTTGCAATGTCTTCTGTAGATAAGAGGCTAGAATCTTTGAAGAATTGACCCACTGTAAGACTCTCATCACGGCCATACCCAGCGAGAAAGGTCGGAGAAATCCCTGGAATAAAGTCCGGATTCAATTTGATCGGAGTAAGAGGGCTCGGAAAGGAAGATAGTTCTTTTTTCTGGAACAACTGAGCACTACAGCATAGAGTGGGACCTATAAGTGGGTGTTCTCGAAACTCGGAAGGGACGTGAGAGGTTTTCAGCCACGGGGAGGTGGAGAGTGGTATCTTTGAGAAATCAGCCTCTACACCAACCCACACCTTACGAGTGTGGTTTGTTGTCCAGTCCACTATTCTGGCTAGGTGACAGGACCTGTAATAACGGTGAATATCCGGAAGTCCTATACCTCCACTCCTCTTGGGCAAGGTGAGTTGGGCAAAGCTAATTCTTGGGCGTTTATTATACCAAAGAAAGGAGGTACAGAGCGTTCTATAGGATTTGAAGAATGAGTTTGGTAATTGGATTGGTATTGTCTGCAAAAGATATAATATTCTGGGGAGCACGTTCATCTTTAGTATAGCTGCCCTACCGAACCAAGAAAACCAGGGTTTATTCCATGTCTGTCTGCACCGTCAGAATTTATGGCATTCATGTAGTGTCATGGAGCGAGGAGCCAGACACACAAGGAGGTGCAATTATACAAAAACAAGACAGAGTCTATGCAAGTCCAACAGTAAAAGCGGATGACTTGGTAGAACAGTAGCCAGGAGGGATGGTCGCCAGAGCCGGGGTCAGAAGCCAGGAAGGATGATCGCCAGAGCCGGGGTCAGAAGCCAGGAAGGATGGTCGCCAGAGCCGGGGTCAGAAGCCAAGAAGGATGGTCGCCAGAGCCGTGGTCAGAAGCCAGGAAGGAGTCTTGCCAAAGCCGAGTCGGTATCCAGGAGAGCAATGAGAAACTAAACAGGAGCTTGCTGCTGTGCAACAGATAGGACACGAATGCAATGGACAGCTACAAACAGCAGACTTATATGTGATAAGCCGCCACCTCCTGGGGGAGGAGCTGCAGGGGGCTGAAAGCATAAAGGATCCCACAATGCTTTGCAGACACCTAAGATGGATGCCAGCGCATGGAGCAGCACAAGCCCTGAGGAAAGGTAGGACCTTGACACAGCCCTCAAGGGGCGTACAATCTAAGGTCCCTAACTCACATTCATACATACACATACTAGGGGCAATTTAAACAGAAGCCAATTAACCTAGAAGCATGTCTTTGGAGTGTGGGAGGAAACCGGAGTACCAAGAGGAAACCCATGCAGGCACAGGGAGAACATGCAAACTCCAAGCAGGTGGTGTCATGGGTAGTACTGCCAGGTGGAAGTGCCAACCATTTAGCCACTGTGCTGCCCAATCTGACATCTGATTGGGAAGTGTTATTTCATTGCTTTATTGAAGCCAGTGTTGTTCTTTAAGGGGTGACAATTCTGTGTAGTAGCCCTTGCAATGTGATCTTTACATTGATTCATGACAGCCAATGAAATAACACTGACAGTGATATAATAGCTCAAGGGGTATTTTACCAATACGTATGGGTAGGCTTAACAGAACAACTTGTTTTTGTGAACTGGAATTTAAATGAGATGAGGTATTAAGGAGATTTGTAGAAAACATATGACTATCAACAACAATAATAAACTGCTTGAAAGCATGTGAAAAACTGTGAATACTGATTTTGAAGGACTCTAGTTGAATTCTTGAATAATTGAACGGGTGCAGTTTAGTCAGGTAATATTATAAGTATGGTGTAAAATGTCTTTAGAGTACTTTAAATGGCATTTAACAAACAGGGTGCAAAGTTTGTATTCTTCTCTCCATCCTTCATTAAATTCATGGGTGAAAGTGTGAGGAAGAAAAAGGATTTGAAAAGCACATATACGCTAGCTGTCTATACTTTGGTTTGGCCATGTTCAGCTGATCATTGGGGTACATCTTTGGGAGCAGTTTAAAGGAAAGATATTGCAGTGGAGTGGGATACGTCCCCCTCGCAGAAGATTTCACATTTATTTCTATTACATAGACCTTACCGTACCCTCAAAAGATTGTTTACATTTGGAAGACGTCCAGATCCGTCATGCCCGTAATGTAGGGATCCGTCTGACGACTTCATCCATATGGTCTGGAGATGTCCCAAACTGAATAGGCATTGTTTAGATATTCTTGATAGCATAAACTCTGTTTTTTGAGGAGTCCCTGGGACTGGATCCTAAGTTATGTATAATGATCTATATGAATGAGGAGACTTTGCCATATAATACACAAATCACGGAGCTTAGGTGTTTATTTCAGGCTCAAAACCTTATTGCACAGAGATGGCTGGTATTGAACCCTCCAACAAGTATAGAATGGGTTATCATAGTAAAAAATATGGGGACTGTGGGTGGATACTATGGGATTGACCTCTAATGAGAGGATGGTGAATAAAGTGTTAGCAAACTAATGTATATTATCTTTATATTTAGAAAAACGACCTGATTGGCTTAATAATATAGGTAAGAGTGATACACCAATGTATGTGTAAGGGGGAGGAGGTATGTTATGTTATTTATATGTATGTTGATGTAATTTAAACATTTTTAACAAAAATTATTTGATATAAAAAAAACAGATATGGTAACAAGCTGCTAGTGTCTAACACTGTTAACCAATCATGTATGTACCTTCAACTTACAGGTGGACATTCGAGGAAGATACATAATCTTAGTAGCCAACAGTGACAATGTAACTTATATTATTACCATCATCCATGCTCCAAACAAAAGGCCTCATCTGTTTATAAAGGAAAATCATAACAAAAATACAGAAAATACAAAAGGGTTTATTGTCATTTGTGAAGACTTGAATGCTCCTATGGATCTTACTATGGCAATACTAAAAAAAAAAAACACACACTACTAGAATTGGTTTAAGTATTTTTTTTTCAAGATTTGTATGATCCTTGGAGGTGTCTCCATACCAACAAAAAGGATTATACTTTTTTTTTAATGTACATAAAACCTATTCTAGGATAGACTACATTATTACAGACAAACTTCTCTTACAAAAAATAGCAGCTGCCTGGATACATAACATATCCTGGTCTGATCAAGAACCAATTACACTAGACATTATGATGGGGCAATAATGTCCCACATTGCTCTATGGAGGAACAATACATATACTTTTTCCCAAGAAAAATATTTGTCTGTAATAAAAAAGAGAGATTAAAAGAATTTTTCCAAGCACAAATCTTCCGAAAATTCTCCTTCTTACCATAAATCCCCCCTATCCCCCCTCCTAGCACAAATTCCTCCCCAGTCCCCCCTCTTAACCCAAATTCCTCAACCACCTTCTAGTACAAACCTCCCCAGCCCCCCTTTCTAGCACAAATCCCCCCATTTCCCCCATCTAGCACAAATCCCCCCACTAATCACCCTTTCTAGCACAAACATCCCACCGCTAGTCTCCCCAATCTCCCCTTCTAGCACAAATCTCCCCACTAATCCCCCCTTCTAGCACAACCCCCCCCAAATCCCCATCCTCCAAAAAATTCCCCTAAATTACTACTTCTAGCACAACCCCCTGCCAAGGTACCCTTCTCAACACAGATCCTCTCCCTTTCCAAAGCCAATGCCCCCTCTTAGCCCAAATCCTCTGCCCACTTTTAGCCCAAATCCTCTGCCCCCTCTTAGCACAAAAATTCCCCCCAAGCCCCCTCTTAGCCCAAATCATCTGCCTCCTCTTAGCACAAATCCCCCATCCCCTTTTAGCCCAAATCCTCTGCCCCCTCTTAGCACAAATATGCACAAACATTCCCCCCAAGCCCCATCCTAGCAGAAATCCCCCACCTCCACTACCATTACCCTTTCCAACGCAAATCACCCCTTCCCATCCCAAGCAAAAATTACTGTTTTCCCCCACACCTCCCCCTTCATTGTGTACAATTCTTCCCCTGTAAGCTCCCCCACCTCCAGAGGTTCGGGCTGTGCAGTGCTGTACCCCCTCCTCCTGTCACAACAGCACTGCTCCATATAGCTGATGACACAGGATCGCTCTGACTATCTGTCTGTACACAGTTTCATTACTTGCCCCCTTCCTACATTTCCTGCTGTGGGAGATGAGTGGTCCTTGCAGGAGATAGGGGTGGGTAATGAAACTGTGTACAGCCTGATGGTCAGAAAGATCCTGTTTCATCTGTTATATAGAGCAGCGCTGTTGACAGGAGGAGGGGGCAGAGCACTGCACAGTGCTGCTCCATATAGCAGATGACACAGATTCGATCCAATCATTGGGTTGTACACAGTTTCATTACTCGCCCCTATCTCCTCCAAGGACCTCTCATCTCCCAGAAGCAGGAAATGTAGGAAGGGAGCGGGTAATGAAACTGTACAGCCCGATGGGCAGAGCGATCCTGTGTCATCATCTATATGGAGCAGTGCTGTTCTGATAGGAGGAGGAGGGGGCACAGCACTGCACCGCTCCTTCTTGCTCTCTGTCACTTTAATTGCTCCAGGCTCCCTTTCCCTTGTCCCGGCTCTGAGTGCGGGGATGGGGAGGAGCTCAGCAGTCTGGGGGGGCACAACTGAAATCTGGGGGGGCACAGCCCACCCCAGCACCCCCCTAGACCCAGCCATGTCTGATAGGCCCAGACCAAGTAGGGTTTGTTATAATTTTGGTATTATTGTAAACAGGACAAATTACAGAATAAAATGTGCACTTTTTATGTGCAGTAACACTATTTATTTTTAAATACTGCTCAAAAAAAGAAAGTGCATTTTGTTACATTTAATCATTTAAAGTATTGTGAAAAAAAAATCATTGTTGCAAGACAATATTCACAAAAAGAAAGCCTTGTTTGTCCTAAACAAAACAATATATGTATTCCGTAATGACAAAGTTATTGCTGAATAAACAGGCCCATAGCAGAAATGTAAAAATTTCTCCTTGTCCATAAGAGGTGAACAAGTGTGTGAGCTGAAGTGGTTAACTTAGGAATTCCCATAGAGATTTGGAAGTATCTTACTTTGAACGCAGATCGGAAGATAAGAGGAATATCCCTTTTTTATAATCTTCTATCTATCCCAAAAATGTTAAGAATCTCCATATGCAAAAATGGGAATTATCCCAAACTTTCACCTGGGACCAATGGCAAAATAGTGACTAACAGCAAAGTTTCAGCATGTGTTGAACACTGGGATAATGCCAAGAGAATATTTAATTGATGGTACCTAACACCACTAATATACTCTCCAAAATATATCCACCCATGTCTCCAATATGTTGGAGATGTAACAAACAAGTTGGAACTTTATATTACATGTTGTGGAGTTGCAAAAATATCCATATTTTGTGGAACTCAATATCTGCCTTCATAGCAGCTTTTATGGGAAATTTACTTGCTCTCACACCAGCTATGGCATTATTAGGAACATACTTTAGTTGCCTGTTTACAGTGTAAACCCAAACAAGGCAAACATGCTCCTATGTATATGATTACCATTTGTACCTATGCACCTTATAAGAGGTATTTGTTAAATATGTTTTTTTATGTAATGAACAAACCAAACTGACAATGGTGTCTTAATGGGATTTTTTATTGTTATTCACATTTTATTATATACAATAACTTAATAAAAAAAACTATATGGCAAAAAGCTACCTGGGGCCATTCTCCCTTAGAGAATGATCTATGTGCATGTATGTTTGAATAAACATGTCTTTTTGTTCACCGTAAAAGACTGATCTTGACTGAATTCCACAACAGGCTGAAGCAGACTACCTGAAGCTAAGTAACCACCTCCTTGCTGCAGTAGTCCAGCAGAACCACTGCATCAAAGAGGTGAGCATTAAAAAAAAAATAAAAATAAAATAAAATACACACACACATATATACAGTGGGTATCGAAAGTTTGGGCACCCCAGCTAAAAATTTGTATTAATGTGCATAAAGAAGCCAAGGAAAGATGGAAAAATCTCCAAAAGGCATCAAATTACAGATTAGACATTCTTATAATATGTCAACAAAAGTTAGATTTTATTTCCATCATTTACACTTTCAAAATAACAGAAAACAAAAAAATGGCGTCTGCAAAAGTTTGGGCACCCTGCAGAATTTATAGCATGCACTGCCCCTTTTGCAAAGCTGAGACCTGCCAGTGTCATGGATTGTTCCCAATCATCGTCTGGGAAGACCAGGTGATGTCAATCTCAAAGGTTTTAAATGCCCAGACTCATTTGACCTTGCCCCAACAATCAGCACCATGGGTTCTTCTAAGCAGTTGTCTAGAAAACTGAAACTGAAAATAGTTGATGCTCACAAAGCTGGAGAAGGCTATAAGAAGATAGCAAAGTGTTTTCAGATGTCAATATCCTCTGTTTGGAATGTAATTAAGAAATGGCAGTCATCAGGAACAGTGGAAGTTAAAGCAAGATCTGGAAGACCAAGAAAAATATCAGACAGAACAGCTCACAGGATTGTGAGAAAAACAATTCAAAACCCACGTTTGACTGCACAATCCCTCCAGAAAGATCTGGCAGACACTGGAGTTGTGGTACACTATTCCACTATAAAGAGATACTTGTACAAATATGGTCTTCATGGAAGAGTCATCAGAAGAAAACCTCTTCTACGTCCTCACCACAAAAATCATCGTTTGAACTTTGCAAATGAACATATAGACAAGCCTGATGCATTTTGGAAACAAGTTCTGTGGACTGATGAGGTTAAAATTGAACTTTTTGGCCTGAATGAGCAAAGGTACGTTTGGAGAAGAAGGGGCACAGAATTTAATGAAAAGAACCTCTGTCCAACTGTTAAGCATGGGGTTGGATCAATCATGCTTTGGGGTTGTGTTGCAGCCAGTGGCACAGGGAACATCTCACGAGTAGAAGGAAAAATGGATTCAATAAAATTTCAGCAAATTTTGGATGGTAACTTGATACCATCTGTGAAAAAGCTGCAACTCAAGTGTCTGCCAGATCTTTCTGGAGGGATCGTGCAGTCAAACGTGGGTTTTGAATTGTTTTTCTCACAATCCTGCGAGCTGTTCTGTCTGATATTTTTCTTGGTCTTCCAGATCTTGCTTTAACTTCCACTGTTCCTGATGACTGCCATTTCTTAATTACATTCCGAACAGAGGATATTGACATCTGAAAACGCTTTGCTATCTTCTTATAGCCTTCTCCAGCTTTGTGAGCATCAACTATTTTCAGTTTCAGTTTTCTAGACAACTGCTTAGAAGAACCCATGGTGCTGATTGTTGGGGCAAGGTCAGATGAGTCTGGGCATTTAAAACCTTTGAGATTGACATCACCTGGTCTTCCCAGACGATGATTGGGAACAATCCATGACACTGGCAGGTCTCAGCTTTGCAAAGGGGGCAGTGCATGCTATAAATTCTGCAGGGTGCCCAAACTTTTGCAGACGCCATTTTTTTGTTTTCTGTTATTTTGAAAGTATAAATGATGGAAATAAAATCTAAGTTTTGTTGACATATTATAAGAATGTATAATCTGTAATTTGATGCCTTTTGGAGATTTTTCCATCTTTCCTTGGCTTCTTTATCCACATTAATACAAAGTTTTAGCTGGGGTGCCCAAACTTTCGATCCCCACTGTATATATATGTATATATATATATATATATATATTTTTATATATATATATATATATATAATACACATATACTGTAGTGACTTTTGGGGAACTATTTATCAAAAATATAATTTCATTCCAACAGCAACAAGCCCAGCCATCTGTTAAGGGTTAAACTTTCTTGGTTAGAATTCAAATGGCCTTCTAGTGAAATTACACCCACAATGAGTGGAAGGAACCTGTTCCAGAGACAATAGGTTATTTGAATTTCTACAAGTCCTCAAACAGGGCCAGAAGAGAGACAATAGTGAGAGCTGATGTTGGTGACTCTAAGACTGGCAAAGTATGTTTCCTCAACAAATTGCCATTGTCTATTGGAGTTGAGGAGATTTCACCTACAAAAAGCTAATTATAAAGTCAAATACAACGTTGGACTTCCAAACAGTGAGTCACCACACCTGACCAAATTAACAATAGTGAGACGATACTTATAAGTCTGAGAAGATTAAACAAAACCTTGGGGAGAGTGATAAGCCAACAAACTTCTCAAACCAAGGCTACAAGTATAACTGGTTGTTTACAAGTAAACAGAGGTTTCCTACATCATTCCTAAAAAAACCAAAAGGTGAAACTTGGAACATATATTTCTACCCACAAAGACATTAAAGAAGAGACATATTATTCACACTCTTTTTCAAACAAAAATATATTCAGCAGAGTTGGGGATTGCATACCACTAAATTAAGTATGAACTGGTGAAAAGTAAGATATTTTGTGAATTGGTATCAGTTGTATGTTTCCATCAGAAAGCAAATGTTTCACACAAGTTTGGACCTCAGGGAAATGAATAACTGAATACACATATATCTTTCTATGGTCCCTATCCAGAACATTAGAGGTAGAATCAAAAATATTTTTTTTGGATAAGACATATAGTTAATATCTAAAATCACCTTGGTTTCCACCCGAGGTATGAGTCATCATAAATACTCAAATTGTTTTGTGATCCCTGACTGCCCCCCAGTGGACAGGTGAGAGATATCTTAGGTACATACACCTCTCGACTGGCCAATCAAAAAGCCTATTGGGAGGGTCTTTGAAAACAATGGTATGGATGGTATAAAAAAGCCATGCACCTCAGCTAAAAAAAAAAACAAGCTAAAAACAACACAGAAAAAAAACCCAAGGAAACCGACAAGCTGAAGAAATCTGACGAGGCTGAAATCTATCCTATCTGAAGAACTACTACTTAATCCTTTCAAACTTTTAAAAACTTCTACTAAACTTCTAAATCTCTGAACTTCTACCATCCTACACTTTTTCAACACTAAGATAAATACAAAAAAACCTCCTGCGCTCACAAGGACTCCTACCCTATAACCATAAGCTGCTGACACTAAATTATACCCAAAATAAGTGAATAAACAGTGCAAAAATTATGAGTGCAGCGCTAATTAGTATCTAATAGAACCGTAATACAATATATACTCAATCCCCAAAATAAATCCAAGATACTCAATACATATACAGTGTCATGCATGTATACCCTCATGGGGAATATCTCGTGCAAAAACGTGAAAATAAAGTAATATATACTATAATAACATGTATACTAATAATAAACAGTGCCACACAAAAAGTGCACAAAGGAATAAACGATAATTAAAATACGAGAAAAGTCCAAAGTTAATAATAATAATACTGTTGATGCTGTGCTTAATGATGAACTTCACACTCCACTCTTCATGCAAAATTATGTGCAGTGTACGTGATGCACACGTGACAATCCTTAACAGCCAAAATGCCCCCTAACCTCCTTCCTTAGACCCCAAGGGGTCAGCACGCTTTCAGGATCACATGATCCTATCAGTATGGATCACTCTCTAGAAAATATCTTCCTCCTCCAGCGTCCACCAGTTTAGCAGCCAGCTCCTCCCAGGGTCATAGTAAGACACAAGCAGAGACCCTCCAAAATGCAACCAGTAATTTTATTGGTAATAGGTATAAAAAGTAGATTTCCACTGGTGGAACAGCATCATCAGTATTATTATTATTAACTTTGGACTTTTCTCGTATTTTAATTATCGTTTATTCCTTTGTGCACTTTTTGTGTGGCACTGTTTATTATTAGTATACATGTTATTATAGTATATATTACTTTATTTTCACGTTTTTGCACGAGATATTCCCCAAGAGGGAATACATGCATGACACTGTAAATGTATTGAGTATCTTGGATTTATTTTGGGGATTGAGTATATATTGTATTACGGTTCTATTAGATACTAATTAGCGCTGCACTCATAATTTTTGCACTTTTTCAACACTACCACCTATTGCACTTGCTCCCTGCGGCCATTCCTGAAGGCGTTTCAATTGCCAGCTGAATCCACTGGGGAGGCATCATAATCCAGGCTCTGGGTGTGGTGAGACTGTTTAGAATTAATATTGTATTGTATATCTTCTCTCTTGTATAGAGTGATAATAATTGCATTGGGGTGATACTGCATTGGGTGTTCATATATAGATAGAGAGATCCATATTATTACTGCTAAAAATTGTTTGGTGTCATATTGAAAATCTACATATTGCATAATTAATTAATTTTTATTGGTTAGAGTACAATTTATCAGGGAATATTTTCTCCCATTTCTATGGCCACGTTTTGGGAGAAATGACCTCTGAAGTACTCTAAATGACCATATATCACCAAATTTAATTGTAATATTTATTATTAGAGATGAGCGAATCAAACATGACGAAGTGGAATTCGTTCCGAAGATTTGGAAAAATTCGATTCGCGACGAATCCGAAGATTAGCAAACTTCGGATGCACGAATAGAATTTTCCCAAAAATGGCGGCGACATGTGTGGCGACAGGAGAAAATGGACAGAGAAGATGGGGCGGGGAACTCTGGGAAGGCGCGCAGACAAGGCGCGCTGACCCATAATGCATTCATGAGTCATGAATCATGACATGTGATCGCATTAGCCAATCAGCAGCCAGCCAGCACTGTGTAATGGTGGAGCTATAAATCGCGGCCATCTTAGAATTCTCCATTAGCCTCCGGTCATTCAAGAGAGACAGACCTGTGTGTATTAGGGGACAGAGTTAGGGCCACAGAGACTTTAGGGCCACAGAATCGTTACTCAGGGCCACAGAATCGTTACTCAGGGACACAGAATCGTTACTCGGGGACACAGAATAGTTACTCGGGGACACAGAATCGTTACTCGGGGACACAGAATCGTTACTCGGGGACACAGAATCGTTACTCGGGGACACAGAATCGTTACTCAGGGACACAGAATCGTTACTCAGGGACACAGAATCGTTACTCAGGGACACAGAATCGTTACTCAGGGACACAGAATCGTTACTCAGGGACACAGAATCGTTACTTAGGGCCACAGCTATCAAAGAATCGAACATTTAAAGTGACATACACCCTTTTTTTTTTGGTGGCTGTCGTGCACAGTTGGTGCTGCAGTTTGCCGATTATGCAAAATAAACTGACTTTCTGCTTCACAACCACTATTGTACATTCAAAGAGTTAAATCCATTTACATGCCGGCTGGCGGTAATATTTTTTGGGTGATTAGTGCATTCCAGTGACACAAACGTACAGTTTCCAGCCAACGGCAAGCTGCAATTGACCGATTGTGCAAAATAAACTGACTTTCTGCTTCACAACCACTATTGTACGTTCAAAGAGTTAAATCCATTTACACGCCGGCTGGCGGTAATATTTTTTGGGTGATTAGTGCATTCCAGTGACAGAAACGTACAGTTTCCAGCCAACGGCAAGCTGCAATTGACCGATTGTGTACAATAAACTGACTTTCTGCTTCACAACCACTATTGTACGTTCAAAGAGTTAGATCCATTTACATGCCAGGTGGCGGTAATATTTTTTGGGTGATTAGTGCATTCCAGTGACATAAACGTACAGTTTCCAGACAACGGCAAGCTGCAATTGACCGATTGTGCTAAATAAACTGACTTTCTGCTTCACAACCACTATTGTACGTTCAAAGAGTTAAATCCATTTACACGCCGGCTGGCGGTAATATTTTTTGGGTGATTAGTGCATTCCAGTGACATAAACGTACAGTTTCCAGCCAACGGCAAGCTGCAATTGACCGATTGTGCTAAATAAACTGACTTTCTGCTTCACAACCACTATTGTACGTTCAAAGAGTTAGATCCATTTACACGCCGGGTGGCGGTAATATTTTTTGGGTGATTAGTGCATTTCAGTGACATAAACGTACAGTTTCCAGCCAACGGAAAGCTGCAATTGACCGATTGTGCTAAATAAACTGACTTTCTGCTTCACAACCACTATTGTACGTTCAAAGAGTTAAATCCATTTACACGCCGGCTGGCGGTAATATTTTTTGGGTGATTAGTGCATTCCAGTGACATAAACGTACAGTTTCCAGCCAACGGCAAGCTGCAATTGACCGATTGTGCTAAATAAACTGACTTTCTGCTTCACAACCACTATTGTACGTTCAAAGAGTTAAATCCATTTACACGCCGGCTGGCGGTAATATTTTTTGGGTGATTAGTGCATTCCAGTGACATAAACGTACAGTTTCCAGACAACGGCAAGCTGCAATTGACCGATTGTGCTAAATAAACTGACTTTCTGCTTCACAACCACTATTGTACGTTCAAAGAGTTAAATCCATTTACACGCCGGCTGGCGGTAATATTTTTTGGGTGATTAGTGCATTCCAGTGACATAAACATACAGTTTCCAGCCAACGGCAAGCTGCAATTGACCGATTGTGTACAATAAACTGACTTTCTGCTTCACAACCACTATTGTACGTTCAAAGAGTTAGATCCATTTACACGCCGGCTGGCGGTAATATTTTTTGGGTGATTAGTGCATTCCAGTGACATAAGCGTACAGTTTCCAGCCAACGGCAAGCTGCAATTGACCGATTGTGCTAAATAAACTGACTTTCTGCTTCACAACCACTATTGTACGTTCAAAGAGTTAAATCCATTTACACGCCGGCTGGCGGTAATATTTTTTGGGTGATTAGTGCATTCCAGTGACACAAATGTACAGTTTCCAGCCAACGGCAAGCTGCAATTGACCGATTGTGCTAAATAAACTGACTTTCTGCTTCACAACCACTATTGTACGTTCAAAGAGTTAGATCCATTTACACGCCGGGTGGCGGTAATATTTTTTGGGTGATTAGTGCATTCCAGTGACATAAACGTACAGTTTCCAGCCAACGGCAAGCTGCAATTGACCGATTGTGCTAAATAAACTGACTTTCTGCTTCACAACCACTATTGTACGTTCAAAGAGTTAGATCCATTTACACGCCAGGTGGCGGTAATATTTTTTGGGTGATTAGTGCATTCCAGTGACATAAACGTACAGTTTCCAGCCAACGGCAAGCTGCAATTGACCGATTGTGCTAAATAAATTGACTTTCTGCTTCACAACCACTATTGTACGTTCAAAGAGTTAAATCCGGTTTTATTTTTGGGGTGCTTATTGAATTAAAGAGTATGTCAGACAACACGCAGAGGAGTGGCAGAGGAGGCAATGTTTTAGGAGCGAGCAGACGTGGCAGCAGAGGAAGGGGTCGAGGCAGCACTAGTCGCAGCCAGAGGCCAGTGCTCCCGGTGTCATCCAGCGGTCGTGTCTCCACCGACAACCCTGCCGTCATCGATTGGTTGACTCGGTCGTCTTCCTCTTCCCAGGTCACCTCTGACACCTACAGCCAACGGTCGGTGGGTACGTCAGACACAACCGTTAGTTGGCATGGCCCGGGAGCAAGCCCACTGAAATCACGTGTCCTCGACCTGCCCCTGTCCTTTGGTGTTCCCTCACCAAGCGAAGTATCGCATGCTGTGGGCTCAGCCCCACTGTACAGTGAGGAAGAGCTAACAGAGGGCGGTCAGGAACGGGGGGAGACATCCGCCTCTTCAGCAGCCAGACGAAGAAGTACTGGCGAGGAGAGTGGCTCGTAGCCGGTCTAGAGACAGGCCTGTCTCCTGACCCACACGGAGCCGAGGGGGCTAGTAGTGACGTGGAGACTCTAATTGATGATGATGAGGCTGATCGCACTTGGCAGCCTCGTCGTCATCAGGCTATTGCTTCCGCATCATCAGGAGAAGAGGGTGCCAGCTTGCCAGCGAGCAAAACAGTCGGTGGGTTGCCCAGGAGGCAGCAGGGTCGCAGCAGTGTCAGTGGAGCCAAACGTCCACGGAGTAGAGCACCAGCTCCACTGCAGCCTACCACCACGGCCAGTAGTGGTGCCGGTGTGCACGGAGGAAGTAGCAGTCAGCCAGTGAGGAGTAGCGGGGGCAAAGTTTCCTACTCGGCGGTGTGGCAATTTTTCGTCAAGAGGCCCGAGGAAGTAAACGTAGCCGTATGTCGACTATGTGGCCAGAAAGTCAAGCGTGGCCAGGGGGCCAATGTTGGGACTACAGCATTGCGTCAGCATATGCAGCGTCGCCATTCGGTGGCCTGGGAAAACCGTGATAAAGATACGGCGGTTCTGCCTGCCCCAGCCCCCGCTCCATCACCCGCTCCGTTACTTGCTCCGTCACCCGACGTCAATCGCCCTCTATCAGCCAGTCAAGGCTCCAACACCTCTGCTGAGGGGAGTTGTCGCTCGGCATCTTCCGCTCGTTCAGATGCTCCTTCTCCTGCTACTCCTCTTCACGGATTCCGTCAGCAGTCTTTCTTGGAATCCGTTTCCAAGAGACAACAGTTTGCGAGCACGCACCCGACGGTGCAGAAGCTGAACGTCCTCCTGTCCAAGTTGCTGGTGCTGCAGTCCCTCCCTTTCCAAGTGGTGGACTCAGCACCTTTCCGAGAAATGATGGCTTGTGCCGAGCCGCGGTGGAGAGTGCCAAGCCGGCATTTCTTCGCCAAAAAGGCAGTACCAGCCCTGCATTCACATGTAGAAGAGATGGTGGGCCAGTCTTTGAGCATGTCGGTCTCTGCCAAAGTGCACGGCAGCGCCGACGTGTGGAGCTGTAACTACGGTCAGGGACAGTACATGTCATTTACGGCCCACTGGGTGAACGTGGTGCCGGCACAGACGCACCAGCAACTTGGACAGGTCACGCCGCTTTTGCCTCCACGTTTGCACGTCCTTGGTCCAGCAAAGATGTCCGCCTCTACCACCTCTTCTTCCGCCGTGTCCTCAGCCGCCGCCCCCGTGCCAAGTCCCATTACCCGACCGGCATATCACATGTGCAGGGCGCAATGGTGTCACGCTGTGCTGCACCTGGTATGCCTTGGCGAACGTAGTCACACAGGGGAGGAACTTCTGAGTGTAATGAACAGAGAAATCGACAGATGGCTGTCTCCGTGCAAATTGAAAATCGGAACCATGTTGACCGACAACGGAAAGAACATGGTATCTGCTCTGCGTCAAGGAAGGTTGTGCCATGCGCCATGCATGGCTCACGTGTTCAATCTGGTTGTCAAGCGGTTCCTAAAATCCACCATCCCACTGCAAGACATCCTTAAAATGTCACGTAAACTTTTCATGCATTTCAGCCATTCCTACACCGCAAAGCACACCCTCCTTGAGCTGCAGCGGCAGAACGGAATTCCACAGCATCGCCTGATCTGCGACGTTGCAACAAGGTGGAATTCAACCCTACATATGTTAGACCGCCTTTACGAACAGCGAAAGGCCATCACCGATTTCCTGATGTTACAAGTGGATAAAGGTACTCCCCTGTGTAACTTAGATGTCAGCCATTGGCAGCTCATGCGTGACACCTGCCGCTTGCTCAGGCCCTTTGAGGAGGCCACGCTATTCGTGAGTCGGCAGGACTATGGGATGAACGACGTCATTCCTCTGTTGCACGTCCTGGAACAAATGCTGTTAACAATGGCTGGTCAGGGTGCGGTAGACGTGGCGCACAGATCTCAACGCCACATGACCCCTGTGGGGGCAGGACAGGAAGAAGAGGAGGAGGTAGAGGAGGACATTGGTGCTCAGGAATTATTGAGTGAAATGGGTGGTTTTTCCACTCAGCGGACAGGAGTGGAGGAGCAGGAGCATCTGGTAGAGGAGGAGGAGGAGACAGAGGACCCAGACGCACCGTGGCAGTATGCTGTGGAGATGAAGGCAGGGAGTCCCTCGCATTCCTTGGCACAAATGGCCCATAGCATGCTCGGTTGCTTGCGTAGCGACAGCCGAATAATAACCATCAGACAGAGGGATGACTTTTGGCTGTCCACCTTGTTGGACCCTCGCTACCGTTCAAAAATGGTGGCCTTTTTCACACCTGCTGAGAGGGAGGCCAAAATAACGTACTATAAAAACCACCTATGTAGTCAGTTGGTCTCTGCCTTTCTGCGCCAACGTCCATCCTCAGACACTGTGGGCCCTGTGAAGGGGTGGGGTGGGGTGGTAGGAGCAGTGGCAGCTCCACCAGCAGCGGCTGCCTCAGTCTGCAGTCGATGATGAGTAGCTTTCTTCACCAGCGCAGTGAGGAAACTACTAACCAGCCGCAGCAGCAGCAGCATCAGGTGGACCTGGAGCAGGACCTCAAACAACAGGCTTGGGCCTACTTGGACAGCACCCTGCCAACCGAGGTAGACAATCCCCTTGACTACTGGGCAACGAAACTTGACCTTTGGCCCCAACTAGCTGAATTTGCCCTTGAAAGGCTGTCATGCCCGGCCAGTAGCGTGGCATCGGAGCGCGTGTTTAGTGCGGCAGGTGGTATTGTAACTCCGCGGAGGACACGACTGTCCACCCAAAGTGTGGAGAGACTCACGTTTGTGAAAATGAATCAGGCGTGGATTAGTCTGGATTTCAAACCACCAGTTCCTGACACAACTGACTAAATCCGCCATGAATCATGCCCCAAACATGTTATTAGGGACAAATGGAAGACCTCCACCTGATCCGTACATTTGTATATATATTTTATTGAGAGGCTGCTGGTCGGCCAACTCATGTTTTGCACATTTTTAATGACTTATACTCTGCAGGTCGGGCCCCTCATGAATTGGGGTTTTTAAATTATTTATACTTCGCTGGACGACCGTCACATGAATTGAACCTTTTTAATGACTTATACTCTGCTGGTCGGGCCCCTCATGAATTGGTGTTTTTAAATTATTTATACGTCGCTGGACGACTGTCACATGAATTTAAACTTTTTAATTATTTATAGTCGACCAGTTCCAGACCGATGGAATAGCAATTTTTTAAAATATTTATTTGACACGTGTTGTCCATCTCATCAATGAGGTGGACTGTTTATTTATTGACCACGGTTTGGCCCCCTCCTGTTTCTTACATTGTTAACTTGTTGTATCGGTCACGGTTTGGCCACGTTTGGTTGTCTTGTTAAGATTTTCTGTAATGTACACAGTTACGCTTGACTTGTCGACTTTCCACAATCTACTAAGGTATAGCATCGCATCAAAGTTTTTTTTTTTTTTTTTGGTCTAAACCATTTCTTATAATGTCAATTTGTAGGATACGCCGCTGTAAGGCGACCTACTTTTTTGTCACTGTGTAGACATCTATTTATAGGCCGATGTTTGGCCAGAAAGATATATTTAGTAATAACCTAGCCGTTCAAGCCGCTCACTGAACACCTCGGGAATTGCTTTGTATATCTGTCACCTTAGGGGCCGCTGTCTGGCGACATAATTTTTTGTCACTGTGTAGACATCTATTTATAGGCCGATGTTTGGCCACAAAAATATATTTAGTAATAACCTAGCCGTTCAGGCCGCTCCCTGAACACCTCGGGAATTGCTTTGTATATCTGTCGCCTTAGAGGCCGCTGTCTGAACAGCTCATGAATTGCTTTCTATATGTGTCGCCTTTGAGGCCGCTGGCTGGACAGCTGATGAATTGATTTGTATATATGTACTTATTGTCCACTGTCCGGACAGCTCATGAATTACTTTTTGTATATAGCCTTCCAAACCACTCTCAGAATAAGTCATGATATTCATGCTGTGTATAGCCTTAAAGGCCAATGGTCAATCAAGTCATGATTGTTATAGTGTGTATAGCCTTATAGGCCGCTGTCTTTACAACTTTATAATTCCATGCAGTATATAGCCCTATCGGCCACTTTCTGGCATCCAGTTGCTGTAGCCCCCATCACCATACTGTGCCACGGGCCCCTGTACCGCCTTCTCATACTGCTGCCAGATCCATCCTCTGCCATGTGCGTCTTTGTCATCTGCTCACGCTGCTGGGTTCCAGTTTTAAACCTAGGCCTGTGTATGGCTTCCGAATACTGCTGCCTCCACCGCCACCCTGCGCCATGTGCCTCTGTCGTCTGCTCACGCTGCTGACGGCTTCCGCTTTTTAACCTAGGCCTGTGTATGGCTTCCGAATACTGCTGCCTCCACCGCCACCCTGCGCCATGTGCCTCTGTCGTCTGCTCACGCTGCTGACGGCTTCCGCTTTTTAAACTAGTCCTGTGTATGTCTTCCGAATACTGCTGCCTCCACCGCCACCCTGCGCCATGTGCCACTTTCGGGTCTCCTCACACTGCTGCCAGGTCCATACTGATTCATGGCCCCCTGTACCGGCTCCTCATGAACGTGGTTCAGCGGGTTTGCATCACTTAACGGCAAATCGTTGACAAATGCTGGGACGTTCAGTGTTGTGCGCATTAAGCCAGACACCAAAGGGCAGCACAGACCTGTTATTACTCGCTCAAGCATGGCTGAACAAAACCAGTCTCTACCACAAATTGGACCCAGACCTGCCCAGGGTCTCGTAACTAGATTGCACGGAGGAGTAGAGTCCGTTATCGGAATTAAATAGACAAAACGCCACACCAAAAAGAGTGGCCATTTCCAACACTTATTCCAGAAAGAGGAACAACCCGTTTCATATACGGCCCATAGACGTTTCACGTCTGCCACATTCAGTCGATTTAAGACGCAAGCTCCACTTCCTGTGGTCTCTGACCGTCGATATACCTTTAAGTGTCAGCTTTGAAGCTATATTCCCTCCGGAGCACTGACACTGGTGCCCTTCCGTCAACATGCCTTTAAGTTTCAGTTTTCAACCATATTCCCCACAGAAGCCAAACTCTTGGGTATCCCAGAAGCTGCTCAGCGGGTCAGGGCAATAAAGCTCCCGGTTCGCAGGTTGTTCCGTCTTATGGATGGAAGTACGACGGTATATGATCTTCTTCGCACCCACGGCATCACCTCATAGAATCTCTGCATTGCATCTGCAATCACAACGCTGACTTCCCGGATCGCCACTCAGCCATTGGACTCTTGATAGTCGTCTCCCCACACTGCTGCTGGGGGGACTTTTTAACCTAGGCCTGTGTATGGCCTTCAATTGAAGCTGCTTCCGCTCCGCCACTCTGCCATTGGACTCTTGATAGTCGTCTCCCCACGCTGCTGCTGGGGGGACTTTTTAACATAGGCCTCTGTATGGCCTTTAATTGAAGCTGCTTACGCTCCACCACTCTGCCATGGGCCTCTTGGGTATCCCAGAAGCTGCTCAGCGGGTCAGGGCAATAAAGCTCCCGGTTCGCAGGTTGTTCCGTCTTATGAATGGAAGTACGACGGTATATGATCTTCTTCGCACCCACGGCATTACCTCATAGAATCTCTGCATTGCATCTGCAATCACAACGCTGACTTCTCGGATCGCCACTCAGCCATTGGACTCTTGATAGTCGTCTCCCCACACTGCTGCTGGGGGGACTTTTTAACCTAGGCCTGTGTATGGCCTTCAATTGAAGCTGCTTCCGCTCCGCCACTCTGCCATTGGACTCTTGATAGTCGTCTCCCCACACTGCTGCTGGGGGGACTTTTTAACATAGGCCTCTGTATGGCCTTCAATTTAAGCTGCTTACGCTTCGCCACTCTGCCATGGGCCCCTGTACCGCCTCCTCTTGCTGCTGCCAGGTCCAGAGTGTGTCATGGGTCTCTGTACGGCCTCCCATTGCTGCTGACTTCATCGCCAGACTCTGCCATGTGCCACTTTCAGGTCTCCTTACACTGTTGGTGGGTTCCATTTTGTGATAGGGTGCTGTATGGCCTTCCATTGCTGCTGCCTCCACCGCCACCCTGCGCCATGTGCCTCTGTCGTCTGCTCACGCTGCTGACGGCTTCCGCTTTTTAACCGAGGCCTGTGTTTGGCTTCCGAATACTGCTGCATCCACCGCCACCCTGCGCCATGTGTCTCTGTCGTCTGCTCGCGCTGCTGACGGCTTCCACTTTTTAACCTAGGCCTGTGTATGGCTTCAGAATAATGCTGCCTACACCGCCACCCTGTGCCATGTGCCTCTGTCGTCTGCTCACGCTGCTGCCAGGTCCATACTGATTCATGGCCCCCTGTACCGGCTCCTCATGAACGTGGTTCAGCGGGTTTGCATCACTTAACGGCAAATCGTTGACAAACGCTGGGACGTTCAGTGTTGTGCGCATTAAGCCAGACACCAAAGGGCAGCACAGACCTGTTATTACTCGCTCAAGCATGGCTGAACAAAACCAGTCTCTACCACAAATTGGACCCAGACCTGCCCAGGGTCTCGTAAGTAGATTGCACGGAGGAGTAGAGTTCGTTATTGGAATTAACTGTGAGGGACTTTTAAACCTAGGCCTGTGTATGGCCTTCAATTGAAGCTGCTTCTGCTCCGCCACTCTGCCATTGGACTCTTGATAGTCGTCTCCCCACGCTGCTGCTGGGGGGACTTTTTAACATAGGCCTCTGTATGGCCTTCAATTTTAGCTGCTTACGCTCCGCCACTCTGCCATGGGCCCCTGTACCGCCTCCTCATGCTGCTGCCAGGCCCGTAATCTGCCATGGGCCCCCGTACCGACTCCTCATGCTGCTGCCAGGCCCGTAATCTGTCATGGGCCCCTGTACCGCCTCCTCATGCTGCTGCCAGGTCCAGAGTGTGTCATGGGTCCCTGTACGGCCTCCCATTGCTGCTGTCTCCATCGCCACACTCTGCCATGTGCCACTTTCAGGTCTCCTCACACTGCTGGTGGGTTCCATTTTGTCATAGGGTGCTGTATGGCCTCCCATTGCTGCTGCCTCCACCGCCACACTGTGGCTCCACACTCTGGTTTTGGCCCCGTGGCTGCCCAAATGAGTGAAGTGTGCGGTGATTCTAAGATCGACGGCACTCATCTGCATGTCATACTGACTGACAGTATTATTTCTCTTCCCCAGCAGACTCCAAGGGCATTTAAATTAAAGGTACAGTGTTCTGCACTAATATAAAGGCTCTCTGAAGCCTAGAAACACCCTTTTTATAAGTTAAATTCGCAGCGAATATATTCGGCTCGAAGCGAATTTATTCCGCGAATTCGGCGAATCAGCCGAACCGAATTTTTGAATAATTCGCTCATCTCTATTTATTATCATTAGAAATATTGTTTGGTGTATAGTATTGGTATATTATATTTTTGATCGTGTGTACCAGTATCCATTTATTACCAGTCTTTTGCGTTTTGTGTTAATATATATATAATTTTTGTACATAAATAAATGTATCTATTTATTTATTATAAGGCAATTTTTGTGTATATGGTACGAAATCATACTGGCTAAAAGGACTCAAGGTATATTATTAAGTGGTAATAAAATTATTAAGGTGTCCAAATTATTGGTTCATTAAATATTTGCCGTATTTTAACGGCTGGAGGCACTGTGATATTTTATTTAAGGGAAAAAGACATCGCCCTTCATAAGTAAAATAAATTCTTACATAAACCACCACAACACACACACATATACTGTATATACACATATATACATATACAAAGAAAAAAATTGATCAAGGTTTGATCTAGGTCAGTGTCAAAGTTTGAGGTCAGTGGTCGAAACCAGTATATTTTAGGTAGGATTTTAAGGGTCTTTTCACATGGGGCGGACCAATTTAGCAGATCCGCTTGCTCAGTGGGGATCTCTCTGCTGATCCCCGCTGAGCAAGCAAATGACAGGTCTGTGTCTGCTCCACTACTACAGAGCAGAGACAGAGCAGCTCACTCTCCTCAATGGGCGGTCGGATGAAAATGCATCACCTGTCCGTTTCCATCTAACCCGATCGAAGGAAAGGGAATTGGCTCCCCATCCATCCCTTTTTTGGGGTCGGATTGGATGCAGGCAGGTGTAAATGGACATATATCCATTTACACCTGCCACTCCATAGAGGAAAAAGGTTCCAATCAGGTCCGCCTCCAAAACGGTCAGGAGGACCCGATTGGAACATCCATGTGAAAGAGGCCTAAAGAAGCCATTTTTTAAAATTAGTATCAGTGTCAGTTAGTGTACATATGTTGTAGGTAGGATACAAAAAAGCAAAATGTGCGCTAAAGTTTCTGGGCCCTACTACAGTTGCAAACGACAAATAACATACACATATGTGGTATCACTACGATCATAAGAAGCATGATAATTTATTTTGGGTTGTTCTTTGGTGGTAAATTATAGTAATAGAAAGAAATATATAAAAACAAAAATGATTTTGGCCCACTATTTTGGGCCAGTTTTCCTTTGATAATAAAAATAAAATCAGGAGATATCCATTGCCATTTACCACTCAATTTGTCCTTACAAAAACAATAATCCAGCTGCATACACTAAGTAGTTACAATCATATGTACAATTTTACTAACACATGTCAAAATTGCATCTGGGCGTTAAGGTTTGCTTTACCCTCAGTCATGAAAGAGTTAACTTTAATTCATAACATTGTAATTCAAACCATCAGTAGCAGAAAGTAAATAGATTCTCTTCAACAGGACACAAAAAGCAATAAACCACATTAAAAGAGGTTGTAACTTTTACCCACTCTATCAAAGACTGAGAATGATGGACATGCTTTCATGTTCATTCAGCTCTGCATTTGAGAACAGTTTGATACACTTCTGAGAAAATCAGTTCTGGTGCAACTAAAAGCAGATATACACGAGTCCAAATTAGATTCTGCTGGATATACACTGTATTTTTGAGTTCTTAACTCTTGAGTCCTCACAAACTGCACATACTGTAGAGCAGGGGTAGGCAACCTTAAAGAGGTGGAGATCTACCTAAGCAACATGGGAGAAGTCAAAGATCACCAGGCATGGTGTCACCCAGTGTCGCCTCCTCACACCTGATTTAAACCTCTTATTGCCATACTACCACTTCGCAATCGCGTGCATTGTACGACAATATGGGTTTACATCAGGTGGTGAGGAGGCAACATATTGCCCCCTCACCACCTATCAAACACACTCTGATTACTTTTCAGAGGACCAACAGTGCCTGCTGAACTTGTGAATGAGCTCTTAGTTGCATTTGGCAGCTACACCCTTAGAACTCGTTCACACATAAAGTTGGAGGATGGTAAAACCCTGCGGTTGAGTTGTGGTTTTCCTATCCCTACCCCCTTTAGCTGCTTAGGCAGCAGCCAAAGTTGTACACATGCTGCAGCAGGAATTAAGCCCCATGTTACTTTTGGTGGGTGCTACTGCCTGCCAATCGTGACCCATTCAAGTAATTGGGGCTACTCTGCAAGCTCCCTGCAACTGCATGCTTCTGCAAAAGGTTTAAAGCAGGTGATGAGAAAACACCACAACACGGCCTGCTTTAGCCCCCTGTTTGCTGCACTGCATGAGGTTGCAAGGAACTTGCAGATTGCCCTCATTCACTTGAATGAGGCATGCTTGGCAGGTGCTACACCCCACCATGACAGGGCATACAACTCCTGCTGCGGCTGCAACATGTTTACACCCCTGGCTACTGCAGCTAAAGGGTGTGCGGTTTGGGCGGGGGTGGTAACAACATGTCCTAACTATGGGGTTTTAAAACCCCCCAAAAATGCACATATAAGTGAACCCTTACTGTTCTGAGACCCATACAAGGCTGCTTTCACACTGATGGGCTGCAGTTTACCTGCATCGGGGGGTGCAGCACAGTGCATCTGCGACTTTGTTGGGTTAGCTGCACTTTGCCATTGACTTCTATTATATCCTGCAGGTGTGCAATTTCTGAAAGCACACCAAACCCGCAGGATATAATAGAAGTCTATGGCTAAGCGTAGTAAACGAGCAGAAAAGCTGCAGATACACTGCACTGCACATGCGGTGTGGGTAAAACGCAGTGCATCAATGTGAAAGCAGCCCTATACTATTATGCCCAGTGTATTGCTTCACACTGACCTGAAGATCTCTACTTTTCTGCTGCTAGCACCACTCTGGAGAGTGTAGCCTGAAAAAGAGGGGGAGTACAGTTGGTATCACTCTGCATGGGACAGGAGCCAGCACTACAGTGGAGGCATCATCTTATGCAGCTCCTGGTGATCTGGGATGGTGGGTGAACAATTCCAGACCATGATCTACGAGTTACTGACCCCCGATGTAGAGGGAAAGGTTGCCATGTCAGATGTAAAATGGTGTAATGTAATTGTTTTTTTTTTTATTTTTTTTGGAGCCATTTTATAAAAGGTAACTTGTTTCCGTATTACTATTTTCTAATTAATAATTTTGTTATTACAGGAATTGTAAATGTGAAAATTAAAATTAATGTTGTTATGATCCAAATATGTACAGCCTGCATAATTCTTGTGTTGGATACGCTTCCAATCCAGTGTCTGCAAAAATGCAAACAAGAAAATTAGCATAAGCTCTAGACTAATTGTTTTTTCATGACTTGTTATGTCAATTGAATTCCATTGTATTCCATTTAATGAATACAGACCATGTAATCATTATCAACAAAGCTGGCAAAGTCTACAGCATTTAAAATATGCATTTTTTAAATATAAATTAGAATATTAACTGCAAGACTTTATGTGTTTCCTCAGGCTTAAAAGTGCTCCACATGCTGTTGCCATAATTATATCAGACCTATTAACACTGACTGCGCCAAGCAACACATTGGCAGAACAACAAGAACAGTATTTTGAACCGAGTAGGCACTCTAACATTACTTCCCCAACCTTGTCTGAGATCACTGATAGTTAAACAAGGCTGCCTTTAGAACATATGCCCTCTGTGATGTATTTTATTTTTGTATGTGAGTTTTAATTATACCAAGGGGATAATGCCATATCTACAGTAATTATGTGACAAGTTCATTTAACTGAATGACAAGTATAGTAATCTGTCTAGATTGCTATCTAATTACCCATAAATGTGTAACAGCACCTGACCCTGTGGACATATGGCTTGCATAGCTTAAAGTGACCTTGTTAGCAGACCATTCATTTAATCTTCCCATATGATTGTATGTGCACTGAACATATATATATATATATATATATATATATATATATATATATATATATATAAAAGGAAGGTTTTTATAGTCTACACCCCTGAGAGTGCTGCAGGTCGTTGACATCTTAAAATGTGATGTCAGCATCTCCAGCTCCAGAGACACCATCACTTTCTACCATCAAAGCCAATTTTGGTTCATTCAGATGAAGGAAAAACTTGCATCTCATTAAAATTATACAGTGGTGCACCAAATACATTTTCAAATATTCTGTGACCTGACATAACCTATTAATTTAATAACTCTAAGGCTGCATTCACGCTTGAGCAATTTGTAGCTTGAAGCTCGAAGCTCAAAAATGTTCAAGGAGAAACAATCAATTATTCTCAATGGAGATGGTTCACACCTCTACTCCCAGTTGCCTGAAACCAAACACCAGAAGCGCAAACGAGTTCTGGAGCTTTTTTTGTTGCTCAATTCGGGCAGATTTTTTTGTGTTTTTCAAATCCATAGAAATGAATGGAAACGTACGTTGTGCATTTGTTTAAAAAGAAATAATAAAATATGCATAAATAAATTAAATTAAGTAAAATAAATGCACAAATAATCTAAAATCATAAATAAATACAATAATAATATGTAACAATAAATATATAGTAAATAACCTCTAAAAACGTAACCCCCTAACCCTAAAAAAAATATATATTAAATAAAATATTATTAACACCCCAATTCTAACAAAAAAAATTAAATAACAAGAAGACAATACATAAAATAGTAACCCCACTCTACCCTACTTTAACAAAAAGAAAATAATAAATTAATAATAATAAAACAAAAGAAATAAAAGCTGATGGAAAAGCTAAAGCTGAAAAACACAGCAACAAATGATGCAACAGATGATATTTCCCTATTGGTTTATAAAAAAAAAACAAAGCTCAAAAACGCATGAAAACGTGCATAAATGTGCAAAAGGCGAACGAAAATCGCTCAAAGACGCTATACTCAAATATGAATCCAGCCTAATACTTTTTGTAGTTTTGAAGTTGGCACATGAATACAAATGTTCCCTTTTATTTTTCTACTTAATGTTCATTTTTTGCAACCTAAATCTTATTTTACTTTTTATCCTCCTGTTTATCTTCTAAATACGACCTTTGTAAGGTGAGTTTGAGGATGTACTGTATATTTTTTTAAACCAGATGTGATGAAATTGCTTTGTTGCCATTTGCTCATCTTTTAACTGCACTGTGAAGTTTCAGAGTTTTCAGTGTGTGGTTAAGAAATGATATTCCGTATTTAATAAGTCTCCTATTAAATCTCATCCTGATTCTAACAACATTCACTGCTCAAGCCCTGAAGAAGAGGGAGGCCTTTCCACTAAAAGACACTGACTGCAATTGATGTTCTTAACCAATTAACCAGATAAATAGACTTAAGTGATATGTACTTTTGCAATAGAACCAGAACAGGGTCACCATACATTCTACCCTCATCACAGATACTTTATCATATATTTACCAGCTGCAGGCATCAACCCAGTTTTGTTATCATCTGCAGGCAATTCTCTTTTTTGTAGAAGTGATCAGAGTGGAAAATGCGCCTCTGGATTGCTTTTACAAGCAGAGAGAGGGGTCACTCCCCCTCCTGGCGCTCTCTGCTCCCTCTCCATGCTCTCTGCTCCCTCCGGAAGCCCAGCAGTGAAGCCAGCAGATGCACTGGCTTACCACACAGCTGATTGGGGACCAGAATGTCCGTGATCATCTCTATAGAATTAGAAACTGGAAGCATTAACAAGAGAAATAGTTGGTGCATAAAGACGAAAAAGACTAGATGTGTTATGTGATGGCTAGTATATTAACCACAGAAGTAAAGTCCTTAAAGTTCAAAGGTGGTTAAGGGATAATCCAACAATGCTTGACTCAGTGGCATCCAATTAAAAAAGAGCTAGAAGAGACTGTGTGAACCATAAAAAGGAGAGAAGCAGTGCCATCTAAGTGCAGCAATAAAAACAAATACCGTATGTTTCGCTCCATAAGACTCACCTGACCATAAGATGCACCTAGGTTTTAGAGGAGGAAAAACAAGAAAAAAAGTATTCTGAACCAATGGACTGCAGACATAGTACAAGAGATGACCAGAGACTGCAGACATAGTACAGGAGATGACCAGAGACTGAAGACATAGTACAGGAGATGACTAGAGACTGCAGACATAGTACAGGAGATGAACAGAGACTGCGGACAGTACAGGAGATGACCAGAGATTGCAAATATAGTACAGGAGATGACCAGAGACCTTTCAGCAATGCACATATATCTAGTTTGGTAGCAGTCCACAGGCAGTCTATGGAGGGGTAGGACATACCTGACCAGCCGGGCTCAGCATCCTCTCTGAGGGCGGGGCTCACAACGATGTCTTCAGCATACCCTGTTGGCTCTGCAGTGATTGGTGTCCCAATCTAAGGGCAACATGGGCTTAAAGCGGAGTTCCACCCAAAAGGGGAAGTTCAGCTTAATGCTTTGACCCCCACTCCCCATTAAGGATTGGCACCTTTGGGGAGCAGGGGGGAGCCGGTACCCGAATTTGACAGGTACCCGCTCCCACTTCCGCTACGATCGCCTAGGCAATCGGAAGCGGAAGTTTTCCTCCCTCCCCATAGTCGTCTGGGACACCTGACAGGCCCCAGAAGACTACGGAGCTATCCACAAAGCGCAGTGCTTCTTGCACATGCGCCCACAAAGCGCAGTGCTTCTTGCACATGTGCAGTGGGCACCTGGCTGTGAGGCCGTAAGGTGTCACAGCCAGGTGCCCACACTAAAGATGCCGGTGCCAGGGAGAGAAGATGGCCGGTTAAACCAGTGGTGGTGAGGACACTGATAGACCGAGGAACAGGTAAGTGTCTGTATTTTAAAAGTCAGCAGATACAGTTTTTGTAGCTGCTGACTTTTCTTTTCAGCTAGAACTCCACTTTAAGGGGCAGCTGCTTTTGGTCCTGCCTGGCGCTGCTGCACTGCTGACTCGGACTCCTCCTGTCTTCTACCACAGAAGAGCCGAGCGGCCAGCCCGGTATTCTAACATGGTGGCTGCGACGGGGAGAGCCTGGTCAATATTCGCTCCATAAAATGCACAGACATTTCCCCTCATTTTTGGTGGGAAAAAAAGTGCATCTCGGAGCTAAAAATACGGTAATTTATTTCCACAAAATTGGCAACTCACAATAATAGTTTTCAAATGAGTTCTTGACAAACTGATGTCAATCACTCTGCAACTTCTGTCCAGTCCCACTGCAAGCAGGTCTCCAATACACTGTCCTTGGCTGTGCTCATGGTTCCCATTACTTCCTGGTTGTTGTGGATCCACAAGACAGGTAGGAACAACATCAGCTCCAGCAGCAGTAGGTGTGGCACACATTCAGAGCATGCATGCTACTTCATCAGGCCAAAGAGGGAGGCATATATTGGCAAATGATAGTGGCAGACTATAGTGCCCAGCCAACTCATGGAGAGGCCCAAGTGTCATCATAGGTTAATACAAAAAAACATATCAAGCCTTCCTTTCTTTAATTAATTAAACTAAGCACTCTTAAATAAAATACAATTAAAAAAAATACAATAAACATATAAGGAGGATATTAAGGGAAAAGTATGCAAATTAGGCATGTATCTCACTCTGCACTATAACAAAGAGACTATAAGTGTCCCGTATGAATAAATAAATAGATATGTAAAAATAGAAATATTTATACGTTAACAGGTGATTCCATATTATTGAAAATGTGTATACAAACATTCTAGATGATAATAATGATACCTGTGCCATTTGGGAAAATTAAAATAATGTAGAGCAAGAGAAAATAAAGAATAGAAAAATTAGAATTGTGAAAGGATGGCCACCTACCAAAAATATTAGGAAATGGATGTAACTATGTAAGCTGAAGCACTTGAGGTATCAAGTGAGTGAGTGTGATTGTATATGCAATCGAGTACAGTATATGGCAATCACTAGCCGGCAGAAACAAAGTTTATGGTGTATAAACAAACATGTAACAGGTCACTTCTCGGCCGTTTGGCTGAGATCTTGTGTCTGAGTCATTAGGTTTCTGACAGCACCAGGCCCGCTCGACCTTGGGCTTTTCCTTTGGGTGCACCCCATGCTGCTATTGGACAGGTCACAGGATGCTTACCCTGTCACCCTGTTGGTGGTCAGTGGTAAGTTTTGGGTGGAAGGATGGAAGCATGAAGAATGCTCCAAATACTCTGAGGCCGGTCATGACCAAGCCTAACCACAGTGAAGTGGTCTTCTTTACCTGCAGAAGAAGCTGATCGAGGACCTGTTCGGTATGGTGTGAGAAAGTATTTTTTGCTGGCAGTGCTTTTCTGAGTCTAGATTGTTTGATGAAATGTTTTGGAAAAAGGAAGACCTGCATACATGTTTACTTCAGAAGGGCGAGAAAGAGGGGGACCTGCTGTTGGAGGTCATTATTTTTCAGTGCAGTGACAGCAAGCAGCGGGTCCCTATTATGGTACATATGTACGAGACGAGGAGATCCGAGCTTTTTTGTTGCGGTACTGTGACTTTGTATTGATGGGCATGAAACTGACCAATGTTTTTGGTACCTTTTAAATGGTCACAAAACGTTCTGGGTGCAGTTTAAGGCAGACCAGGTGGGGGGGTGAGGCACCCCTCGCAGGCATTTTCTATAGGTAGCAATCATGGCTACCTATGGTACCCAGGTCAACCTTCATTTCGCAGGACCTGTTTTGTCTTTGGGCACACAAAAGAATCTTGTACAACTGGGCAGGTATGTCGGAACTGCTACAAAAAAAGAGCATAGGATGGAAGAGTGTCCCGCAGGGCAGAGGTGTCACATTTATGGCAGCAGGGTTTACTTGACAAGGCAGTGCCTTAAGGTGGCACAAGAAAGGGTGGCAGACTCCAGTGTAGCTAAAGATGGTGGTGTCGGCGAGACCTTGGGGGTGCAGCAGGCACGGGTCTCATATGCTGATGTGGCACAGGACATTGTTCCTGGTGTAAGTGCCCCTGTTGTGGAGGTTGCCTCTCTGGATCCTCCCAGTGAAGCAGTTCAGGATGAGGGGCTATCTTTCCATCTAAGGGTTGTGTCTCTGAGGCCCTGGCTGTGGAGGGAGAGGAGGAGGCTAAAGGCCATCAGGAGGAGGTCGTGGAAGAGATAGACCAGAGTATGTCCCTCAAGCAGAAGAGTCCTGAGTCTCCTTCCCCCTCTGAGAACATTGAGGAGTGCCCTAGTAGTGCAGAGCTTGGAGGTGCTGAGATGGCAGAGGAGTCAGACTCATCCATCAAGTCGTTCACCAGTTCTGGACAAGTGGAGAACTTCCAGGAGGTGATGGGTTTCTGAAAGCCTGCCAAGGGAAAACAGAAAAAACCTGAACTGGACATGAGAGGTGTTAAGGTGGATGAACCCCCAAGATCAAGTAAATGGACAAGGTCAAGAGGAAAACTGTCCTGAGAGATGTCGGTTTTTCTTTGTAATCTGCCCGGTTGAAGCTTAATAATGCCGCTGAGAGTTTTATCACTTAATGAGAAGAGCATCCGTTCGGCTTATAGGAGGGCTGCGATTTTTAAACTCTTGGCCACATCTCAAAGAGACATTTTTGCAGGACTGCAGTTTGGTCGCTAAGTAAAGAACATAATAACAGGTGGGGATTTTATTTAAATATAAAAGATTTAAAATTTAAAAAGTTATTGACGTAGTGGTGGGTCAGTGTGTGATAGTTTATGTTTAGTGGGGTGGTGTGGTATGGAAGATTTTTGGGGTGTATGCAAGTACTAATAAAGAGAAGGTGGAGTTGTTTAGGAAATTAAGTTTTTTTCTTGGGGGGAGGGAACCCACATTACTAGTGGGGGATTTCAACTGTATTTTGAGGGTTGGTGACATATATGGGGGTGGTGGAAGGGGGGAAGTTGATATATCTGGGAAGTAGTTGGGGGAGGTTATACAAAAGTTTAAGGATGCTGGGAAGGATGAGGGATGCACATATTTTGGTGATAATGGGAACGTGTACTCATGTATTGACTTGTTTTGTTTCTAGATTTTTGAATGTAGATTTGCTTGTGGTAAGGAAGGAGCCTTTCATGGATCATGGACGGATCGAGTATATTGTAAGAAAAAAAGAAGGTCTGTATGGAAAGGGGATGTGGAAACTGAATGTAAGTTTGTTGGAGGATGAGGTAATAAGGAATGAAAAGGAAAATGAAGGATTTTGAAGATTTGGTGGCATGGTGGGAGTGGGTGAAGGTGAGGACAACATTTTTCTTTATAAAAAAAAAAGAAGGATGTGAGAAAGCAAAAAGAGGGAGAGTGGAGTATCAATTGTGGCAAAAGAGGTTTGATTATTTAAATGAGTTGAGAATGTTGGAGGAGGATGTAAAATATGAAATTGTGGAAGCAAGCGAAAGATTGAAGGCATTTATGGCATAGAGAGGGGAAAATATTTTATCGCAGGGAAATGTCAGGCTTAAAGAAGAGGATGAAAAGTGTACAAGGTTTTTCTTTAAGAATGTGCATGGAGAAAAGGTTGAAATGTTGAGTGTGATGAAGAGGGGAGGGAGATGCATGAAAATGAGACGGTGAAAGAGGTAGCATGGGATTTCTATGCAAATTTGTATGCTGGGAAGGAGAGAGATAGAAGTATGGAAGATGAGGCGTTAGAGTGTGTGGAGAAATGTTTGGATAATGAGGATAAGAGTACTTTTGTGTGATGATACAATGAAAGGTGAGATAGAGGTATGTTTGAGAAAGATGAAAAAAGGGAAAGATGCCTGGGAGTGATGGTTTGCCAGTAATATTTTACTGTGCTTTTTGGGATGTGCTTGGTGATTGGGCACATAAGGTATGTGTGGAGGTTTTGAAAAAAAGGAAGATTGTCAAGATAAGTGTGTGAAAGTATGACTGTGTTGTTGTATAAGAAAGGATGTAAGAAAGATTTGAAAAACTGGAGGTCGATTTCATTGTTGAATGTGGATTATAAATTATTGCAAAGTTGATTGCAGACAGATTGCATGAAGTTGTTAAGATGGTGAGGGAGGAACAAGTGTGTACTGTGCCTGAAAAAACTATGTCCGAGAGCTTGATTTATCTGAGAGATGGGCTGTAGTATTATAAGAACGGAAAACAGGCAGTGGCTGTGTTGGCAGTGGATTTTGAAAAGGGGTATGATAGAGTTTCTCATTATTTTAAGTTTAAAGAGTTAAGTAAAATGGGGGTGCCTGATGGGATGCTAGGATGGATAAGGTGTCTGTATGAGGGAATGATAAATAGAGTACAGATGAATGGCTGGCTAACAGAGGAGGTTGGTATAAGAATAGGTGTGAGACAGGGGTGTCATCTGCCTCCTGTTTTGTTTTCATGTGTGATTGAGCCACTATTGCGAGTGCTTGTGAATGATAATTTTAAGGGGGGTAGAAGTACCTGAGAGTGGCGTGAGAAGTTTTAAGTGTGATTGGATATATGGATGATGTTACAGTGGTTTGTAAGAGTATAGCTGGATTGAGGAGGGTATAATTATTAATTGATATTTTTTGTTCGGTAAGTGGGTTTGGAATAAATATGCAAAAGAGGGAGTACGTTTTTTGGGGAGTGGGGTGATGTGGGGGAGTGAGGGTAAAAAATGTTAAAGTGTTAAAGTGTTGGTTGTAAGGTTTGATGCTGATTTGTATGGCAGAGAAAGTTGGAAAGAGGATATGGTAAAAGAAAAAAGTTTTTGGTTATTAAGGACCCTAATAATGGAGAGGAAATCTTTGATTATAAAGTCTGTCATCTTGCCGATTTTATTGTATTTGTTGTGTTTCCTGCTCCTGACAGAATTCTGAAAAGGATAATAAAGGAATGTTTTACATTTGTGGGATTGTCGAGAAAGGTGTGGTGAATATTGAGATGTTCTTGGTTGTAAAATATATGAGTATGTGTGTACGGATTAGTGCAAAGGAGAGCTTGGCAGGATGTAGGTTGAGATATGCGAGTGGGAATATGTTGAGAAAGTATAAGTTATATGAAAGGGGTTTGCAGAAACCGGTAAGTTTTGGTGCACCGTGGTTTTATATGAGAATTGAAAGATGTATGAGGCGGTATGAATTGCAGGAGGTGGTTAAAGAGGTGTGGTGTGAAAATAAGCAGGTAATGAGTATTTTGGAGAAAAGAGGGATTGGAGGTGATAGGTGGATTGAATGAAGTACAAAGCAGGAAAGTATGGAAGAATGTGAGAAATAAGGAGCTTGTGAATAGACAAAAAGATGTTGCGTGGATGCTGTTTGCCTACGAGAGAATTTCAGAGGAGAAGGTTGGTGGATAGTGAGATGTCCAAGGAAGGGGTGTAGGTGTATAGAGAATGTGGATCATGAATTTTGGGAATGTGAATATGCAAGAGAGGTGTGGAAACATTTGACGAAAAATGATGAAGGGGTTGTCGGGGGTGGAGAGGATGACTATTGAACTAATGAAGATTGGATTGTGAAAGACTGGAAAAAAAATTAGGAAAGTGTGTTGTGGATGTTAGTAAATTGTGTTAGGGAAAGTTTGTGGGATGTTCGTAATATCTTAATTTTCAGAAAAGAAGAACTGAGTGTAAAGGAGTGCATTTCTATAATCTGTGGAAGGCTCTACTTATATGCATACTATGATTGCAAAAAATATGGTTTCGAGGAAGCACAAAAGGTTTGGAAGTTGAGTGAGTGGAGGTAATGGAGTAGGTGATGTTATGAATAATAATGGTGGGTGTGGGTGGGGGCAGGATATGTATAATATTATGGGTGGCAGATAAAGGGAGCCAGTATGTTTTAATGCTATGGTATGACTTATGTGATGGAGGGTGGTGTGATTGGTGGAGATATGTTAATGCTAAAGGGTGGGTTTTGTTATATTATGGTTTTGAGGGTGGGTTTTGTTATGTTGTGGTTTGGCTGATGGATGATTTTGGCTATTGTGTGTTATTAATTTGTTCTTTTTTCATTATAGAGTGATGCAACGGCAGAGGGACAGTGGAGGAGGGAAAGCACAGTTTATTGTTGTACTGTATACATGGAGGGAAAGGTTCTGAGGGAAAGTAATTTTGTTGTGATAGTAATTTGGGTGGGGGTATATATTTGTTTTTTATTAATAATGTGAATGCTTTGATTTGTTTTTCTATGTGAAATTTGTTTAATTTGAAAATATATTAAAAGACTTTAAATAAAAGAATAAAAAAAAAAAAATATAGTGCAGAGGAAATGAGGGTAAAAAAGGCACCAAGACAGATAGGAGAGTCGGTGAAGCCCCCCATACATCGCCACTAAAAAACTGTCAACTTGCTCACAAAAAAGGAGAGAACAATGGAGGCAATGTCAAGGAGACACATCCGTTAAATATTTACAGAACTGTGCTGACTTCAAGTTCCTCATTCAAATCTGCCAGGGGCCAAAGTGTCCAAGGTATCGATCCAAATTGTCTTTCTTTCACAGACGTTTAAAACGTTCTGCTGTTGGTAGGTCACAGGGTATCGCCTCAATGACCCAGACTATCAGACCCTGACAGGATTTTTGGTGAGATTCCAGGAAGTGCCTGGGGACACTGTTTGTTGAGGCCATTCTCAACAAAATGACAGTGTTCCCCAAACCTCTGCCTGAGGGTCCGGAGGGTACAGCAAGCCACATGGACAAGAGAGACAGTAGACCACATATTCAGATGAACAGGTGGAACTCAGAATTGGGGTAAGTTATACCCTTTGTGGTGAAGTCTCTCTGTCCATGTTGGACATGTATGCATGTGTGATACCTAGATTTATGGCACTGCTACATGCCTTTTATGGTAGAGAAGGACTTATCATGGCCTGAATACCTTTGACCCTACTTGGGACCATTTTACCTTTAATATTTCAAGCCCGTCTATAGGAAACTTTGCGCTTGACTGTAAGTAATGATTTTCGATGGGGATCCTGAAGCAGTATGGACCTGTATTTTTGGAATATATGTTCCATATTTCTGAACTGTGTATGGAACTGGATACTGAACCTGAGAGGTTGTGGAGTACAAGTGGGTGTCTTGCTTCTATCTACTTTGGCTCCATTAGTTAGATAAGAGAGAAGGCCTTCTCCACAAGTTTGCTGGGGTAACCTTTCTCCAAGAATTTGTCTTTTAAAGAGTTATTGTGGGTTATATACTCTGTATCATGGGTACAACTGTGTCTGAGCCAACAGAACTGGCTTTTCGATATGTTTTCTACCCAACGAAGATGGTGGCAACTCTGAAGGTGTAGATAAGAGTTGCCTGCCATGGGCTTGGTGTAATTATGGGCAGAGATGGTATTACCCTCGTGACATATCTCCAAACCAAGAAAATCCAGTTTTTCTGCAACACAGGCTGAAGTAAAAGACATCCCCATGTTGTTATTATATTCTGCTATGCATGACTCCACTAACGTGGTAGAACCATCCCAGATCAGAATAATATCACCTATATAATACCCATAAAAGATGATATGGGTTGCATAAGGATTATCTTCCCAGATTGATGTTTCCAAAGGACTCAGTCATATTAGCATAGTTTGGGGCAACATTTGCTCCCATAGCTGTGCCCTGGGTCTGTAAGTAGTAATCCCCATTAAATTCAAAATAATTATGGGTCAAACAACCCATTGGCTTATAAGATAAAATTTTCCTGTCTAGGGTTAAGTAGGGAATTGTTTGCCAAGTTGTACTGCCTTCAACCAACCTCATGGGGTATGGATGTGTAGAGGAAGTTCACATCCAGTGATAACCATAGGTATGTGGGCTCCTAAGTGTTAACTGGTAACATTCCATGGCTGCTATGATGGGACACCCTGGTGGGTGAGTAGCATCTTTATCAATCTTAGGTAGATGGTGGAAATATGGACTTTTGTAAAAATGTTTGGAGAAAAGCGGTTTTACTTTTGTCAATTATACCTTCTCTAGAAGCTCTCTTTCTATAAGAGCTAGGCCTCTTTATACTGTGGTAATGGGTCACATCTAAATCTTTTGTATGCACTGGTGTCAAATAGGTGTGAGGGGAAGAGGGTTACCCTCAGAATGCGTCAGCCTTGCCTTGGTCCTTGGACGCCCCCCTCTCAGGCGTTTAGGGCCCATTGGTATCAGGCTGTAACCTGATATGCAATTTGCCACGTCTTGTTTGTGAGTATCATTTTATTAATATTTTAATCCATTTTCCTTGGAATAATGCGCTAGGCTGGAGCACTCTCGTTTTCTCTTTTTACAGTTATATCTGGACCACCTCAGTTTTTGAGAGCAGTAAGGCTTGGTCTATTCTGAAACACACAAACACGTAGATATCTATATAGGAACACTGCCGTCAGTACTCCGCACGCACGTGTAGGCGATTTTGGCATTTACTTCCTGGAATTTCACCAAAAAGTCTCAGGGTCTGATGGACTGGACCATTGAGGCCATATCCCATGACGTACCAACAGCAGAACATAATTAACGTCTCTGTGAAAGAGACATTTTGGATCTATACCATGGACACTTTGGCCCCTAGCGGATTAAATGAGGAACTTAAAGTCAGCACAGCTTTCTAAATATTTTACGGACGTGTCTCCTTGACATTACCTCCACTGTTGTCCTCCCCTAAATTGGGAGGCAAGCTGACAGTTTTTGAGTGGTGGAGATGTATATGGAGTTCCACATCCACTCCCCTCTGTCTCTTGGTGCAGTTTTATGCCCTCATTTCCTCAGCACTAATATTAATTCACATGTTACATGTTTGTTTATACACCATATACTTTATTTGTGCCCACTCCCTTGATACTTTGAGTGCTTCAGCTTATACATAGTTACATCTATTTCCTAATATTTTCGATAGCTGGCCATCCTTTCATAATTCTAATTATTTTTCTATTCTTTATTTTCTCTTGCTTTACATTATTTTAATTTTCCCAAATGGCATAGGTAGCATTATTATTGTCATCTAGAATGTTTGTATACACATTTTCAATAATATGGAATCACCTGTTTATGTATTAACATTTCTATTTTTACATATCTATTTATTCATACAGGACCTTATAGTCTCTATGTTATAGTGCATAGTAAGATACATGCCTAATTTGCATAATTTCCCCTTAATGTCCTCCTTTATTGTATATTAATTTAAGAGCGCTTAGTTTAAATAGTTTAAGAGAGGGAGGCTTGATTCTGTATGTTTTTTGTACTAACCTATGTCACTTGGGCCTCCCCATGAGTTGGCTGGGCACTATAGTCCATCACTATCATTTTCCAATATATGCCCCCCTCTATGGCCTGATGCAGAATGCATGCTCTGAATGTGGGCCATGCCTACTGCACCTAGAGCTGACATCAGTTCCACCTGCCCTGTGGATCCACACCGACCAGGAAGTATTGGGAACCACCAGCACAGCCAGGGACAGTGTATGAGAGCGCTGCCTGAAGTAGGACCAGCCAGGAGTTGCACAGTGGTTAACACTAGTTTGACAAGCGTTCATTTGACTACTACTATGGTGAGTTGCCAATTTTGTGGAAATAAATTATTTGTTTTTATTGCTGCACTTAGATGGAGCTGCTTCTCTCCTTTTTATGAAACTGGAAGCGTTGAGTATTTTGTCAATTCCAGTTTCCCCAGCAAGTTAACAATTCATTTTTGATTTATAAAAAGCATCTGATCACACCGATGTTGGTGTGATCAGATTGTTTTAAGGGCATAGTAGAGATCTAGGGTCTAATAGACCCATGATCTCTCCATAAAAAGTACCTGTCACTGGTTATTGTCCTCACAAAGGATGTTTACACTCCGTGTGATAAAAATAAAAGTGATAACACATTTAAAGAGACAGTGTAAAAAGAAAAAAAATCATATCAAATAAATAATAAAATTAAGTTTTTAAAGTGCCCTCATCCCACCGTTCTCACGTTCAAAGGTAAACGCACACGGCGGCCTCTCGACGGTACATAAATGGCGATTGCACCGCACATATGAGGTATCACCGCGAATGTCAGATCAATAGCAATAATTCTAGTCCCAGACCTCCTATGTAACTCTAAAACCTGTAAAAGCATTTAAAGTGTCACATATGGAGATTTTAAGTACCGTAGTTTGGGACCATTCCACGAGTGTGAGCAATTTTGAAGCTTGACATGTTAGATGGCCTAACATTTTTTATAGTTTATTATTACTACTACAGATATTTATATAGCACCATCAATTGAATGTATTGGGGGTGATTTACTGAAACTGGAGAATGCAAAATCTGGTGCAGCTCTGCATGGAAACCAATCAGCTTCCAGGTTTTTTGTGAAAGCTTAGTTGAACAAGCTAAAGTTAGAAGCTGATTGACTACAATGCACAGCTACACCACATTTTGCACTCTCCAGTTTTAGTAAATAAACCTCATTGGATATTGAAGCATCAACACTTTAAAATAGTGCAAAACAGTAATTAAACTAAGCAAAAACACCAAATCAGTCAGCTCAAATCAGTTAACTTCTTAAAACAAAGAAATTCTGGTACCTTTGATAACTTACACACCAAAAATAAGCTTTTGCTCTTTACAGATGTAGCCAAGTGCTGGCTATTATACAGGATTTATATAGCGCCAACAGTTTGCACAGAGCTTTACAATATGAGGGAGACAGTACAATTACAATACATTTCCGTACAGAAGGAATAGGAGGGCCCTGCTCATGGAGCTTGCAATCTAAAGGAAGGTGGAGGTGGTACAGAAGGTGATATATCATAATGCCATTCAGGGACATTTACAGATGAGACTATGGTTAATCCTTTTTTCCCTTAGTGTCTATTACTGGGACTGCTACATCACTTCCCGTTAGCAGAATGGATACAGATCGTCTGATGGCAGAGGATCCTGGGACCTTTAGTTCTCTAGCAATATATACTGTATTTCTGAGTGCTGATTGAACTACAATTACCACAAAGCTGGAGAACCAGAAGGTTGCTGGGAGAGGAGATATATTCTACAGCAAGGGACTGGCTAGCTCTCTTGGTGCAGGATTCAGAGCTGAACATATGTTTTCCACCAGAGACATATTGCTGGCTACAACTGCAGGACTCAGCACACCTGTTCAGCACAGTGGTGACATCAATTGCCACACTGGGATCATATCAGCTTCTCTGCATTGGTACTGTCACTACCCAGTCTTTAGCTATTCATCTCTGCTTGCTGCGCCAACTGGCCTTTAAAGTGGTCACTCTGCACTTCTCTGAACAGCTAAGAGCCTGTGCAAGAATTCTGTTCCTAGGAGGCTGTGCTATCCATTGGACTGGTGAGTGGGTGGATGCCCATCCTCTGACAACACTCTAGAGACACTGCATGCAGACACCTTTACACCTCAGTACCAAGAGATCTTTGCTTTGAGCATTTACCACAGCCTTTTATATTCATTGAATTTCCATTACTCTCTATTCTACATGGACCCCATCATTGTTAGCAGAAGACAACAGCTACTATCCCAACAGGAACTTTAAACATCTAAGGACTCAATTTCTAGTTAAAGGGACCTCTTCGCATCTAAGCCATTGTTATTCAAATTAGGGTGCCTGTACCCATTTATGCCAGAATATATATATATATATATATATATATATATATATATATACATACCTATACACACACACATACATATACACACATACACACACATATAATTCTTTACATTCTCTATTGTGACGTCAGCGGCCCAGAGGGAGCTAAGTCAGCAAGCCTTTTCTTCTCCCTCTTGCTGGTGTTGCAGTTACATAGTTACAATATACTATTTGTGATCATATAATCTATTAACCATTGCTTTTTGGTTATTTTCATTGTATTAGTGGTTTTGCTTTTATGCATTAACTGGGGATTTACCTCCTAAATCTTCTGGCCTAATCTTTTGAACGAGCCTAATATAGAGGTGTTACTAAATAATCGTGTGTCTTGCAATATTATTTCATATTGGTAACATATGTCTGAACCCAGAGTGTCAGAGGTGTCAGGAAGCTTGCAAGATCAGAGCAACATTTGTGGACAAGCATTATCAAGCGGTCCCTGCGCTACATTTGGGGCTCATTGGGGATGTCTCCCACATTTAGCCCTAGAAAGAATAGTCCATACATAAATTGAATGGACTAAGAGTTGAATGGTCTGTCATTTGGTAAAGAATCTGGTGTTCGATCAGGGGGCTTATCCCATTGACATGAGGATAGAATTTGTGCTATAGCCTGCACTTGAGCATTACTATAGTGGAAGAAAGGTATACCTGCTTGTTTCCAGAAGGACAGCATACGTTTAGCAGAAGGGGTTGATGCCCAGGTCATCCCATTGCTGCCCAGTGGTGAATTAATGGGGGATCACCCACACGCAGGAGCGGAAAGTTCAGTGTCGGTGCATGCTGACCCACCCCCCAGGCTGGGTTTCCCCCACCTCATTCTACACAAACTTGAGCAAGCTAGTTGAGAACTTAGTGAAGAATAGTTCTGCTTTTGTCAGTCAAGGATTTGGAAGCATCGCTTTTTCTTCTGGCAGATTCTGACCCGAGACAGGAGTCATTTGAGAATCCAAGACCCCTTATGCTTCTCCTATAGTTGTAGTGAGGAAGAAAAATGGCACCCTGCTGTTGTGTATGGACTACAGATATTGAACCGGAAGAACCATTCCCAATGGATACACCACTCCTCGAATCGAAGATGCCCTTCAATATCTGTTGGGGACAAAATTGTTCAGTGTCCTAGGTCTGAAAAGTGGGGATTATCAGATTCCCATGCATCTGGACAATCAACAAAAGATGGTGTTCATCTGCCTATTAGGGTTCTTTGAGTTCAATTGGATACCTGAAGGACTATTAGGGGCTCCTGCCACATTCATGGGGCTGATGGAGTGCATATTAGGAGACATGAATCTAATTGAGGTCTTGGTATACTTGGATGACAACATAGTTTTCGGTAAGACTTTGAAGAAACTTCTCAAGTCTTGCTTCATGTTTTTCCAAAGGCTCCATGTAGAGTGACTGAAGTTGTCATTGGAGAAACACAGTTCTATCAAACTTCTGTCACCTACCTAGGGCATATTGTTTCAGCAGAAGGGATTGCCACTAACCCTAAGAAGTTGGAGGTGGTTACCACGTGGCTCAGACCAAGAGCATTAACTGAATCAAGGTCTTTCCTAGGGTTCTGCTCTTATTATCAGAGATTTGTGGTGAATTTTGCAAAGTTTGGCAACCCACTTAATGAGTTACTACAGAGTGATGAAAGGAAAAGTGAAGGTGGGAATTGCAAGCTGGGTCAAGTGAGGTGAGGAGCTTGAAAGTCACAAGAATCCATTCAGGAGAGATAGACTTCCCAATGTGACAGAGCTTTCAATCACCTCAAGAAAAGCCTTATGGAAGCTCCAGTGCTGGCACATGCAGTTCAAACCAAACCATATGTGCTCCATGTGGATGACAGTCGAGAGGGGTTGGGTCCCATACCAACAGTAAGATGGGAGGTTACAGTGTATCCAGAAAGTATTCACAGCGCTTAGCTTTTGACACATTTTGTTATGTTACAGCCTTATTCCTACATGGATTCAATGCATTTTTTTCCTCAACATTCTACAAACAATACCCCATAATGACAGCGTGAAAGAAGTTCATTTTTAAATCTTTGCAATTTATTAAAAATTAACAAATAAACCCCCCCAAAAAACACATGTACATACAGTAAGTACTCACAGCCTTTGCTCAATACTTTGTTGAGGCACCTTTAGCACCAATTACAGCCTCAAGTCGTTTTGAGTATGATGCTACAAGCTTGACACCTCTTTTTGGCAATTTCTCCCATTCTTCTTTGCAGTACCTTTCAAGCTCCATCAGGTTGGATGGGGAGCATTGGTGCAACAGCCGTTTTCAGATCTGTCCAGAGATGTTCAATTGGGTTCAAGTCTGGGCTCTGACTGGGCCACTCCAGGACATTCACAGAGTTGGCCCGTAGCCACTCTTTTGTTATATGGGCTGTGTGCCTAGGGTCATTGTCCTGTTGAAAGATGAACCGTCGCCCCAATCTAAGGTCCAAAGCGCTCTGGAACAGGTTTTCATCAACGATGTCTCTGTACATTGCTGCATTCATCTTTTCTTCGATCCTGACTAGTCTCCCAATTCCTGCCACTGAAAAACATCCCCACAGCATTATGCTGCCACCACCATGCTTCACTGTAGGGATGGTATTGGCCAGGTGGTGAGCGGTGCCTGGTTTCCTTCAGACATGACGCTTGGCATTCAGGCCAGAGTGTTCAATCTTTGTTTCATCAGACCAGAGAGTTTTGTTTCTCATGGTCTGAGAGTCCCTCAGGTGCCTGTTGGCAAACTCCAGGCGAGCTGCCATTTGCCTTTTACTGAGGAGTGGCTTCTGTCTGGCCACTCTACCATATAGGTACCTGATTGGTGGAGTGCTGCAGAGATGGTTGTTGGAAGGTTCTCCTCTCTCTACAGAGAAATGCTGGAGCTCTTTCAGAGTGACCATTGGATGCTTGCTTACCTCCCTGGCTAAGGCCCTTCTCCATCGATTGCTCATTTTGGCCAGGCGGCCCACTGTAGGAAGATTCCTGGTGGTTCCAAACTTCTTCCATTTACGGATGATGGAGGCCACTGTGTTAATTAAGACCTTCAATGCTGCGGAAATTTTTATGTACCCTTCCCCAGATCTGTGCCTTGATATAATCCTGTCTCGGAGGTCAATTCCTTGGACTTCATGGCTTGTTTTGTGCATTGACATGCACTGTTAACTGTGGGACCTTATATAGAAAGGTTTATGTCTTTCCTAATAATGTCCATTCAACTGAATTTCCCACAGGTGGACTCCAATCAAGTTGTGGAAACATCTCAAGGATGATCAGTGGGAACAGGATGACCCAGAGCTCAATTTTGAGTGTCATGGCAAAGGCTTGAGTACTTACAGTATGTACATGTGTTTTTTTCATTTTTTATTTTTACTAAATTGCAAAGATTTCAAAATGAAATTCTTTCACGTTGTCAATATGGGGTATTGTTTGTAGAATGTTGAGGGAAAAAAAAATATTTAATCCATTTTGGAATAAGCTGTAACATAACAAAATGTGGCAAAAGTTAAGTGCTGTGAATACTTTCTAGATGCACTGTACGTCCCATAGCTTACATAAGCTGAAGTTTTACTCCAGCCTCTCAACCAGGTTTCTGTGGAATATACAAAAAATAGATAGCGCTTTTTTGGTACTACCACTAATACTCAGTTCACAATGTCAGGTGTATATGTATCTTATTTTATTTATTTATTACAGATACTTATATAGCGCCGTCAATTTACACAGCGCTTTACATATATATTGTTCATTCACATCAGTCCCTAACCCTCAAGGGGCGTACAATCTAAGGTATCTTCTACTCATTTGTTGCTCCAAAGAAGAAGAAAAGAACACTTTTTCTACCACTATCTATGGTTACAGTGTCAAGTGCCTTTGCATTTTATATACAACTGCAAGAAAAAGTATGTGAACCCTTGGGATTACGTGGAGTTTTGCATGAATTGGGCATAAAATGTGCTCTGAACGTCATCTAAGTCACAACAATAGAAGAACACAGTCTGCTGAACATAATACTACACAAACATTAGATGTTGCCATGGTTTAATTGCACATAACATGTAAACATTCACAGTGCAGGGAGGAAAAAGTATGTAAACCTTTGGACTTAATAACTGGTTGACCCTCCTTTGGCAGCAATAACCTCAAACAAAGGTTTCCTGTAGTTGCAGATCTGACCTGCACAACGATCTGGAGTAATTTTGGACCACTCCTCTTCACAAAACTGTTTAGGTGTAGCAATATTCTTGGGATGTCTAGTGTGAATCGCTCTCTTAAGGTCATGCCACAGCATTTCAATCGGGTTGAGGTCAGGACTCTGACTGGGCCACTCCAGAAGGCGTATTCTGTGCTGTTGCAGCCATTGTTTTGTTCAATTACTTGTATGCTTTGGATCATTGTCCTGTTGCATCACCCATCCTCTGCGGAGCTTCAGTTGGCGGACAGATGGTCGTAGGTTTTCCTGCAAAATGTCTTGATAAACTCTAGAATTAATTTTCCCATCAATGACAACAATCTGTCCAGGCCCTGAGGCAGCAAAGCAGCCCCAAACCATGATGCTCCCTCCACCATGTTTTACAGTGGGGATGAGGTTTTGATGTTGGTGTGCTGTGCCTTTTTTTCTCCACACATCCTGTGTAGTGTTGTGTGTTCTTCTCAAACAACTCAATCTTGGTTTCATCTGTCCAAAGTACATTTTGTCAGTAGTGCTGTGGAACATCCAGGTGCTCTTTTGCAAACTTCAAACGTGCTGCAATATTCTTTTTGGACAGCAATGGCTTCCTCCGTGGTGTCCTCCCATGTACTCCATTCTTGTTTAATGTTTTCCTTATTGTAGATGTGTCAACAAAAATGTTAGCATGTGCCAGAGATTTCTGTAGGTCTTTAGCTGACACTCTGGGACTCTTCTTTACCTCATGCAGCATTCTGCGCTGTGCTCTTGCAGTCATTTTTACAGGACGACCATGCCTAGGGAGAGTAGCAACATTGCTAAACTTTCTCCATTTGTAGACAGTCTGTCTTACCGTGGACACATGAACATCAAGGCTTTTGGAGATACTTTTGTATCCCTTTCCAGCTTCATGCAAGTCAACAATTCTTGATCATAGGTCTTCTGAGAGCTCTTTTCTGCGAGGCATGGTTCATATCAGACAGTGCTTCTTGAAACCAGTAAACCCAAAAGAGGTGTGTGTTTTTTAAGGGCAGGACAGCTGTCAGCAACACATCCAATATCATCACACTGATTGGAGTCAAGGTTGGCTCACTCCTGGCTCCAATTAGCTCTGGGAGAAGTCATTAAGCTAGGGCCTCACATACGTTTTCCTCCTTGCACTGTGAATGTTTACGTTATGTGCAATTAAACCATGCTAACATCTAATGTTTGTGTAGTATTATGTTCAGCAGACTGTGTTCTATTGTTGTGACTTAGATGACGTTCAGAGCACATTTTATGCCCAATTCATGCAAAACTCCACGTAATTCCAAGGGGTTCACATACTTTTTCTTGCAACTGTATATTGTAACCTGGTAATGTTGCAAGCTTCTTCTTTACCAGCTCTGAGTAGCCAAGATTTAATAATGGCAGTAGAGGCCCTAAAAAGAAAAAAAGTAGATGTTCTTAGTACAGATGTCCACCCCTTATCGAGACTTTTGGCCAAAGAATGGGACAGGTTGCAAATGAGATATGGACTTATATACAGAAAAGCACCTAGCAATTCTAATAGTGAGAAATGGCAGTTATTACTTCCAGAAAAGCACCGAGAGGTAGTACTTCAGTCATTACATGATGATCATGGTTATTTGGGCTACGACAAAACTTTGGGACTTATCAGAGACAGATTCTACTGGCCTTGCATGAAGCAAGATGTTGATGACTACTGCCGTTCATGTCTTCGCTGCCTGCAAAGAAAGACACTAGCTGCTCGACTTGCCTCTTTGGGACAGATGGAAAATTCTGGGCCTATGGAATTGGTCTGCATAGACTTTTTGTGCATGGAGCTAGATGATGGAGGAATCAGTAATGTGTTAGCGGTAACTGATCATTACACTAGATATGCTCAGGTTTTCCCTACTCGTGACCAGAGAGCTATCATTGTAGTGAAGACACTTGTTGAGAAGTTCTTAGTACACTATGGTCTACCAAGGAGAATTCACTCAGATCAGGGACGTGACTTCGAGAGTAAACTCATCCATGAACTGTTAACTTCTTTGGGAGTTCATCCCCAAGGAGATCCTCAGCCGAAGCGCTTCAACCGAACTTTGCTTCATATGCTAGGCACGATGCCTGTTGAGAAGAAGGCCCAATGGAGTAGGCATGTGGCCACTGTTGTGCATGCTTATAATAGCACCAAGAATGATGCTACAGGTTTTTTACCCTATTTTCTGATGTTTGGGAGAGAGGATTGTCTTCCAGTTGATGTCGCTTTTGGGGTTACTGCAGATGATACCCCAGTTCGATCTCATACGGGCTATGTGGAGAGATTGAGAAGAGATCTCAAACAAGCTTATGAAAGTGCAGAGGTTTCTGCCAGGAAAACACACCTCCATGACCAAATGGCAAAGATTCATGACCAAAAGGCAAAGATTCATGATTTACAACCCGGAGACAGAGTCCTTCTCCAGAATCTAGGCCTCCATGGGAAGAATAAGTTGGCTGATCATTGGGGCTCTCAAATTTACATTATTTGCTCACAATTGCTCAATATTCCAGTCTACCAAGTCCACCCTGAAGGAAAAGGAGGACCTTTCAAAACTTGGCATCGCAACAACATAATGATGTTGACATAGTCAGTGAGGCAGGTAACTCCTGAACTTCATGAAACCCAGCGTAAGCCAAACTCCCGGTGGTCCAGAATACTAAGGCGCAGGGGAGATCCTTCACAAGTTACCTTGCCACCTCCAACATTCTTTGAAGAAGATGATGAAGGTAATAATGAATGGGGTTTGGATACAATTTTCTTTGATGGAAATAGCAGTAATTCAAGGGGTAGTGATCTCAATGTGAGTGCTCCTGAGTTTGTTCCCTGCTCTCCTCATCCATCAGTGGATGCTCAAATGTTGAAAGACTTATGTTCTTTGGAAATTGAGCCTATTCCTTCAGAAATGTCTATGGAGAATGATCCAGGAGATTGTGTTAGCAAGATTACTGATTCTGGATCTACACAGCTCAGCACTGCAGACTCTGAACAAGTACCAGAGGAACATTTATTGTCTATTCCAGAGACTGAAAATGAGTTTCCCGGGTCTGTACTTTCTTCTACTCCAAGCTCTACAGTTGAAAATAAAGAGCCAAAGCCTCCCAGAGCAGTTAGGCCACCAAAGAGACTCACCTATGACACTTTGGGTCATAGTACACAAGAATCTGTGACCATTGCTCATCGCTCTGTTAAAGCACATGACCCTTCATTTAACTATGCAGCCCCCTGTATACCTGGTGACACCTCATCCCAGACTCAGTCTTATATTAAAGGAGATTGGTGGGAAGCTCCCCTGCCTGAATGTTTGGTTCGAAGGTGTCACAAAATACGCCTGCTCCCACCTACCGGACAGGGTAAACTTGTGAAACTGTAGTCTTAGTTTTACTGTAATGTTATGTACTGTTCAGTTAAAATCTGTGTGCTAACATTTTATCTTTGGAGGACCAAATATTCTTTGGTGGGAGGAGGTTGTAGAAATGTACTAATTGCTTTAATCTTAAACAGCAGCTACAAAGCATTTTTCTCTTTTCCCTCTTTGTGAGTGACAGACAGGAAAAAACAGGACTGTGCTCTGATTGGCTGTTGATACAGCTGAGAAGGATCCACCCATAGCAGCACTGCTGTAGCTGAACTTATAATTGGCTGTTGAGGAAGGGAGAGAAGAGGAAGAAGGATTAGAAGAACATGTGGGAAGGAGACATTTTGGGTTGGGACCGCATGGAGCATGGGCTGCTTGTGTAAAGTCACAAAGGTCTCACTCTCAGTGCTTCTAGAACCCATAAACTGGGCTGGGTGTGTGTACCCAGAGGAATTGTTGCAGGAGGGCAGTGAGCAAACCAAGAATTCTGCTGCATGGCACTCAGGATTACAGTCACTCAAGTGCATGTCTCTAAAAGTTTGGAGTTGCTGCCAGTGAGAGAGAGAGAGAGAGGATTTCTACTACTGTTGATGCTATCTAGAGGACAGACCAGAAACAGTGAGTACGCTGCTACATTTGCTGTTCATCTCGGGAGAATGGTTATGAGAAAGCCTGCTCTCTAATTCTCAGAGTAACACAGATCTTGGAAAGCCCAAGCTGCTCAGAATTACCTATTCCTGTTACTGATTGATGAGAGAGCTCTGTCACTGTATACTACTGGGTATTCTTTCCTCAAAACCTGTGTTGAAGTGTTCTGGGTATAATCCGAGGTATCACCAGATTCAGGTGGGAGCTAAACAAATATATCTAGCCAAGTAACACCCAAGGGTGTGCTACATAAATAATTAGTATTACAGTGAGTTCCACTACCTCTTTGCTGACCAAAGATTTAAAGTGGGGGGATGCAGTGAGGTGCTGGCTATATCATTATGCCATTCAGGGACATTTGCAGATGAGACTATGGTTATTCCTTTTACCCCCAGTGCCCAGTACTACGACTGCTATGCCACTTCCTGTCAGCAGAGTGGATCCAGTTCTTCTGACGGTGGAGGATCCTGGAACCTGTAGTTCTGTAGTTTATACATACTCTGTACTTCTGAGTACTGATTGAATTACAACTACCAAAAAGCTGGAGAACCAGAAGATTGCTGGGAGAGGAGATATATTCTCCAGAAAGGGACTGGCTAGTTCTCCTGGTACAGGATTCAGAGCTGAACAGAGGAGTACTGCTGTTCTCCTCCAGAGACAGAATGCTGGCTACAACTGCAGGATTCTGCATACCAGTTCAGCACAGCGGTGACACCGATCACCACACTGGAATCATATCCACATCTCCATATCGGGACTGTCACTGTCCAATCATCAGCTAGTCATCTCTGATTGCCGTGCTGACAGGCTGCGAACAACCAGAAGCCTGCGCAAGAACCCTGTTCCTAGGAGGCTGTGCTATCCATTGGATTGGTGAGCAGGTAGATGCCCATCCTCTTTCTCACAACACTCTAGAGACACTGCATGCAGACACCTTTACACCTCAGTACCAAGAGGTCTTTGCTTTGAGCGTTTACCACAGCTTGTTATCTTCATTGAATTATCATTACACACTACTGTATATGGACCCCACCATTGCTAGCTGAAGCCAATGACTACTATTATATCAGGAACTTTATTGTTTCTTTTTTTAATTTTAAAAAACACATAACATATGACACATTTTTAATCCTCAATCTCATACTACAAATCGTTACATATTAAACATCTTATAAACCCTACCCTCACACCCTTAAAGAAAAAAAAACAAAAAAAAACAATCCCTTCTCTTAACCTCCTCCCTCAATGACCCCAACTCGTATATTCCTTAAACTTCTCAAATGTCTAAGCCTCTGCCTTCATGCCATATCATTCCTCCAGGTGCCTCTCACTTCAGGTATCCAACAAATCCTTATACTGTACCTCCTTGATTTCTCAAACTCCAACCATTTCCCCCAGATAGCTTGATATTTCTCTGAAGGGTCCTCCCCTATATACATCATCTCCTCCATACAACGTACCTGGTCAGTTTGCAGAGCCCATTCTCTCATGCTAGGATTTTTTTGCCGTTCACTAGAGCTTAGAAATCAAGCTTTTAGCAGCATTTAATAAAAGCGGACCCAGATACATTTGATATTGATTTCTCTGTATTATGGAACAAGCATTTCCAGGGCTCAACCTGTATGTATTCTCCTGTTATTTTATGGGTTGCCTTAGCATTCTCCTCCCAAAAAGCTTGTATCTTTGAGAATCCCCACCACAGATGAGCAAAGGTTTCTGGCGCATCACACCCTCTCCAACATAGTGGAGACACATCTGCCCGAACCTCCACACCCTCAGCGGGGTCACATACCACCTAGCAAAAAGTTCAAAGCACATTCAAAGGTTCATCTTAGCATCAACTGATGAGAGAAATGCTAGTTTAATAGTCGTAGTAAACTGTTTATTTTTTTAACTTTTACCTACAGGTAAGCTTATAATAAACTTACCTGGCGGTAAAATGAATATCTCCTAAACATGCACCGTTTAGGAGATATTTGCTCTTCTTGAGAGCTGCCGCATGCGCTCTGAAGGAATGGCATACCTGTGCCGTTCCTTCAGAGCACTGTGCTCATGCACAGAGTTATGTCATCATGGCTTGGCCGAAGCTCTTGAACTTGGAAGGAAGACGGGTGAAGATGGAAGCCTCTGCAGTGGTGACCTGTGTAGCTGGAGGGCTTTGTTTTAAGGTAAGTCCTTCATAATGTGCTAGTATACGATGCATACTAGCACATTAAGATATTGCCTTGCAGGGGATTCGGTTTTTTTTTTAGACCTTCCTCCTATGCTTCTCATCCAGTTTCCCTCCCAGTTTCTGCTCCCATTTCCCAAGATAAGGTGAAAACTCAGGTTCTGATTCTTTCACCAGCACCTTGTATACATTTGAAATACTATGCTGCTTAATACAGGAAAAAGAGCTAAATAATATCTCAAATTGTCTTTTCCTTGTAGTGGTTGTGGCAGTGCTTGTGTAAAATGTTGTATTTGTGTATATCTCCATATATTTAATGGCACACTACCCCATTTTTGCTTTAATTCATAAAACGTGCATGACCTATAGTCTTTCATCACATCCTGTAGATGTTCCACCTCTTCTTTTGCCCTTCTAACAAAATATAAATAATCCCCCTTTCCCAAATAATTTGTATCTAAGATATTAAAGGTGATAATCCCTACAAAGGCCATCCTATATTCTGAAGACATTACTAGTCATTATATTTGTGCTATTTGTTAGGTCTTGGTACACCTGTGGGATCCAGATCTTACCAAAATCTACTTTACTTTGTGAAAACTCTGTCACTACCCAACTTTTACCCTCCTTATTATGTGTCCAATCAGCTATTGGTGTAATAGTGACTGTCTGATAATACCTTTTAAAATCAGGTACTGCTAGCCCCCCTGCTTTCTTCTCTTATGCCAGCATGGCATAGGAAATTCTTGGCCGCCTATGCTCCAATATACACTGCTCAAAAATATTAAATGAACACTTTGAAAACACAATAGATCTCAATGAGGAAAAATATCATGCTAGATATCTATACTGATAAGGACTGGGTAATATCTTAGGAACGTAAGGATGCTCCATCGTTTGATTTAAAAGAAAATTATCAACCTACAGAAAACTGAATTTAAAGACACCCCGAAAATCAAAGTGAAAAAATTATGCAGCAGGCTAGTCCATTTTGATGAAATTTTATTGCAGCAACTCAAAATGGTACTCAGTAGTTTGTAAATTTCTGTTTATTAAAAATATTACAAACAACATAATAAAAACATATTTAAATAATAAATATATATAATTAAACAAAAATAGCTTACTTCAGCATAGAAAACAGGAAACTGCTTTTTTTTTGCTGGGAAAAACATAAACAGAACCAATCATATTTTACTATTATTATCATCTTTGTAATGTATCTCAGCAAACCCGACCTTCACCTAAACACCCCCTCAGGCTAAGAAACGATCAAACATTTATCCCATGCACGCAGCCTTTTTTCAAAAATCTGATCTTACAAAAATCTAGAGGACATGAAAGGACAGAAAGAGAAGCCACTCCCCCAGAGACTGACAGACAGCAGCTACGGGGACCTGACATTCCTCCACGCCTTTGTCTAGGTTCCCGGATGCCACCCATCCTTCTCAAGACCCCGAATCTTCGCAACCTCACCCAGGATGTTGTTCACCACCACCTTGACAGGAAGGACTTTTTTGCAAATGGAAACCTGACACCGTACATTCCACGTGTAGTAATGGACAACTAAGCTAACTGGAAAAGTGTCTCAAAATCAAAGTCCCGGTGAGTTTGAAAAGCACCGTAAGACCACTCTGTGTAACTCAAGCGGGAAAGGAAAGGGATACCCAGAGCCCCACCCACCTGCTTGTAGACTTCTATATTAAAGGGTCAATGAAGCAAGAAATGGTCCATCGTCTCCTCCACTCCACCACACTCCACTCTTGGAGTCTTGGACAACCACGGTTCTCCACAGAGCAGATGCTTCAGGTTACCCTTTACATAGAGTCTGCCATGGAATGATCGCCAGGTCAAATCCTGAAACGTTAAAGGGATTCTCTCCAAATTCATCAAACGCAGATCCTCCCTCATAACAGGGCCTGGGCAACACCTCAAGGCCAATGGCTCGCTAAAGGCAGATTCAACAACCCTCCTCTCTAGGGCCTTCCTAGGAAGAGACTAAATTTCCTCCGCTGTCACGCACCATTGCCAAAGCATTTTCAGGCATGGGGCAAGATATGCCAGGAGCTTACCATGTTGGACCCTCAGGCTTTTCACTGGCCCACCATTCTCCCAGCTCCACAGAAAAAGCCTAAATCAGGAAAAAAATACCAACCCACTCAGGTAGTTCCTCTGCAAGCATGCTACCAAAATTATGTTTCAAAAACATCAGAGAAAAGAAAACCCCCGGGTTGACCATACCTAGGCCATCCATCTGCCTGGGAAGGTAGTTTTTTCTGTTGCTATCCATTCAGTCGTGTCCGACTCTCGCTCTAAAACATCTCTGTTGGTAATCTTTGCTGTCCAGGGTATCCTCAATAGCCTTCTCCAGCACCATAATTCGAATGCATCAATCTTCTTTCTATCAGCTCTTTTCATAACCCATCTTTCACAACCATATATTGTTATAGGGAAAACTATTGTGTTTACCAGCTTGCATTTGGTGATGAGGCTGATATCCTTACTTTTCAACAATTTTTGCATACTTAGCATGGCGTTTCGACCTAATGTGATCCGTTTTTTAATTTCAGGAGCGCAATCTCCTGTTTGGTTTATCATAGATCCTAGAAAACAGAAATCCTGAACACATTCTATTTCCTCTTCATCAATGTATATTTTGGTTGTTCGAGTTTTAGATGTTGTCATGATCTTTGTTTTTTTGATGTTAAGACAGAGTCGAATTTTTGCGCTCTCCTCCTGTGTTTTTGCTTTCAGGTGTTTCAGGTCTTCTTCTGTTTCTGCCAGTAAAGTTGTATCATCAGCATATCGAAGGTTATTAATATTCCTACCACCTATCTTCACCCCAGTTTCAGATTCTTCAAGATCTAGTTTCCCGATGATGACCTCTGCATACAGATTGAAAAGAAAAGGGGAGAGAATACAACCTTTTCCAATTTTAAACCACTCAGTGTCACCATATTGTGTCCGAACAGTAGCTTCTTGGTCGATATAAAGTGACCTTAATAACTGTACAAGGTGCATTGGCACTCCCATTTCTTGCAATGCTTTCCATAGCTTGTCATGTACAACACAGTCGAATGGCTTGGTGTAATCAATAAAACACATGTAGATGGTAGGTTACAGACCTCTTAATAAGGTTCAGTCTGTTCCTCCATAACAGCTGGCAAAACACAGACAAGAGAGTTCCCAATCCTTCAAGCTGGCATCCTTGGCACTGGCGTCTTGTAGCCTGCTTACCTAATTTGCAAGGCCGTAATCACCGGGATCAAATCTGATGCCTAAAACTTTAATTTCCTGCTGGGGCTCTGGGAAGGCGTCTGTAACAGTAAAGCCTTCGCCTTCCTCTTCCATCCAGAAAACCTCACTCTTATCCTGATTGATCTTTGAGCCAGATGCCTCAGCATACTGTTCCATCACTGAGACCACCTCCTCCACCTCCTGCGTCCCAGAGATGAAAACAGACACGTCATCAGCATAGGCCATGACCCTCAGAGGAGGCTCCCAAGGAATGCCCAAAAGGAACTCCACACAATGGTCTGCTCTCTAACCTCCGAATGAAGGGATCGATTGCAAACACGTATAGCAGAGGACTCAAAGGACACCCCTGACACACACCTGAGCCAACCCCAAAGGGCCATCCAATCCAACCATTTACAAGCATGAAACTTTCAGCCCCTCTGTATAAAGTCTTTAGCCAATCGATAAAGCCCCCTCCAGGCCATACTTGTCAAAAAGCAGCCATAGGTACTCATGATTGACTCGATCAAAAGCTTTGGCCTGATCCAAAGCCAGCAAGAACTTTCCCCAGCCTGCAGCCCTTCACCGCTCCAGGGCCTCCCATACAGCTAACACTGCTGAAAAAGTGCTTCTACCATGAACCAAACAGTGCTGATGGTGAGAAAGTGAATTGACTGCAACAGACGATAAACACCAGAAAAGTATCTTTGCCAGTATCTTCCTATCAACATTGGGAAGGCTAATGGGCCGCCAATTCTCAATTCTGGAAGAATCTTTTCCCTTTGACAGATGAATCACTGCAGATTATTGCATGGAGGGAGAGAGAGAACACTCTCTCAGACAGCCATTAAAAACCTCCACCAAACATAGGGCCAGAGTAACCTTAAAGTGCTTATAAAACTCAGCTGTCAATCCGTCTAGCCCAGGCAACTTCTTAATGGCAAGCGTATCAATAGCTTTAACCACCTCATCTGATGCCCTCTGTCAAACTCACAGGAGAACTGCCATTTCCCAGTCCTGGAGTAGAGTCCAGAAAACCCAACATGCTCACCCGATCGAGGTCCCTCCTACCCAGGAGGTCAGCATAATATGACCTGGAGGTTTCTAGGATCCCTGACTTGGACTTTCTCAACCAGGCCTACAACTGAAAAAAATCCTCAAAGGATTGACTCACCTTGTCATCATCCAGGAGTGCTGAATTCAGCTTCCAGGTACCCCTCCCCTTAGGTGGTGTATCAGGGCCACTCAGAGTCACAGACAGAATACAGTGATCGGAAAACTCCACCGCCTTGCACACTGGTGCCGAGAAGGCAGAGTTCCCCTTTAAAAAAAGCCCTATCTATTCTACTCTGACTAGCACCTCACTGAAAAATGAATCCTGTGTCGTCTGGGCAGCAATGAATGTGCACATCAACCAGACCTGCCTCTCTAGCTATTTTTTTTAAAAAAAGCCGTCACAGTCCAGCCTGGCTCCGGTACCTTTCCTGTCCTTAGTCCTAGTGACAGTGTTAAAATCACCACCGAAGACAACTTGCTGGGCTGTAAAAAGAAAAGACTTGATCTTCATGAAGAGGCATTTCCTGTCCCATTTTGTCTGGGGTTCATAGATGTTAATCAAGCGCAGGTCCTGCCTCCCCATGGAGACGTCTAGGACCATGCATCTCCCCATTTCTACCTCAATAATCCGCAACTCCAGTGTAAGGCTTGGCCGCAAGAGACCAGAAGGAGGGGCCGCGCCTCCACTCCTTTTTTGCCATATGAATATCTGCCAAACTGGACAACCTGGTCACTTGCAAAAATAAAATATCAGCATCAAACCTGCTGAGCAAAAATAAGGCCATGTTACGAACACTTACTGACTTTATGCTGGCGACATTAATGGTCGCCAACTTCAAAGGAGTAGAAACCGCCATCAGGCTGATTGAGGTATGCGTTTCTTAGCCTGTTTACCCCCTCCCTACTTGAAGACCCTGCATGATTCAGTGTCCACTGTGATTCCTCCTCCATGGAAACCACAGACTCATCACCCAAAGATCTCTCATCCTCTACCTCAGATAATACATCAAATGTGTTAGACACCTCCACCCTCCCAAGTTCAGGTACAGGCACCTCCTTCTTCCACTTCTTCTTCCCAGACTTCCTTTTTGCCTCCAACCACTCCATATCATCATTTGACAACCCAGACTGCAAAGCCCCCTCCCCTTCTACTATCACCCACATAATCCACCCCACTCTCTCCACTCACCACAGTGCCCCCCCAACCTTCACCCCAGCATCCCACCATCATTCACTCTACCCCCCAGCGCCTCACGCCCTCTGATCCTCAGACACCGGGAATCGGGGGTTGGTACAACCAAACACACTGGTCCAGCTCCCTCCACAGCCCCCACTACCTCTGGGGAAACTGACACAGGAGGGTAAGACACAACATCCACTGACACTGACTCAGGGGGCACAACACAAGGAGATGATATATTAGATGGATCATCAGACACTGGGACCACAGGGACAAAGACATTGGGGACCTCTGGCACAGCCCCCCTCTCCTCTGCCTCCTCCATATCCAGATGAAAAAAGTCTTCCACCAAAGCTGATTGATTATGCATGGCCTCAGGGCACTGGCTGTATGAATGTCCAACCTTATCACAAAAATTGCACCTGATGATATTACAATCCTTAGCCAGATGCCCCAGATCCTGGCATAGAGAGCACTTCATGTCTGGACATGAGGAGGCAAAATGACCCCGAAAACCACACTTATTACAGAGCTTAGGCTGTCAAGGGCAGAACTCGACAATCCTATCCTTCCCAATGAAGGCTGATGAGGGCAGATGCTGGACCACATTCCCAAACACATACAGCCTCATCTGCACCGACCACCCACCAGTCCATATACCCTCCACAATCTTCTTCAAAGGGGTCAGTAGCTCCCCAAATCTCCTCAGCCAGACAGCCAAGTCAGCAGAAGAGATCGAAACATTCCTTACTAGGAAGGTGACAGTCTTAACTAGAGGTTGGCGTAAGACAAGCCTTAGGACAAGTCCCTTCCACTCCGGCAGAGCCCTATACACATGCTCATACTTCTCCCACAAAATATCAACAGATTCGGGGCGCACAAAGGACAGATCATGCTAATAGAAGCCCACCGGACTGATCAAAGCAAAGATGTCATCAGCCTTAAAACCCATCGCCAAAAACTTGTCCACCACCAACTTCCTGACAGGGGGGAGCACCCCCACCTTCCCACCTGAGCTGTACCACATTCTGCCTCCTGAAGGATGGGGGTGCAGATGGCAGACCTGCAGCAGACCTCCCCCCAGAGCTGACAGCCTGATATGATCCCCTTCTCCCAGCGAGAGCCCCAGCATAGGTTTTATTTGCAGCATGAGATGTACCGGACCTTAAAGCTGCACCCTGCCCATTGGTTGCAGAAGCCTCAGAACCCCCACTCTGCAAACTACCATCAAAGGCAGCAGCAGCAATCACTCCATCCACCAGCACACATACATTCCCCTTTCCAGCATTGCAAGTACTTTTATTTATCATTCACATTTTTCCTTTCACTCGTGGCACTACTGCTCCCAGCAGTCTCACTCACACCAGATACTCCTGTCTCCCCCTCCCCCAACATACTTCTCTTAGGCAAAAGCCTTCCACACCTGGTTACTCTCCCCTGGGTTTCAGCAACACCTTTCACAGTGAAGCTGACATTTTCCCTCCCACCATTTTCTGCTGCATTTGCAGCCATCAGCAGGAATTGTCCAGCCAAAATGTCAGTTCCCACCTCTACCTTCCTCCCCAGCAGAGTCCACAATCACAGGTTTCTTGGTAACAGTTTCAACAGTCATAGGATTCCCAGTCCCAGCAGAGTGCAGTCCTGCAGGCACAGCAGCCATCTTCCCTGCAGAGCTCTGTGCAGACACAGGAGGATTTCCCTTCAAAATTCTGCTGTGCACATGGCTGTCCATACTGGAGTCCAAATTGACAGATTTAATAAAGCATGTCTTTTCTGTCTTTTTTTCCTTTACAGGACCAGGTACAGAGTCCTTACCGTCCTCCTAATCCACAGAGTCCTCAGAAAACCAGAAAGTTCTTCCGCTTAGGGGAGATTCCATTTCACTAATAAACTTTAGCAGCTCTCCACCATTTTCCTCTACCTCCTGTGCTGTTTCTCCAGCTTGCTGGGGAGGGAGGGAGGCAGAGGCTGACATTTCTTCCAGTGAAGCAGATCCTGAGGTGGATGGGATAACAGGGGCAGCATCCAGGACCCCCTCCACGCTCTCCACCCGTCATGCCACCGCCTATGCTGCATCTTTACTGCTGTCTCTCTTCATTTTCTGGAATCTTTCTTCATTCTGGAACTGCTCTTTGAATGGTCCGCTCTTTTCCTTCAGTGCTTTCACCAAACTCTTCTGCTTCTTGATGGTGTCCTCCAAACCTTTCAGCTCCGGCTTCAGACTCTGCTGCTTGCTGCTCCATGCCTTATCATGTAAAACTTTATTTTTCTTGTAATCTGCTTTTAGGTTCATCAGCTTTTCCTCCTCCTTTGCAATTCTCAGCAGTCAACAACCAGCTCTCTGAAGGCAGCCACAGCCAAGGTCTTCTGGTGTAGGTGAAGCTTGGGAGGGCAAGCTGGGTCTCTCAGGGGGAACATGGCCTGGGACTATCCCAAAATCAGCCATGTTTCTGAGGCCAGGCAAGGAGGCCTGGCCCCCTAGTGTCTGGAGAGGGAGAGAAACTGCACATCTGACCTCTCTGGTGCAGAGACTGATTTGATGTGTGTATGTACAGTATACATATCACACTTTAAAAACACATCAGATCATCACATCAAAAATATGCTGGATATCTGGACTGATATGGGTATTGTGTTAGGAATGTAAGGATGCCCCATCGTTTGATGGAAAGGAAAATTATCAACCTGCAGAAGACTGAATTCAAAGACACCCTGAAAATCAAAGTGAATAAATGATGCAGCAGGCTAGTCCATTTTGCTGAAATTTCATTGCATCAACTCAAAATGGTACTCAGTAGTTTGTATGGCCCCCATGTGCTTGTATGCATGCCTGACAATGTCGGGGCATGCTCCTAATGAGATGACGGATGTGTCCTAGAGTATTTTCACCCAGATCTGGACCAGGACATAAATGAGCTCCTGGACAGTCTAAGGTGCAACCTGGTGGTGTTGAATGGACCAAAACATGATAACCCAGAGGTGTTCTATTGGATTTAGGTCAGGCCATTAAAATTCCATTTTAGGTGTGGGCCATTAAATTCCTTCATCCTCCAGGAATTGCCTACATACTCTCACCACATGAGGCTGAGCATTGTCGAGCACCAGGAGGAACCCAGGACCCACTGCACCAGCTTAGGGTCTGACAATGGGTCGAAGGATTTCATCCCGATACCTAATGGCAGTCAGGTGATGGGAAGGTGAAGAGAAATAATAGGAAGAGAGAACTAAGAATGGAAGGGAAAAGTTCAGTAGAATTTGCCTTCACCTCAAAATTTAATTGTCAGTACAAGGGAGTGGAAAATATTATCAGGAAACATTGGCCTATGTTACAGAAAGATGGAATTCTAGCAAAGATTCTACCTAAGAAACCTCCCTTTATATATAGAAAAAGTGTGAATTTGAGGAGCCTGTTAGTAAAGGGTATCATCTCCCCCCTAAAAAACCACGGATGTTTGGACTTCAAGGTTTTTTTCCCTGTAGAAAGTGTAAAATATGCAAAACTACAGGTATTAAAGATAAAAAGATTTCCATGTTTAAATCTTCGGTTATGGGCAAAACATTTAAGATCAAGAAGTTTATTACGTGTAATACGAAATATGTGACCTATATGCTGGAATGCCCCTGTAAAATTCAATACGTGGGTAGAACAAAAAAAGACGTAAAAATTCGACTTAAAGAACATGTTCAGAATATAAAAAAAGGGAAGAAAGAACATAGTGTTTCCAAACATTTCCGCGATTTCCATAATTCAGATCCTAGTTTATTGAAATTTTGTGGAATTGATGTACTTGCTGCCCATTGGAGGGGATGTAATAGAGTGCAGGAGATATCCCAAAATGAGACCTTCTGGATCTTCAGACTTAATACCTTGAAACCCAGGGGTCTCAATATTGAATTGGACTTGAACTGCTTTATTTCTGATCAGTAGATTAATAAATTGTTTAGTTTTTTTGTTTTGTTTTTTTTGTTTTTTTTATTATTTATATTTTTTTATATTTTTTTTATTTTTTATATTTTTTTATTTATTTTTTTATTACAATTCTTAAATTTTTATATTTTTATTAATATTTTTGTTTTTATTAAAGATGTGGGTTTGGGTTGTGATATAATGCCTGTTGGGGGAGTAGGGTTGTCAGTCCTAACCACATGGCTTTATATAGGTGTTCTTCCAAATCTCTAAAATGGCCGCCGTTGGTATGCCTCTATCCCTATTTGTATCTAAGTGTTGTCTTAAGGGTGGGGGAGTTTACATCTATATTTGTACTATACAGTGTTATGGTTTGGTGGGCATATTGTCCGTTTGCCATCTGGTATGCTATAGGTCAGGAACATATGTGAATTCATATGTTTATCCGAATTTCCACTTTGTAATATGGCCGCGGCTGTTCTTCCGCCCTTCTACCAGCTGGTATTTAAGTAGATGAGCCTATACGTCCGTATCCCTGTTGACAAAGTCCGGATGTGACGAAACGCGTCACATCCGGAACACATGGTTGGTCATATCCCTGGGACTTTCAGTCTCTATCTGGCATCCTTCTAGAGCTTAAGGACCATCGTTTTGGAGCCATCGTCGGGTATTATCGCTGTATATACATTTTATATGATCTGGAAGCTGTTTTTATCGCTTTTAATGTAAGTTACTACAATAAAATTTGTATGTTTTTTGATACATACGCTGATCCCTGGTCTGTTTGTGAGATCTATGGGAAGTGTCTGGAGAAGATGACGTCTTTCTGAGGAAACTCCATTCTTAAAAACATGGATTATATGTGGGTTTTATTTACTTTAGGGTAATTATGCATTTTTATTATATTGTTTGCTGTGGTGTAAATGGTTGGTAGCCAATCCCTCACTATTGCTGTGGCACTGGAGTGTTTGCATGCTGCACGTGTGGCACCTGTTTGAAACCTAAGATAATACACTATGTCTAGGTTTTTTTTTCTTTGAGGTATATGAAGAGTGTTTGGGGATTCATCACCAATCATCTGGATCAGTGTGTATCTATTGATCAAGACTGAGGACTTTATGTGCATATTTTTTCCAAATTCTGGACTTTCTTTGGATTTTTTTCTGGACTTTGGGTGTATTTATTTAAGTCTGTTTGTATAGTCAGGTGCTATTGTTTAGCCTGTAGAGGTCTGTGCATGCATGTCTCCTCCATGCTCTTCAGACTGTTATGGGAGACACAGCAAACCTTCTGGCAATGGCACGTATTGATGTGCCACTCTGGAGGAGTTTGACTGCCTGTGCAAACTCTGTAGAGTCCATGTGTCGTATCATGCTACCTGTAGTGACACTGACCCTATCCAAATGCAAAACTAGTGAAAAACATTCAGAAAAGATGAGTGGGGAAAAAAATGTCAGTGGCCTCCACCTGTAAAACCATTCCTGTTTTGCGGGTTGTCTCATTGTTGCCCATCTAGTGCACCTGTTGTTATTTTCATTAACACCAAAGTAGCTGAAACTAATTAACAACCCCCTCTGCTACTTAACTGACCAGATCAAAATCCCAGGAGTTTAATGATATTATGATATTATAATCTGATTAAAAAGTGTTCCTTTAATTTTTTTGAGCAGTGCCTATTTTAATAAAATAGATATCAGCTTCCTGAAATATTCCTGAGGGAGAATGATTGGCAGTATTTGGAAATTATACTGTATATAAACTTAGGCAGAATATTAATTTTTAATGCATTTATTCTACCTAACACAAAAGGGACCTATATCTCAGGGAGTTTGAATTCTCTTTAATCAGATTCAGCTAAGGAATATAATTAGCTCTATACAAAGCCATATTAGATGATAATTGTATTCCTAAATATCCTAGTAACTCCTTACACCACGCAAAGGGGAACTGAGATTGCATTGCCTGCTGCTCTTTCCATGGAACCCTTATATTCAATATCTCTGCCTTTGATTTATTAACTTTAAGTTAGATAGTTTCCCATATCGCCTTAATTCATCTAACACGACAGGGATTGGTAATATAAAAGAGTTTATTGTTTGCGTACACAGCAACTTTATACTCCTTCTCTGCAACTGTCACATCCTTAATGTTCGCCATCTTCCAAATTGCGGACAGCAATGGTTCCAAAGCCAATAAAAATAGCATTGGTGAGAAGAGGCATCCCTGTCTGGTACCATTAAATAACTCTATAAAAGGGGACAGGCTTCCATTTACTCTAATGTTTGCCGTTGGATGCTGAGATTCATTGCATCATCCTGGTGCCTATTCCTAGGTGTCTCAGGGTTTCAAACATGAAAGCCCCATCCACTTTATCAAATGCTTTTTTTTTTTTTTTTCAAAAAACCAAGTTTATTGAAAACAAGATACAAATTATCACACGAAAATGTACAGATGAAGTGCACATAGGACATACAGCAAAGCATATATCATACAAAGGCAAATGAGGTCCAACGCAAAACCAAACAGTGTGGATGAACTAGGCCACGACAGGGTTGTGCCTGTAATATTTAGGTATGCTTGTCAAGTGCTAAAAAGAAAGAGACGTTTGGCCTCCTGCCATATTGTCTTGCGGTAAAAATCTGTAGGGGGGAGAAGAGCAAATACGATGCCTAGGTAGAAGTCAATACTACAGAATACGATGGTGGAATTGTGCGAATGTAGGAGTAATTGTCGTGGGAACCGCTGATGAATTGCGGGAGGTGATACTGACCACATACTCAGTGTTCTATTGGAAAAATTGTCCGAAACGTGTGTAAGCATATAAAAAGAAAAGAAAAGAGAAGGCGAGAAAAAAGGGAAAGAAAGAGGAAGAGAAAGAGAGAGAAGAGAAAAAAAAAAGGGGGGGAGGGGGAGGAAGGGAAGTAAATAGGGAGGGTAAAATGAGAGGGGACAACCGTCAAAAATATCTTATCCTCAATACAAACAGTAGCGGGAGTGGGTGGAACCTACGCTTTCATCGGCGTCAAAAGAATGTGCGTGTAACACAGGGGGGAGTATGATAGCACCCTCAGGTCAAATACTACTAAATAACACTATCGGGAAGTCCAAATCAGGTTCAGACAGGCTGGTCCATGAGGGATCGATACTCCGGGGTAGTCAGAAAATGGGTCCAGCAGGCCCATACGTGAGAGAATTTCGTAGGAGTGTCGAGGGCAGTCGCAACCAGTTCTTCCATGTCCGCCGTTTTACCCACTCGTGTGAGCCATTCACTTATAGAGGGAGAGCGTGTGGAGCCCCACAGAACCGGAATACAGAGTCTGGCTGCGTTGATCATGTGCATGGCTAATGATTTAAAGTACTGAGTCCTGGAAAGGGAAGAATGATGGAGGAGGAATTGAGCAGGAGAGAGAGCTAAGGGTAAGGTAGTTATAGACACTACTAACCTATGGACCTCCTGCCAAAATGGTTGAAGAATCGGGCAAGACCACCAAATGTGAAGAAAGGACCCATCCGGGGTCCCGCATCTCCAGCAGCTGTTGGGGAAGGCGGGGTTAAAATGATGAATTCTTGAGGGAGTTCGGTACCATCTAGAGGCTATTTTGTAGCTGTTTTCTTGTGTCGAGACATTGAGGGAACATTTATGAGAGTATTGGAAGACCAGGTCCCAGTCTGAGTCCGACAGCTCAGCATTAAGATCTCTTTTCCAAGCCCGACATGCGGGGAGGGAGTCATAAGACCAGCTCTCCACTAGAAGTGGGTAGATCTCCGAGATCAGATGTTTCCGCGGTTCAGCCTTCGCGCATGCAGATTCAAATGGGGTAAGAGAGCGATGCCAGTTATGAGGGGGTTTATGAGAGAGCAGATAATGTCTGATCTGGAAATATACCCAGAAAGGGAATTCGCGAATACCCAGGCTTTCTTGCAATTCTCGGAGTGTTTTCACTTTGCCCTTGTGGAGAAAATGTTTCACTAAGATCTGTTTGTGTGGCCAGTGTTTCATTAAAAAGTCTTTATGCATTCCAGGGGGAAAGTCAGGGTTGAGGCGTATGGGGGTCAGGGGGTTGGGTGTGCCAGAAATGGCTGCAGATCTACAAGCCGAACGGAAAATTTTTAACGTAGGTCCCACCAAAGGATGGGTGAGAAGAACTTGTGGCGTGTGTTTCGGCGAAAGCCAAGGAATCGATGCCAGGGGGAAGGGCGAGCAAGCATTCTCTATAGATATCCAGTCTTTAGAGGCAGTGTGAACGTGCCAATCAACTATCCGGGAAAGATGACACGCCCAATAGTAGCGGTAAAGATCAGGGAATCCTATACCCCCTTTAAGTTTAGAGAGGGTTAATTGGGAGTAGGCAATACGCGGACGTTTGTGGCTCCAAAGGAACAGTGAACACAGTCTTTTGCAAGAAGCAAAGAAAGCAAGAGGTAAATGAATTGGTAATGTTTGGAAGAGATACAGGAGACGGGGAAGTACATTCATTTTAATGATCGCTGCCCTTCCAAACCACGAGAAACAAGGACGGTGCCATTTATTGAGGTCTTCTTGCATAGAGCGAAGAGCGGGAAGAAAGTTCTTCACATAAAGGTCATCAAGGTTGCTGGGGAGCTGGATACCAAGATAAGTTAGGGAATCCCTTTCCCAGTGAAATGGGAATTGGGCCTCACAAGCAGAGACTAGCTCAGCAGACAAGGTAATGTTAAGGGCGGCAGATTTGGAAAAATTAATTTTAAAATTCGACAAATATCTGAAAAGGGCAAAGTCTTTCAGTAGGTTCGGAAGAGTGATGTGAGGGTCCGCCAGGAACAAGAGAATATCATCCGCATAAGCTGCAAGCTTATATTCCTTGTCTGCCACCGTGATTCCTTTAACATCAGGGTTTAAACAAATTTTCCACAACAGGGGCTCAAGGGATAGGACAAACAAAAGCGGGGAGAGGGGGCATCCCTGACGTGTGCCGTTCCGTAAATGAAAGGAGTTTGACAGATGGCCGTTCACCCGGACCCGGGCAGTAGGGGCAGAGTAGAGGGCCATTATAAAGTTGAGCATGTTCTCACCCAAACCCAGTGCCACTAAAGACGCGTACAAGTAATCCCAGGCAATCCTGTCAAAGGCCTTTTCTGCATCCAAGGAGAGGAAAAAACCCGGCGTGTTAGACCTGCGAAGCCAGTGATGGAGATTAAGGGCCTTGATAGTGTTGTCTCTTGCTTCTCTACCAGGGATAAATCCTGCTTGGTCCAAATCGACCAGGGAGGGAAGCGAGGGAAGAAGACGATTAGCAATGATCTTCGCGAATAGTTTGACGTCCACGTTCAGCAAGGAAATGGGTCTATAATTGGAGACCTGGGTGTTGTCCTTCCCGTCTTTGGGGATAACTGTAATGTGAGCCTCCAACAGGTGGTTAGGCGGCCCTGAAGGTTGAGCGAGAGTGTTAAAAGCAGCAAGAAATGGAATACCCAGTATATCTAAAAAAGATTTGTAATAGGCTACTGAAAAACCATCAGGGCCCGGGCTCTTCCCCGGTTTCATCTGTTTTACTGCGGATTGCAGTTCAAGTAGGGTGAGATCATTTTCCAAAGCGTACACCAGATCCTCGGAGAGGGCGGGTGAACCGTAGAGATGGAGAAATTCAGAGATCAAGGCAGTTCTAGATTTCTCCGAATGTATGGGGGGACGTTCCGGAGGGAGGTTGTACAAAGATTTATAGTAGCGTTCAAAATGGGCGGCAATATCGGGGTTGGATGTAGCCTCAATGCCATCAGAGCCTCTGATTTTATAAACCGTCATACTAGCCCGTTTCTCCCGAAGAGCTCTTGCTAGAAATTTCCCGCTTTTATTTGCGAACTCGTAATAGAGCTTATGTGTAAGAATGTATCTTTTTCTAACCACTTTACCCAGCTCCGTGAGAAGCCAGAGTCCGTTTGTGTACTCTCTCCAAAGAGCGGATCCTATCTGAGAGGAGCTTCAGACGCTCCTGTTTGGCTTTCTTACGTCTCGTTGCAAGGGCTATGAGGCTACCCCGAATGACACACTTGTGGGCCTCCCACTGTGTGATGGGTGAGGTGTCTGACAAGCAATTCAAGGAGAAATATTCAGCCATATTAGAGCGGAGCTCTTGAACAATAGCGGCATCCGCAAGAAGGGAAGCATCCAAACGCCAGTATTTGGAGCGCGGGTGCGAGATGGGGAACCGTAGCGTCATGGAGATGGGATGGTGATCGGAAAGGACCATCGGTTCAATGGTAGCAGCATGGAGGAGAGGGAGATCTGGTTGCAACAAAAAAAAGTAGTCTATCCTAGAATACTTATTGTGTGGTGGGGAAAAAAAAAGTATAATCTTTAACAGTGGGGTAAAGTGTACGCCAGGTGTCATGTAATTGTAGAAGCTGTAATTGTATATGTATTTGCCTGAGAGCCTTGTAGGGTAGAAAAGAACTTCCCGAGGAGGAGTCTAACAGAGGGCTCAAAGGGACATTCAGATCGCCTCCAAGTACCAGTAACCCTTCCTGGAAAGCGGCTAGGGCAGAGACGATTGAGCGCATGAAGGAGACCTGTTGAACATTGGGAGCATAGACATTGGCGAATGAGATAGGTCTGTTAGCGAATACTCCCTTTATAAACAGGTATCTACCCTCAGGATCCACCATGGAATCCGTTATATGAAACTGGAGGTGTCTGGCGAACAGTATTGCAACCCCCTTAGACTTAGCCAGGGGGTTGGCGGCGTGGAGGACCGTGGGGAAGTAGAAATTGTAAAGCTTTGGAATGGAGTCTTGATGAAGATGCGTTTCTTGTAAAAAGACCACATCCGCTTTCTGTTTGTGTAAGTAAGAGAGGAGCATGGAACGCTTTTCGGGTATGTTCAAACCTTTGACATTAAGTGAAAGGAGTTTCAGAGACAGTTGTCCCGTCTGTGAGGCGGAAGAAAGCATGGCTGTTGGAAGGCGGAGCCTGAGTCCGAGGCTTCGGTATGCCGAGGATCCGGGGGATGGGAAAAAGGAGGGGGGAGGGGAAAGAAAAAAAAAAGGGAAAATAGATAGTATATGGCTAGAGGAGCCGACCCGCTGTTCCACGTGAGAGAAAGAAAACAGGAAGAGGGGAAAGGGTCGGGGAAAAGGAAGAGGAACAGAAAGAAAGAAGAGAAGCTCAGAAAAAAAGATACGGATAGAAGCCGAAAGAAAAGGGTCAGTGGAAGCTCGCCGAGCTCACTGTGTGGGGAACGAGGTCGGCGTAAAACCAGGAAGTGCGCATCCGCCGGCCTGTAGCCCCCTATGAGAAATTATAAAACAAAAGGCAAGAACAAGGGGGCGGGGTTTGAGAGAGGTAAGTGGTGTCAGAAGTCCGCAGGTGTTAGGAATGGACTGGCCAGCAATGGTGGGACTCACCTGCCTTTTGATCTGCAGTACCAGGGCTGGCCAGCGGGTGCTCCCAGCAATCAGAGACTCAACCTTTCAGCCAGCTAACACCTGGAACTGATGATGCTGGGGTATTTAAGGGATGGCCAGACCCACAGACTCGGCCTTGGTGTTGTGTTTCTCTTGGGCCCTGTATCCTGTTCCTGCTCTCTGTTCCTGTCTGATTCTCTGCTACCTGTCCTGATCCCTGGCTTGTGACCCTGACCATCCCTCTGCTTGACCCTCTGTACTACGCTGCTTGCTACCTGCTGAACCTGGCCTGTGACCCCGACCATTCTCTGCTTGCTCCCCCTGTACCTACTTGCCCAATTGATATTGACCCGGCCTGCCTGACGACGCTTGCTTGTATGTACTGTTATCTGTGGGTGGTTTGGTTTGGTTTGTTTGCACTGTATTATGTTTAGTATTGCACTGCGTTTATGTTTGTATGGTTAGTGTTAATAAATTGTATTGTTTATCACATATCTGAAGTCTGCGTTTCCCTGCATCAGTCACACACCTCTGGTCATACCTGGGAGCCCTGACATTACACCAAGGCCAATCCTGACCAGAAGTGGCTGCACAGGGAAGCCATCTTGGCTTGTTGATGGGAAGGATGGATCTGGATGAGGTTGAATATTTATATCTGCTAGTGTTTGATGACAGGGAGTATGCTTATCAAACTCTGAAGGAGTATACCCGGGATGAACTGCTAGAATGTATACGGCTCGCTCATGTTCTAGTAGATCAGGGCACAGAGTTCTCTGAGGTGCAGCCTTTGATTGAAGTTTGTGCTGAGTTGGTTTCATCTGGTTCCCCCGAATGCAGGGATGAATTTTTGCCACCATTTAGTGCAGACCAGGTAGAGTCCCTGGTGTGGTTATTAGAGGATGATGTGGGTTACTTTCTGGAGCGTTATTCCACATGTTCACCACAGACACTAAGAGATTGTATAAACGCAGTACAGTCATTGACCAGACAGGCTTTGTGTAAGCTCAGCTTTGTTCAACCCATACTGCAGACATGGACAGATTTGTTGCACCCAGCCTCAGTCAGCTTACAAAGACCCAGTCCTGCTCCTAATCTATTTCCTCAAAACTCTATTCCTGCATTCCCAACAGCTCCTCCTGCCCTGCTATCTACCGCATGTCAGTACCCTGTTCCCACTCGCTGCACCTATCCTGCCTTTAACCCTGTAAAAGAGCCCTCTGTAGCAACCGCTCCCTCTCCTGTTCCATCCTCCAGTTCTTCTCTGTCTCCAGCTGCTCCATTCGTTTGCAGACCTGCGTTTACTTGCAGTGCTCCAGTAGTTAAAACCAGAAAAAAGCGAAAATTCTTTCCAACCAATACTATCCTGCCAGTATCCAAACCGGTGAGCCTGCCTTCCGTGGTTCAGCCTGAAGCCTCTACTCGGCCTGAAGCCTCTACTCGGCCTGATGCCTCTACTCGGCCTGATGCCTCTACTCGGCCTGAAGCCTCTCTTCAGCCTGAAGCCTCTACTCAGCCTGAAGCCTCTACTCAGCCTGAAGCCTCTCTTCAGTCTGATGCCTGTACGCAGCCTGATGCCTCTCTTCAGCCTGATGCCTCTACTCGGCCTGAAGCCTCTACTCGGCCTGAAGCCTCTACTCGGCCTGATGCCTCTACTCGGCCTGAAGCCTCTACTCGGCCTGAAGCCTCTACTCGGCCTGATGCCTCTACCCAGCATGATGAACTGATCCAGCCTGACGATCCTATTAGGCCAGTTGACTCGATGCCCGCTGTTAATCCAGATGATCCGGTACCTGATCCGGTGCCCGCTGTCGAGCCAAATGACCTGATGCCTGGTGACCCAGTGCCCGCTGTCATACCTGGTGACCCGATGCCCGCTGTCGAGCCAGACAATCCGGTACCTGATGACCCGGTGCTCACTGTCGTGCCTGTTGACTCGGAGCCCACTGCCTTGCCAGATGACGCGGTGCCCGCTGTCAAGCCAAATGACCTGATGCCTGGTGACCCAGTGCCCGCTGTCCAGCCAGACGATCCAATGTCTGACCCAGTGCCCGCGGTCATACCAGTTGACTCGGAGCCCACTGCCTTGCCAGATGACGCGGTGCCCGCTGTCGAGCCAGACAATCCGGTACCTGATGACCCGGTGCTCACTGTCGTGCCTGTTGACTCGGAGCCCACTGCCTTGCCAGATGACGCGGTGCCCGCTGTCAAGCCAAATGGCCTGATGCCTGGTGACCCAGTGCCCGCTGTCCAGCCAGACGATCCAATGTCTGACCCAGTGCCCACGGTCATACCAGTTGACTCGGAGCCCACTGCCTTGCCAGATGACGCGGTGCCCGCTGTCGAGCCAAATGACCTGATGCCTGGTGACCCGATGCCCGCTGTCCAGCCAGACGATCCAATGTCTGACCCAGTGCCAGCGGTCATCCCAGTTGACTCGGAGCCCACGGTTGTGCCTGGTGACTCGGTGCCCGCCGCCCCGCCTGGGGGCCTGAGACCTGTCGTTCCGCCTGGGGGTCCGGCACCCGCCACTCCGCCTGAGGGTCCGAGACCTGTCGCTCCGCCTGGGGGTCCGGCGCCCGCCGCTCCGCTTGAGGGCCCGAGACCTGTCGCTCCTCCTGGGGGTCCGGCGCCCGCCGCTCCGCCTGAGGGCCCGAGACCTGTCGCTTCGCCTGGGGGTCCGGCGCCCGCCGCCCCGCCTGGGGGCACGATGCCTGTCGCCCCGCCTGGGGGCACAATGCCTGTCGCCCCGCCTGGGGGCACGATGCCTGTCGCCCCGCCTGGGGGCACGATGCCTGTCGCCCCGATGCCTGTCGCCCCGCCTGGGGGCACGATGCCTGTCGCCCCGCCTGGGGGCACGATGCCTGTCGCCCCGCCTGGGGGCACGATGCCTGTCGCCCCGATGCCTGTCGCCCCGCCTGGGGGCCCGATGCCTGTCGCCCCGCCTGGGGGCCCGATGCCTGTCGCCCCGCCTGGGGGCCCGATGCCTGTCGCCCCTCCTGGGGGCCCGGCGCCCGCCGCCCCTCCTGGGGGCCCGGCGCCCGCCGCCCCGCCTGGGGGCCCGACGCCGGTCGCCCCGCCCGGGGGCCCGACGCCTGCTGCTCTGCCCGGGGGCCCGGTGCCTGCTGCTCCGCCCGGGGGCCCGGTGCCTGCTGCTCCGCCCGGGGGCCCGGTGCCTGCTGCTCCGCCCGGGGGCCCGGTGCCTGCTGCTCCGCCCGGGGGCCCGCTGCCTGCTGCTTCGCCTGGTAAACCGATGTGCCTCTGCCCGGAGTCCTGCCCGATGTGCCTCTGCCCGGAGTCCTGCCCGATGTGCCTCTGCCCGGAGTCCTGCCCGATGTGCCTCTGCCCGGAGTCCTGCCCGATGTGCCTCTGCCCGGAGTCCTGCCCGATGTGCCTCTGCCCGGAGTCCTGCCCGATGTGCCTCTGCCCGGAGTCCTGCCCGATGTGCCTCTGCCCGATGTGCCTCTGCCCGATGTGCCTCTGCCCGGTGTGCCTCTGCCCGGAGTCCTGCCCGATGTGCCTCTGCCCGATGTGCCTCTGCCCGATGTGCCTCTGCCCGGTGTGCCTCTGCCCAGTGTGCCTCTGCCCGGTGTGCCTCTGCTCGGAGTCCTGCCCGATGTGCCTCTGCCCGATGTGCCTCTGCCCGGTGTGCCTCTGCCCGGTGTGCCTCTGCCCGATGTGCCTCTGCCCGGAGTCCAGCCCGGTGTGCCTCTGCCCGGAGTCCAGCCCGGTGTGCCTCTGCCCGGAGTCCAGCCCGGTGTGCCTCTGCCCGGAGTCCAGCCCGGTGTGCCTCTGCCCGGAGTCCAGCCCGGTGTGCCTCTGCCCGGAGTCCAGCCCGGTGTGCCGCTGCCCGGAGTCCAGCCCGGTGTGCCAGTCTTTGATATTCCGCCAGTTACCAGACCCGGGCGGTGGAACATTTTGCCCAGCTAGGACTGTTTGGAGCGTCCTGAGGCCGCTCCTTGGGGGGGGGTACTGTTAGGAATGGACTGGCCAGCAATGGTGGGACTCACCTGCCTTTTGATCTGCAGTACCAGGGCTGGCCAGCGGGTGCTCCCAGCAATCAGAGACTCAACCTTTCAGCCAGCTAACACCTGGAACTGATGATGCTGGGGTATTTAAGGGATGGCCAGACCCACAGACTCGGCCTTGGTGTTGTGTTTCTCTTGGGCCCTGTATCCTGTTCCTGCTCTCTGTTCCTGTCTGATTCTCTGCTACCTGTCCTGATCCCTGGCTTGTGACCCTGACCATCCCTCTGCTTGACCCTCTGTACTACGCTGCTTGCTACCTGCTGAACCTGGCCTGTGACCCCGACCATTCTCTGCTTGCTCCCCCTGTACCTACTTGCCCAATTGATATTGACCCGGCCTGCCTGACGACGCTTGCTTGTATGTACTGTTATCTGTGGGTGGTTTGGTTTGGTTTGTTTGCACTGTATTATGTTTAGTATTGCACTGCGTTTATGTTTGTATGGTTAGTGTTAATAAATTGTATTGTTTATCACATATCTGAAGTCTGCGTTTCCCTGCATCAGTCACACACCTCTGGTCATACCTGGGAGCCCTGACAGCAGGGGTGGGGCACATAGAGGTTTGGGTACCGGTCTTCCGTGGGAGATGAAGTGTTATGTGACATGCAGAGGAAGAAGACCTGGGCAAATTTAGTAGGTGTATCACAAGTGAAATGTTGCCGAGCGAGGGGTCTAGCTACGCTTAGTATTAAAGAAGTGTAAGGCACATACAGAGTGACCGCATTGGGAAGAGCAGCCTACGCCAAGGTGGGCGCGAGACAGTAAAGGGGCACCGCACTAAACGGAGAATATCGGAAGACCCCTGCACATATTACAGGCAAACCGCATCACCAGGCACAAACATAACAAGTCAACAATATCAAAACATGAATGAGCATGACAAAAACAGATAAAACGTCAATAAGCCCCTGTTCAGCAGTTACTAATGAAGCCCCCTAAGATCAAGGCCCGTCATCATCCCACAAATATATGAGTATCAAGGGGACAAAATAAGACATAGAAAACCCTCCTCCCCCTACCCCCCCACACAAAGATATTAGCTAGCGTCCCCAGGGAAACAAAGGGTACGAGCATCCCCTCTTACGGAATGGCGTAGGAGTGGGGAGGAGGAGGGAAGTGAGCATGGGGGTGATCAAAGGCACGCAGGCCCTCAGGTATGCCATTTCGGCCAAGTGAAAGCCGGGTTGAAGAGAATGACATGGTTCCATTCTAAAATGTCTAGCCAGTAGCGGGGAGAGGTGATACTCGTCCACACAATCAGATCCCACTGACTATACAAACATTTACACTCCCCGAAAAAAGCAATTATCCGTCCCCACATACAATAACCACCTCCCCTCAAACCACCCCCCGGTGGAAATTTAGAGACACTAACATATTCACACAGAAATTATACATTACAAATTAAGCAGGGATCACTTCCAGAGGATTGGGAAGGCCAAGCGTTCCAATGTCCACGGAGAGGGTGGGGGGGCGAACAATTCATCACCGAACAGCCCCAAGCGAGCAGCAGGACGTCCGCAAAGATGTGAGGGCGAAGTTCAGAGCTTGCCAGTAAGACGATGCTGGAGGATGTTCATCGCCCAGGAAGCAGATGGTAATAGGAAATAGAAGGCTAGGAGAAGGCACAAATCGATAACCAACTGGAGGCGGAGGACTCGCTGTGGAATGCGGAGAACTAGGTGATGATTAGTAAGGCAGAGCCCAAAAACTGTTCCCCCTTGTATGAGGACGAGACAGCTAGAATGGGGCCAACTCCCAACCCCTTGTAAGGCATGAAGGAACTGTGGAGGCCCAATATTTGCGCATAGGGCAGAGACAGAGTTCCATGAATCACAGGCTGCAATCTTGACGGATAAGTAGTAAAGGCAGTAAAGTAGGAGTCCGACGAGCATCGATCAGAGAGCGCAAGTGCGCAACTGGAACATTTGGGGCGGGTGGACAAAAAAAGGTGTGCAGTAACAGTAGAACGTGAACACTCAGCAGGGTATGCATCAAAGTAGCAATGTTGAGGGAAGAACAAGGACCATTAGGTTTCGCGTCTCGGCCTCCTGTGCGCTGGAGAGGCCGTCGGACTGAAGGTAGTCGTGGCGTCCCCCATGAGGGGTCTCGGAGGGGTCGATGGGGCCATCCGCCCTCTACGATAAGACTGACCGCGCCAATCCATAGCACTATCCTCGGCTACCAAGTCCTGGGATAGCGGTAATCTCATGGAGCTGAACCAATCAGGCAGGTCAATCAGCGGGATGTCTATGGAGGCACAGAAAGAGGGCAGTTCTTCAGGGGTTCGCAGGTTGTAAGAACGACCATTAACTTGTACAGAGAGACAGAAGGGGAACCTCCATCTGTACGGAATGTTGCGCGATCGGAGCGTATCCAGAAGAGGGCGTAAAGCGCGCCGTTGGTGCAGGGTGGTGCTAGATAAGTCCTGAAACAGTTGTATTTCTGTCCCCTCATATAGAAGGTGCCCTCTGTCTCTAGCACATCGGAGGACATCTTCTTTGAGCGGGAAACTGACTAGGCAGCAAACGATATCCCTGGGTGGGTCTGCATCTCCCCTCCTGGGGCGGATCGCTCTGTGCACACGTTCGATATCAATCGGGGTTGCTTGCGGGCGACCAAGGAGGTTATTGAATATGGCCATTGCTGCCTTGGGAATATCGGTATTTTCAACTGATTCTGGGAGACCGCGGATTCTGATGTTACGCCTGCGGACACGGTTATCTACATCCTCAATATGCCTGTGGAGCTCTCTGATAGTTGAAGCGTGTAACGTTGACTGATGTTGTAAATCAAGAATGGCGGATCCAGTTTGCCTGGATGCGGATTCCACGTGATCCAATCGCGAACCCATGGCCCTTAAATCATTATGCAGGTCCCCTAATGCTGCAGTGAGTGTGGCTGTCAGGGTGGCCTTAATGTCAGCGGCCACAGCCTGAAGATCCCTTAGGGACAGAGATTGTGAGGCAGAGGGGACATCATGCTGAGGCACTGTGTCTGGAGCTGCCTGCATGTCAGAGCAGGGAGGGTTAAGTGTGTCAGCAGCCATAGAGAGGGGGGGGAGGGGGATGCAGCAGGAGAAGGAGATGGCTGTGGCCCTTCCCTTTGCTAATGGGAGCAGAAGAGCTCCTGTATGTGTCTCCCCTGCACACCCTGGCCCCGTGGGGAGCGCGATCGGGCACCGGATGAGGTCCGGTCAGTCTTCCCCATGATGTGACAGCTCTCTCTCACCCCGCTCCGTTGTGTGGCGATGTAGAGGGATCCGGCCGGCGGGAGCTCTCTCTCTATGCGGCCATCTTCCAGCCGCGGCAGACCACGCCCCCATCAAATGCTTTTTCAGTATCTATTGAGAGAAATAAAGCTGGTACTCTTCTTTTCTTAACTTTGTGAATAAAAAATAACATCTTAAGACAATTATCTTTCCCCTTCCAACCTTCTGCAAATCCTACCTGGTCGTTATGGAAACAGCTTGGATTTAGAGTTTTTAATCTTTCAGCTATTATTTTAGTGAAAATCTGTATTCAGTAATGAAATCGGCCTGTAACTCGACAGGGCTGTTGGATCTTTTCCTTTTTTAATGTGAGGGTTATATATAACCCTCATGTTAAAAAAGGTAAAGATCCAACAGCCCTGTCGAGTTACAGGGCTGTTGGAGAGAGGAGACCTGCAATGACACCTCTCTCATTTTTACCTACCTGTCCTGTGGGTGTCAGCAGCGGGTGTCAGCCGCCGGGTCACGGCCGGTGATTACCGGCCGTTTCCCCGGGATTAGCGGTGATCACTGACAGAGAGCAGGGCTGCATTGTTTACACACAGCCCTGCTATCTGTCAGTTCCCTGACAAGCTGAAGAGGGAGAGAAGAGTTTCTCTCTCTCGATCAGCCTGCCCCCGTCCAGCACACACCCCCGCCCCCTAGAAAAACACTCCCCTCACACAGTAAACCCTAAAAATGTTAACCCCTTCCTCCCCAGTGCCATTAGTACAGTGTCAGTGTTTTTTTTTTCACTGATCACTGTATTGGTGTCATTGGGGATGTCAGTGACCCCAAGTCAGTTCCCCCCCGTGTCAAAATGTCCGCCGCAGTCCCGCAGTCCTGCCATAAGTCGTTGATCGCCGCCATATGTCGCTGATCGCCGCCATATGTCGCTGATCGCTGCCAATATTAGTATAAATATAAATTAAAAATCCCAGTATCTTTCCCGCCATTTGGAAACGTTATAACTTTCATGTAAACCAATTAGTTTACACGTATTGGGATTTTTTTTTAGCAAAGACATGTCGCAGAATGCATTTTGGATGAAATTTGTGACAAAATTTGATTTTTTTATTTTTTTTTACTGAACATGTTTTATAGCAAAAAGTCCAAAATATTGTTTTTTTCTCTCAAAATTGTCAGCCTTTTTTTATAGCGCAAAAAATTAAAAATGCACAGGCGATCAAATACCACCGAAAGAAAGCTCAATTTGTGGGAAAAAAGGATGTAAATTTAATTTGGGTGCAGTGTTGCATGACCGCGCAATTGTCAGTTAAAGTAACGCAGCGCCGTAACACAAACCTCTTCTGTAACCACTTCCTGACCACCCTACAGCAGAAATACTGCTACAGGGTGGCATGGGTACGCAAAATTACATATATATATATATATATATATATATATATATATATATATACGTGATTCGCGCTCCCGTGGTTTTCAAACCCCTCCCAGATAGCGTCAGATTGCCCGTCAGTACACCAGTCATCACATTTAACCCCTTGATTGCCAGGAGCACACTCATGTACAATAAACCTCCATTGCTAGTATAGTGTCTGAACGGGTCAATATCTTTGATCAGGTCAGCACTATACCAGCGTTCACATTAGTATAGCGTCCCCAAAAACGCAGCGTTAGCGGGATCAGCCCCTGCACCTGCCAACACCTGTGTTTAGCCCCTACGCTTACCCCCCCTTCTCCCCCAGCAAGTGCAGTGTCAGTAGGTCACTGTCACTTGATACATTGCACACGAAACCGCAGTGTTCGCAGAATCAGGCCTGATCTCTGTTAGCACTTGCCGGTAAATTTTGATGACTCTCATATGCAGCAAAGTGCCAGTACTAGTGCCGCTCTACCTTTTGGAGAACTGTCGAGTACCAGCGGTCTAGTACATCCTGGTCTTTCACATACCTCCTTGATTTTTGGAGCTGTTTTTCACGGAATATCTGTATGCGTTGATTGTGGATCAAAGCAGTTTATATGCACAACAATTTATTGCCGCCAACCCAAATTCAAACTTTGCCAGACCATTCGCATGGAAACTCATTACGGTTTTCAAATTTACATTTTTTTGGGGCCTAACCCTCAACATGGGCATTACTAAAAGAAATGAATTGCGGTTGTATTGGTCCGCAGACCCGATTCATCATATGCCGTGTTCTCTGCTGCCATGGCCAGGCATAGATATGAGAGTATAATGTGTTTTATGCATTTCAGCAACAATACACTCTGTCATCTTTGGGGTAACCCTGAATTTGACCGGCTCCACAAAATTCAGCCCCTCGCAAATCACCTTAACCTAAAATTTGCAGAAGTCTATTCTCCCCAGCAAAACATCTGCGTTGATGAGTCCCTTGTTAATTTTTCTGGCCGCCTTGCATTTAAACAATTTCTCCCCTGCAAGTGTGCCAGATATGGGGTCAAGATGTAAAAGACCTGTGAGAGGACAACAGGCTATACTTATACGTTTCGGATTTACGAGGGTAAAGATAGTTACGTGGAGCCTGCCCGGATGCCCAGACTACATGGGGAGCAGTGGCAAGATAGTTTGGGACTTGGTGTCATCATTTCTCCATATGGGGTACCACTTATACGTGGACAATTTTTATTCAAGCGTGCCACTATTTAGACATTTAATCAATCTTGGAACTGGCACTTGTGGCAAAGTGTGACCTAATGTGTGCCCACCATTAGAAGTGGGTGGATGCAGGGCGGTATATTCCAATGGTGGGCATACCACACACTTTTTCTGGCAGAGATTTCTTCTCATTTTTTCCATTCAGTCCACTGGCTGCATACAAAAAAAAAAAAGAACATAGCATATATAACCAACAAGGACCAGTGATGTACTGGTACATCACTGGATTTGAATGGTTATACCAGGATGATGCCTACAGCTGCAGGCATCATCCTGGTGACGTTTTTTTCAGCCGGTGATCAGCTTTCATGTAAAAGCAATCCTAGTGGCTAATTAGCTGCAATATTGCTTTTACAAGCAGTGGGAGATGATGTCCCCCCTCCCCCGCTGCCTTCCACGGCCTTCTCGGGCAGTCCTGTGCCATCAGGGGAACCTGAGAATGCAGCCGGTGTTTCTGCCAGCTGACCATAGAGCTGATTGGAGACCAGAATGGTGCCAATCATCTCTATAGTCTAAGAATTCGGAAGCTACAAGCATTTCATCACTTCAGTTTCGCAGGATATAAACAGCGCCATTTGTAAATTGGGAAAGCATCTGATCACACCGATTTTGGTTTGATTAGATAATGTAAGGGCAGAGGAGATATCTAGAGTCTGATAGATCCCAGATTTCTCAAAAATGAATATATGACAATGCCCATTGAAGTTATAGGGGTTATTTGCATTCCCTGTTATATCATTAAAAGTGATTAAAAAAAAAATGAAAGGTACAATGTAAAAAAAATTAAAAAAATCAAAATAACTAAAAAAAAAATAAAAAATAAAATTGCACCTCCCATGCGCGCACACCTGTGTGCACAAGCCTTGACCCTGTGCCGTTATGTAAACAGCGGTTGCACCATGCATGTGAGGTATTGCCGTGAACGTCAGATCAAGTGCAGTAATTCTAACACTAGACCTCCTCTGTAAATCTAAAATGGTGGGTTTTAAAGGCTTTTAAAGCGCTGCCTATGGATATTAAAAATGTTTGCAGTTTGTTGCCATTGAATGGGGCATGTGCAGTTTTAAAGCATGTCATGTTTGGTATCTATTTACTTGGCATACCATTATCTTTTATATTTTACCAAACAATTGGCCAATATATTGTGTTTTTGTGCATTAAAAGTAAAAAAAGTGTATTTTTTTTTAAATTGCTTTAGAAAAATCACTGCACGAGTACTATGTGCCATAAAAAACTGTACTCCATTTTATTCACTAGGGTGTCTGCTTTAAAAAAAATATATAATGTTTGGGGGTTTAAATAAATTTCCTAGCAAAAAATACTGATTTTTTTCATGTGGACAAAAAGGCTTGGTCTTCAGGTGGTTAGAAGAGTGAATGATGTGTGGCATAAACTTCTAATGCTGGGCATAAAACGCCCCCACCCCCCAAAATGACCCCTTTTTGGAAAGTAGTCACCCCAAACTATTTGCTTTGAGGAATGTTGAATCAATAGAAGAATTAATTTTTTTTCCACAAGTTTTTGGAAAATGACAAAAATGATTTACTGCTCACACATGCCATGGTTATATGTGGAATTACTCCCCAAAATACATTTTGCTACTTCTCCTGAGTATGGGGGTACCACATGTGAGAGACGTTTTGGCAGTCTAGCCAAGTACAGGACCCCAAAATCCAATAAGCACCTTCAAGCTTTTAAAGGGCTTTATTTCCTCATTCAACTTCCAGACTACCTATCTCAGTTTCGGAGGCCCTGAAATGCCAGGATAGCACCTAACCCCCCCAAATTACCCCTTTTTGGAAAGTAGACGCCCCAAGGAATTTGATAAAAAGCACGGTAAGTATTTTTCAGATCTCATTTGTTGCCACAAGTTTTTGGAAAATGTAGAAAAAAAACAAAAACATATTTTTTCTATTTTTTTTATATTTCAAAACCTTGTGAGAAAAAAATGAGATCTGCAAAATACTCCCCATGCCTCTTTTTAAATTCCTTGGGGAGTCTACTTTCCAGAAAGGGGTCATTTGCGGGGGTTAGGGGCTATCCTGGCATGTCAGGGCCTTCGAAACTGTGATAGGTAGTGAGGACATGTAATGAGGAAGTTACGCACCTTCAGGCTTTCAAAGTGGTCATTGGATTTCAGGCTCTTTTATGTGGCTAGGCTCCCAAAAAGTCTCACACACGTGGTATCCCCATACTCAGTAGAAGTAGCAGAATGTATTTTGGGGTGTAATTCCACATATACCCATGGCTTGTGCGAGAAATAAATCATTTAAATGACAACTTCGTGTAAAAAAAAAAAAAGTTTTTGTCATTTTCCAGAAACTTGTGGAAAAAAAATAAATCTTCCATGGACTGAATATGCCTCTCGGCAGATAGCTTAGGGTGTTTAATTTCCGAAAAGGGGTCATTTGAGGGTGTTTGTACTATTCTGGTATTTTAGCACCTCAAGAAATGTGATGGGGAGTCAGAAAGTAAAATGTAGAATGTAAATTCCATTATCTATACCATAGTTTGTAGACGCTATAACTTTCACAAAAAGCAATCAATATACACTTATTGGGATTTTTTTTAACCAAAAACATGTAGCAGAATACATTTTGGCCTAAGTTTATGACGAAATGTTAGTTTTTTTAGATATTTTTTATGACCAAAATGAGAAAATATTGTTTTTTTCAAAAAAAAAAATTTTTCTTCAAAACATTTTCTGGTTATAGCGCCAAAAATAAAAAGTGCACAGGTGATCAAATACCACCAAAAGAATGCTCTATTTGTGTTAAAAAAAGGACATAAATTTCATTTATGTACCGTATTGCATGACCGCGCAATTGTCCGTTAAACTAGCGCAGCACTGTATAGCAAAAAAAAGACGTAAATTGCAGTATCTATACCATAGTTTGTAGACGCTATAACTTTCACACAAAGCAATCAATATACACTTATTGGGATTTTTTTTTACCAAAAACATGTAGCAGAATACATTTTGGCCTAAACTAACTTTGAGTTTACTATATATTTTTTATAGCTGAAAGTAAAAAATATCGTTTTTCTTCAAAATATTTGGTCTTTTTTTGTTTATAGCGTGAAAAATAAAAAGTGCACATGTGATCAAATACCACCGAAAGAAAGCTCTATTTGTGTGAAAAAAGGACGTAAATTTAGTTTAGGTGCAGCATTGCATGACCACGCAATTATCAGTTGAATTAGTGCAGCACTGTATAGCAAAAAGAGGCCTGGTCATTAAGGGGGGTAAATCCTCAGGAGCTCAAGTGGTTAATAAATAAAAATCTTCCATCAGGATCTGCCAGCTGCTCCCTTGTTGTGTACATAGTGCTCCTATCAAAGCCAACAGTGACTCCTCTTGAACAACTCAAAATCTCAGCAGTGATATGCATCTCTTGCAAAAAAACTATATTAATTACTGGAATTATTTATTTGCTGTATACTTTTTACTAGGGTATTCAGTCCCTAAAAACGTTATACAGTAAACACTAAATATACCAGAGCCATTGACAGCCAATGGAGCAGCTATCATATCGGCTTCCTGTATGGGTCCCAAGAGGAGAAGGAGAGAAGGAAAAAAAAAAAGGACCCCCTCACATCACCCAACTTCCCCCCCATCCCCCCTCAAGGAGATTAACTCTTGGCTAGACATCCAAGTCAAGCTCAGCTGTCGGCACCGGCTACACTCACTTTGGTGTTGCCTCTTGTCCGTACCTTCTGGGGGATAGCGACTTCTGCCACACCCCTCCAACCCCATCCACTGGATCCCTAGACCCATTTCTTTCAACACTTGACCATGCATATCCCACCATTCCTCTGCTTCCTCCACATGGCCAAGAACCTGCCCCAAGTCAGTCCAGGCTGCAGCAATGTCTGTTTTTAGTGACACTTCCAATTTAGCTAGCATATCTACCAGGACCTCTTTAGTCAGTGGTACATACACTTGACCTTCCTCTTATCCCACTACATCCTCCATTGCGAACGCTGATTCTCTTATATTGCGAATGCTCATTCTCTGACATTGCCTTTATTATGATCTTTCCCTTGTTCTTTGAGGCTCTCCAAGGATCTCCCTCTAGAGTTTCTCAGCCGGCCAGGAACTAGGCCACTGGTCTACATGGCGGTAGCTCCCTCCATTCTAGGCTTTTGCTTACCTACTGCTTTCCGTGCTGCAGTTACCTGCCTTGGGCTGCCAACCCCTTCCTCTGTTAATTTTGTCTCTGCTGAAATATACCTTTGAATTCCTCCTGGGCTAGGAGCTGACTGAGACGCCTTTCCTCTTCCTGTCTTATTCTGCTTTCTTTTCATGTTTCCTTCCTCTCACTTCCTGATCAATCTCACTGGCCCCTGGCAGGCACAGTAGTCGATATATAGGTTACATTAGATTTAGAATGCCCAGTCCCTCTTTTTACCTAAATAAGTGCATGAATCGATAACTAGGTGAGTGCACCGGTGACTAGGTGGCAGCTAGAATGGCTGTCCCAATTTGCAAAGGTGAACCAGTACAAAGCCAGTGCATATAGATAGCTTGGATAATCCCCACTTGGATACACAATCCTAATTTTGCTGTTTCTATACCAGATATTTTCGTACTCGAGTTACTCTGCACACAAGACCACATTTCCACTTTCTGCTATAGGCTAAGATTGCAAAATGTATTAATAAATGGATGGATAAATAGATGAGTAACTTGCTGATTGGCTAAATGGGTGCACAGATAGATGACAGGGTCACCCCTTCAGCAGCCAAACCTTTGTTCCATTCTGCATATGTATAAATCATTGCATAGACTATGTCTATCAGATTAGACAGGTATAAAGCTGACAAAGTTCAGATAGAAGCTCTAAAACATTAATGAGGAGTCGCTGCATATGTGACCATCTGCTTTGATAGATGCATATCCTGCTGGCTTTAAGATGTATTTGTAAGTTTAGGCAGGAAAAGTGGAATGATAGAGGAAAGAATGTACTCCAATAATATAAACAGTCCTTCAGTCATATATCACACAAGTATCTGGGGTATTTCCCTTTATTTCCACCTTGCTTGCTCTCACAGGGCCTCCTCCAACTCCTGCATCCGCCTCTGTCCCTCTCCAGCAGGACTTCTGGAAGGCTACAAATAGGCCCCAACCTGGAGAGTCCCTGAAGCACTTGCTTCTATCTCCTCACCCCACTACTGAGCATCCAGCTGTTGGGCAACAGGCAGGCAGGCATACCCACAGTCCAGTCAGCAGGGGCCTAAGAAGGGGACAGAGCTTGACGAAGTGTGACTAGGGCACTAGGGCAGATTGAGGTTCCAGTAATTCCCAGCACTAAGAGGCAGCAAGCAGTATCACACCGCCAGTCTCCTCAGGACTTCTCGGGCTCCATGTAGCTGGCGGCAGCAGGGTACTGAACAACGTCCTGCTTGTCCAGTGTGGGGGTCATCACATGCAGGTGCGCCTCCCCACATCAGGAACTTTAAACAGCTAAGGACTCAAGTATTTCTAGTTAAAGGGACCTCTTCGCATCTAAGGCATTGTTATTCAAATTAGGGTGTCTATACTCATTTAAGCCAGAGTATATATAATGCTCCTGCTGTAAGTGTTGCACTTATATAGCTACAGCATACCATTTGTGATCGTATAATCTATTAACTGTTGCTATTTGGTTATTTCCATTTTATCAGTGTTTTGCTTTTATGCGTTAACTGGGGATATACAGTGGGGATCGAAAGTTTGGACACTCCAGCTAAAAATTTGTATTAGTGTGCATAAAGAAGCCAAGGAAAGATGGAAAAATCTCCCAAAGGCATCAAATTACAGATTAGACATTCTTATAATATGTCAACAAAAGTTAGATTTTATTTCCATAATTTACACTTTCAAAATAACAGAAAACAAAAAAATGGCGTCTGCAAATGTTTGGGCACCCTGCAGAATTTATAGCATGCACTGCCCCCTTTGCCAATGCTGAGACCTGCCAGTGTCATGGATTGTTCTCAATCATCGTCTGGGAAGACCAGGTGATGTCAATCTCAAAGGTTTTAATTATCCAGACTCATCTGACCTTGCCCCAACAATCAGCACCATGGGTTCTTCTAAGCAGTTGTCTAGAAAACTGAAACTGAAAATAGTTGACGCTCACAAAGGTGGAGAAGGCTATAAGAAGATAGCAAAGCGCTTTCAGATGTCAATATCCTCTGTTTGGAATGTAATTAAGAAATGGCAGTCATCAGGAACAGTGGAAGTTAAAGCAAGATCTGGAAGACCAAGAAAAATATCAGACAGAACAGCTCGCAGGATTGTGAGAAAAACAATTCAAAACCCACGTTTGACTGCAAGATCCATCCAGAAAGATCTGGCAGACACTGGGGTTGTGGTACACTATTCCACTATAAAGAGATACTTGTACAAATATGGTCTTCATAGAAGAGTCATCAGAAGAAAACCTCTTCTACGTCCTCACCACAAAAATCATCGTTTGAACTTTGCAAATGAACATATAGACAAGCCTGATGCATTTTGGAAACAAGTTCTGTGGACCGATGAGGTTAAAATTGAACTTTTTGGCCGGAATGAGCAAAGGTACATTTGGAGAAGAATGGGCACAGAATTTAATGAAAAGAACCTCTGTCCAACTGTTGGGGCATGGGGTTGGATCAATCATGCTTTGGGGTTGTGTTGCAGCCAGTGGCACAGGGAACATCTCACGAGTAGAAGGAAAAATGGATTCAATAAAATTTCAGCAAATTTTGGATGGTAACTTGATGCTATCTGTGAAAAAGCTGAAGTTAAAGAGAGGATGGCTTCTACAAATGGATAATGATCCTAAACACACCTCGAAATCCACGGGGGATTACATCAAGAGGCGTAAACTGAAGGTTTTGCCATGGCCTTCACAATCTCCTGACCTCAACATAATTGAAAATCTATGGATAGACCTTAAAAGAGCAGTGCGTGACAGACAGCCCAGAAATCTCAAAGAACTGGAAGACTTTTGTAAGGAAGAATGGGCAAAGATACCTCAAACAAGAATTGAAAGACTCTTGGCTGGCTACAAAAAGCGTTTACAAGCTGTGATACTTGCCAAAGGGGGAAGTACAAGATATTAACTCTGCAGTGTGCCCAAACTTTTGCAGACGCCATTTTTTTGTTTTCTGTTATTTTGAAAGTGTAAATGATGGAAATAAAATCTAATTTTTGTTGACATATTATAAGAATGTCTAATCTGTAATTTGATGCCTTTTGGAGATTTTTCCATCTTTCCTTGGCTTCTTTATGCACATTAATACAAATTTTTAGCTGGGGTGCCCAAACTTTCGATCCCCACTGTACCTCCTAAAGCTTCTTTCTGTGGCCTACCTTATTGATCAAGCAAATACAGAGGAGTTACTAAATGTAATATCTCTTGTATCATTATTTCATACTGTTGAAATATGTCTGAACCCAGAGTGTCAGAGGTTTCGAGAGGCTTGCAAGGTCAGGGCATCCATTGGGCACAAGCATTATCAAGCAGCTTCTGTGGGGGAAGTGCTACACATAGAACTATATGTGAATATGTTACAACTATGCATTGGGTGGTCTGTTATCCCCTTTTGTTGTTACATTACTTCAAATAATCAGTTGTCTACATCTTTTATCTAGTGGCTCTAGTGGCTCTTTTGAAGAAAAATCTCTACAGCTGTTTTCATTGTGCACAGTCAGTGCTTTACAACTCTGAAAACACAGGCCCAACTTCTCAAGAAGTTTATCAAAGCAAAGTCCTAAACTGGCCATATACATGCAGGCTGAACAAAAGAAATCTAATGGATTCCTTCATCCAAACCAAACATCTCTACAGCTATTGTATTCTGACAACCCATGTTTCTGGATAGTGCCTTCATCTAATCTGTTCAGATGACAATTTTCCACCTGGCTCCTTCAATTTTTCAATTGAATGATGTTAGGTAGATCAGTATATACAGGTGAAACTCGAAAAATTAGAATATTGTGCAAAAGTTCATTTATTTCAGTAATGCAACTTAAAAGGTGAAACTAATATATGAGATAGACTCATTACATGCAAAGCAAGATAGTTCAAGCCGTGATTTGTCATAATTGTGATGATTATGGTTTACAGCTCATGAAAACCCCAAATCCACAATCTCAGAAAATTAGAATATTACATGCAATCAATAAAACAAGGATTGTACATAGAACAATGTCGGACCTCTGAAAAGTATAAGCATGCATATGTACTCCGTACTTGGTTTGGGCCCCTTTTGCAGCAATTACTGCCTCAGTGCAGCATGGCATGGACGCTATCATCCTGTGGCACTGCTGAGGTGTTATGGAAGACCAAAATGCTTCAATAGCAGCCTTCAGCTCTTCAGCATTGTTTGGTCTCATATCTCTCATCTTTCTCTTGGTAATGCCCCATAGATTCTCTATGGGATTCGGGTCAGGCGAGTTTGCTGGCCAATCAAGCACAGTAATCCCATGGTTATTGAACCAGGTTTTGGTGCTTTTGTCAGTGTGGGCAGGTGCCAAGTCCTGCTGGAAAATGAAGTCAGCATCCCCATAAAGCTGGTCTGCGGAAGGAAGCATGAAGTGCTCCAAAATCTCCTGGTAGACGGCTGCGTTGACCCTGGACTTAATGAAGCACAGTGGACCAACACCAGCAGATGACATGGTTCCCCAAATCAACACATACTTTGGAAACTTCACACTGGACTTCAAGCATCTTGCAGTGTGTGCCTCTCCATTCTTCCTCCATACTCTGGGTCCCTGATGCAAAAGTTGCTCTCACCAGAAAAGAGGACTTTGGACCACTGAGCAACAGACCAGGTCTGTTTTTCTTTAGCCCAAGTAAGACACTTCTGACGTTTGTTGTTCAGGAGCGGCTTGATAAGAGGAATACGACATTTGAAGCCCATGTCCAGGATCCGTCTGTGTGTGGCGGCTCTTGATGCACTGACTCCAGCCTCAGTCCACTCCTTGTGAAAGTCCCCAACACTTTTGAATGGCCTTTTCCTGACAATCCTCTCCCTGCTGCTTGTGCACCTTTTTCATTCACACTTTTCCCTTCCACATAACTTTCTATTAATGTGCTTTGATACAGCAACATCCAACTTCTTTTGCAATTACCTTTTGAGGCTTTTTCTCCTTATGGAGGGTGTCAATGATGGTTTTCTGCACAACTGTCAGGTCAGCAGTCTTTCCCATGATTGTGATTCCTACTGAACCAGACTGAGAGACCATTTAAAGGCTCAGGAATCCGTTGCAGGTGTTATGGCTTAATTAGCTGATTAGAGTGGGACACTTTGAGCCTAGAATATTGCACCTTTTCACAATATTCTCATTTTCTGAGATTGTGGATTTGGGATTTTCATGAGCTGTATGCCATAATCATCACAATTGTGAAAAATCACGGCTTGAACTATCTTGCTTTGCATGTAATGAATCTATCTCATATATTAGTTTCACCTTTTAAGTTGCATTACTGAAATAAATGAACTTTTGCACGATATTCTAATTTTTTGAGTTTCGCCTGTATAGGGCCACCCACCAATCAAACTTTGGCTGAAATTCACTCTAGCATATGCATGACTGAGGAGTCCTTACCCAGAAAACAGTCCTATCCCAGGCCCTATTTGTGAGAAACTTTATCACAACAAAAACCTAGTTAGCATATGACTAAGGTATCTCAAAACATGTGCCATGGGAATTCCTGCCACCACATCCATATATTTTACAGACAGACTTCCAATCATACAAATACTTTATAACTCACAACACACTCCCTGGCAAATGCCCTGTTTTTATGAAATGTTGCTGTTAATTTTAACCCTGTTGTTTATCTGCGTTTCTAATTGTGATCCTATATATAAAATGATACTGCACTAAAATACCCTATATATTTTAGAAATGTAGAAGTGAAAGCAGAAAAAAAGTGGCTCCTCACATCAGCTTACATTTTTTTAAAAACACCTTTTACATTTCTATAGAGTATAGATCTATTTTTGTACCAAGCATGTTTGAAACCACTGACTGCTGACTTGCTACAGTATTTCTGCTGGAAGTTTATTCCAAGCATCAACTACTCTTTTGGTAAAATTAAGAATGTAAGAACCATGAAAGTGTTGCAGTGTGAAAATAACTCCCTTTTGTTCCAACACACTAAAATCTGTGTGTGGCGGAGATCAGAAATAATATTTTATTTTGGTATTGTTTGTTGAAATCCACGTGTCCAGCAGTCAGTTTGTCTGCTTAGTTAAAATTTGGAGTTCCTGTGCTCCACAGGGGGTGGGAGATAAGATTGATCTCAGCAGGGAGCTCAGACAGCATGGTATACTGTGGCTGTAAAAAGCCAGACATGTCCGCACTGGATGCTTGAGGCTTGGTCAAATTGAAAGGACCATATAATATCCCTATGGGGGGAGAATGGGCAGAGTTTGAGTCAGGATGGACAGAGCAGGCCTCGCTAAGAGATGCATTGAACTGGCTGTGCTTTGTGCACTGCTGGGACTACATTGCCAGTGTAGCCTTGAAGCTGCGGCCAAGACACACAGCCCTCTGAAGACCCATGAGGAGTTGGTGCCTATCTGCCTAGACTTCCTCTGCTGGGGCCACTGCTGGCTGGGAGTCCCTGAATTGCTACCCTGTGCCAAGGACTTACCCTCTCTGCTCTGCCTGCTGTGTGCCACCCCCTGTGCTGAGGATCCAACCTGCACTTAATCCTTGCCCACCAGAGTCCTGCCGCCCTGCTGTGTGCTACCCCCTATGCTGAGGATCCAACCTGGACTTAATCCTTGCCCGCCCAAGTTCTGCTGCCCTGTTTTGTGCCACCCCCTGTGCTGAGGACCCAACCTGGGCTTAATCCTTGCCCGCCAGAGTTCTACCTGTCTGCTGTGTGCCCCCACCTGTGCTGAGGATCCAAACTGGACTTAATATTTGCCCGCATGAGTTCTGCCACCTTGTTGTGTGCCACTCAGACTTAACCCATTGCCTGCCAGTCTGCCACCCTGTTGTGTGCCATTCGGATTTAACCCATCGCCTGCCAGAGACTGCTCCCTGTTGTGTGCCACTCTGACTTAATCCCTTGCCTGCCAGAGACTGCTCCCTGTTGTGGTCCACTCTGACATAACCCAGTGCCTGCCAGAAACTATGCCCTGTTGTGTGCCACTTAGACTTAACCCATGCCTACCAGAGACTGCTCCCTGTTGTTTGCCACTCGGAATTAACCCATTGCCTGCCAGTCTGCCTCCCTGTTGTGAACCCAGATGGTGCTACGGACTATCCCCCCGTGTTGCCTACCAGAACGCTGTGATCCTTGTCATGTGTCCCACCCTGTGGTATGAACTTAACTTTTGTTTTGCCAGAACCTTGCTATACTCATTGTGTGCCCTCCAAATCACGCAATAAAAGCCTTGTATGTCCCACTGCTCTCCGTGTGTGTTCTGTTCCACCCACACCTCCATCACACCGTGTAAATCATTTTTTTTTTCAATCAACCAAAAAACTGTGTCCAGCGTGACAGCCGCATAGTAATGTGCACTGGATTCTGAAGCCAACTAGTGATCAAAGGCTTACTGTGGGCTGGTGCTATCACTGTTGCACATCATACAACCCATCTCAAAAGACCTGTCTGCTTTTCCATCTAGTGTACAAATTGGTGCACATTACCATGCAGATGATTTAACTTGTTCTTAAGCAAACACTATTCTTTAACAAATGGAACGTACTATGGAGTATTTGTGCTGCAAGTGTCAGGTAGGCTGTATGGGCAACTGGATTATGGGTGACCGTGTCCTTTAAAAGGGGTTTAGAGCAAACAGGAAATGTTCCCTCTGACCTCATCTGTGCATGTGCATACCCCACATTAACAGAAACAAAGGTCAGGTGCATTGGTGCAACAACAAAGGAACAGGCCTGAAGATCTCCCAGCCAGACAGTAACAGCAGATAAGCAGATAAGAACCAAAGCTCAAAGAGGAGGGCAATGGGATCCAGGGAGGACAGAAGGAACAGAAGCAAATGCATTGGTAGATCCATTGAGCAGAGCACAGACAAGTTCTTTATAGGGGGATTTACATTGACCACCAATGTAACAGAGCATGCACACTTACTGACAAGAAAGCAAAAAAGGGCGCACTCTCCTCATGCATTACCGTAATAAAAAGGGTTTATGGTAAATGACAAAAATATATACTCACAAACCAAGTTGTCCTGCGACAGGGTATCCTTATGCGTTTCGGGAGACGAACTCCCTTTCTCAGAGCTTAAACAACTAGATCATGTGAAAGGCCAAAGAGACTCCTCCCCCTCCAAGTGGCCACTCAGCTGATATGTCAACCAAATGGGAGGGAAGGAATAATGTGACCATGGTGCTGGTCATCAAAGACCATAACGACTGCAATGCAAAGTGGAGGAAAAAAAAAAAAAGGAATACATATACATATATATATAAACACCTGATGATAGTAGTAGTGTTGTTAATGAGGATATCGGATAATTGACATAGGCCCGTGGAAATGGAAAAAACAGGAAGGACTTGCTGTATGAACATACTGTGACGCCAAGTAGACAGGGAAACACATGAGTGAATGGGAGCCGTTATCAATGGCGTCCTCCACATGTGTACAGAGGCCTGGAGCTCAAGCTGTGTATTGGCCGATGCTCTAAATGGATGTGTACTGTCTGTTGTTAATGCACATGTGTGCTATGCAGTGTTACTAGCCATGTACCGAAAGTGACAAAAGTATAGGCGGACGTAACCAAAGGTCCTGAAGCTGGCAAAGCCAGCAATCTTTATGAGAAGAATAATGGAACATGCTGGGAGACAGGACTAACAGGCTCTACGCTCTATAATGATGTAGTGTCATATAGTGTGGGGTGTAACAAAGGGGGTGACAAAACGTGGGCAACTTGAAAGAAATAAGAATTGTATACTGATGAATGAAAGGGACATGGTTCATAAAGTGCATATTTTGTCACATGCAAATAGGCAACAATAAAATAAAATAAGTGAATACTAAAATTAATAAAAAAAAATCAAATAATTGATAAATAAAAAAATAGTATATATATATATATATATATATATATATATATATATTTAAACTTAAAAAATTATATATACAAAAATGCGTATATGAAATGTATAAAAAAATTATAATATATATATATATATATATATATATATATATACACATTTAAAATGTTTAACACATAAGCATATATATTCCTAAAAATGCACCAATGCACAAAACGATAAGTATGGGCATAAGTCTATATCTAGTATCTACCAGAAGGGTAGCTATCAGCCTGTGGCACTGCTGAGGTGTTATGGAAGACCAGGATGCTTCAATAGCAGCCTTCAGCTCTTCTGCATTGTTCGGTCTCATGTCTCTCATCTTTCTCTTGGCAATGCCCCATAGATTCTCTATGGGGTTCAGGTCAGGCGAGTTTGCTGGCCAATCAAGCACGGTCACTGAACCAGGTTTTGGTGCTTTTGGCAGTGTGGGCAGGTGCCAAGTCCTGCTGGAAAATGAAGTCAGCATCCCCATAAAGCTCGTCTGTGGAAGAAAGCATGAAGTGCTCCAAAATCTCCTGGTAGACGGCTGCTTTGACCCTGGACTTAATGAAGCACAGTGGACCAACACCAGCAGATGACATGGCTCCCCAAATCAACACAGACTGTGGAAACTTCACACTGGGCTTCAAGCATCTTGCAGTGTGTGCCTCTCCATTCTTTGGACCACTGAGCAACAGACCAGGTCTGTTTTTCTTTAGCCCAAGTAAGACACTTCTGACGTTTGTTGTTCAGGAGCGGCTTGACAAGAGGAATACGACATTTGAAGCCCATGTCCAGGATCCGTCTGTGTGTGGTGGCTCTTGATGCACTGACTCCAGCCTCAGTCCACTCCTTGTGAAAGTCCCCAACACTTTTGAATGGCCTTTTCCTGACAATCCTCTCCCTGCTGCTTGTGCACCTTTTTCTTCCACACGTTTCCCTTTCACATAACTTTCTATTAATGTGCTTTGATACAGCAACATCCAACTTCTTTTGAAATTACCTTTTGAGGCTTTTTCTCTTTATGGAGGGTGTCAATGATGGTTTTCTGCACAACTGTCAGGTCAGCAGTCTTTCCCATGATTGTGATTCCTACTGAACCAGACTGAGAGACCATTTAAAGGCTCAGGAATCCGTTGCAGGTGTTATGGCTTAATTAGCTGATTAGAGTGGGACACTTTGAGCCTAGAATATTGCACCTTTTCACAATATTCTCATTTTCTGAGATTGTGGATTTGGGATTTTCATGAGCTGTATGCCATAATCATCACAATTGTGACAAATCACGGCTTGAACTATCTTGCTTTGCATGTAATGAGTCTATCTCATATATTAGTTTCACCTTTTAATTTGCATTACTGAAATAAATGAACTTTTGCACGATATTCTAATTTTTTGAGTAATCCTTTTTTATGTTTCTATTTTTTTTGTTTTTCAGAGTGGGATTAGGGAGTATGTCTTTTTTTCTTTCTATTTTCTCTTTTTTTTTCTTTGTTTACCTTTTTTTTGTTATTAGTGTTTCTTTTTTTCCTTTCTTTTTATATAGGCTTTTTTTTTGTCTGTTTGAGTCCTTCTTTAGGAGGTGTATTATTAGTAAAAAGTAGACTGGGATATAAATGCTTTAAAAGTTTACACTTGTTCATGGTTCTTTATAATGATATAGATGTATCTACTAGATTATCTAGAAGGGAGATAAAGGTACTGCTTGATTACTATCATACTATTATATTGTTATTTTATTATAGTTAAGTATTATGTTGAAAGAGAAGGAGATGGAAAGAACAGCCAGATGTACTATATTTTTTATTTAATTTTTTTGTGTGTGGGGTAATTTATTCAATAACTACATATCTGAGATTAATGTATGTTATTTAAAACTATAAATATATGCTTCTGGAATGGCCGGGGGGTTAGGGGATCCTGTGAAGAGAATGGCAGTTTTTTTCTGCAGCAAAAACATATATGCTTCAGTACTTTGCCTGCAGGACACACACCTGGTTAAGGATACTCTCGATCAGTTAAAACGTAAACATTTTAGTGTATAGTATTATTCCATTTATACAGCATACTCTAGAGGAGTGAGTGTCCTGATTGGGTCAGATGTGTTTTTTTTTCCTGCTGGCAATAATGGGGGGCAATATATCTTTCTTTATTGTTCTTTTGAAAACATTGTGTGTATATTGGCAAATGTGTATATTCCCCCCACCATTTAAAAGCAATCATTTGATGTGATTTATTGCAGACAAACCTGGAGTGCCAGTATTAGTGGTGGGAAACTTTAATATGGTACCGGATACAAAGATGGATAGGCCCAGCATATCAGCAGACAGTGGTGTTAACAAAAGATTTGCTCAACTTATTAAAGAAGCAGGATTATATGATGTGTGGAGATTGCTAAATTTGGCTAGTTGTCAGCATTCCTGATTTTCCTGTACTCATTACACACTCTCAAGGGTTGACCTTGCCCTGGGAAATGATAATGCCATGGGTTTTATATCTAGTGTAAATTACATTCCCAGAGGCGTTTCTGATCACTCTCCCCTAGTTCTGTCTTAAGAATCTCAAGTTTTGACGTGTATTTGCTGCATAAAAGATGATAAGGGAGTCTGACAGGACACACACGCTAACACTGACAATCAGACACACACGCATGGCTGTTCAAACAGACATACATAAGGACTTTTGAGAAGCTGGAACAGGTGCTACAAGAACGTCACTTCCATCTTCTTACTCGGACTCACCTGCGTTGAACAAGACAAGATCACATAAAGGACAGAACAGCACATGGCCGGACAGTCATGACAATAATGGTGACTTTTCTTTAAACTTCTGTTTGCTATTTTTAGTTTTATCTACATGGAACTGTTCATGATACGCTTTACATTGTTATTTTAAGCCATTGTGAGATAGAATAAAATCACACTTTATTTTTTATTTCAACGGCTCTTTCATTCATAATTGCCTCAAGACACTAAAAGAAGTATTATATGTGTCCAAAATCCAACAAAGCCCTAATCTCAACATCATGGAGTCTGCCTGGGATTACATGAGAAGACAGAAGGATTTGTTGCAGCCTACATCCACAGAGCATTTGTGGTTATACCTCCAAGATGTCTGGAACAACCTACCAGACGAGTTCCTTCAAAAACTGTGTGCAAGTGTACCTAGAAGAATTGATGCTGGTTTAAAGCAAAAGGGTGGTAACACCAAATATTGATTTGATTTCTATTTCTCTTCTATTCATTTACTGTTCATTTTGTTAAATTATAAATGTAAAATATGAACACTTCTTTTTCTGGAAGAATTCTTCATTTAAAGGATTTTTTCTCACAAATGCCTTATACTGTACTTTAGTACACTATATAGTTACATAGTTAGTCTGGCTAAAAACAAGACAAAAGTCCATCCAGTCCAACCATTAAAAAAAAAAAAGTTATAATCCTACACCCACAGTTGATCCAGAGAAAGGCAAAAAACCCAGCAAAGCATGAACCAATTTGCTCCTGCAGTGGAAGAAATTCTTTCCTGATCCCGAGAGGCAATTGTATATTCCCTGGATCAACTTTACCTATAAATGTTAGTATTCAGTTATATTCTGTGTATCCAAGAAAGAATCCAGGCCTTTTTTAAAGCAATCCACTGAGCTGGTCAGAACCAACTCTTTAGGGAGTCTATTTCATTACACTATATGTCCTCCCAAATCTAATAAAGCCATTATGTTTTTTTTTAACCAGTGGATCCTATTTCTTGTAGGCATTTCATAACATTCAGTCTTTAGACTTCTGTGCTGCAGTAAACATGCATTGATAGGTTGTGGTGTCCTTCATTTTGAATGGCAGCCTCACACCAAGGAAATACATACTGTATTTTGTAGCAGGTCTCACACATATCAATGCACATATGTAAATGCGTTCTCAGGGACTTCACCTTGGGATCTCACCAGTGATGCTTGGGGTGCAGCTATGTTCATCCAACCACAGTGTAAATTGCATATTACACCATAATGTATATTTATGTAAATATCCACATTATACAACAAAGTTAAACTAAAAGCTAATGCCTTGAATGCCAACATGATAACACCTGTGCAAAAACTATTATAACACAAATGCACTATGTTGCATGAGAATTAGTCATTACAATAATATTTAAAAAGAATGTGGTTTTTTTTATCCTCGCTTTGGTATTTGTCATTGACCTGGAACAAGAATGCAGTCAGCAAAGCCTAGAAAGTCTGAGTTCCTGCCCTAGATACCTGTTCTAGGCAAGTGACTACTAACTAATGAAGCCAGCACTAGGTTGACAGCCTCAGACTCAGCACTTTTATTAAACAAGTTAGTTCAACATTCAAAGTAATGCTTGGAGCTCTTGATTGTGATTCTGTTTAACTTTTGCAATGTTCATCAACTTTTTTTCTCAGCTTGCTCAGTAAGGACTTTTGAAAACACATTCTGCTATGTGTTTAAAGCTTTTGAGACCACCTTGGTTTAACACAATTTGTATTCCTTCTTGTTCAAAAAAATAGCCCTTTTCTCTAAAGACTGTTTTATGAAAGACAAATACAGAATCATACATAGTCTCATTATTCAAAGACAAATGCTTCTGCTTATTGATAAAAAGGCTTGAGTGTTTTTGTAATGGTGTTTGTGACTGCTTTTGGGAATATTAGACAAAGGTGAAAGGAGACATACAGTAAATTAATTTTCTAAATAGCGTAGTTAATTAAAGGGAAACAACAGTTATTTCACTATTTTTGTTTTTTTGACATTACCATTGTATACAGTCAGGTCCATAAATATTGGGGCATCGACACAATTCTAACATTTTTGGCTCTATACACCACCACAATGGATTTGAAATGAAACGAACAAGATGTGCTTTAACTGCAGACTGTCAGCTTTAATTTGAAGGTATTTACATCCAAATCAGGTGAACGGTATAGGAATTACAACAGTTTGCATATGTGCCTCCCACTTGTTAAGGGACCAAAAGTAATGGGACAATTGGCTTCTCAGCTGTTCCATGGCCAGGTGTGTGTTATTCCCTCATTATACCAATTACAATGAGCAGATAAAAGGTCCAGAGTTCATTTCAAGTGTGCTATTTGCATTTGGAATCTGTTGCTGTCAACTCTCAAGATGAGATCCAAAGAGCTGTCACTATAAGTGAAGAAAGCCATCATTAGGCTGAAAAAACAAAACGAACCCATCAGAGAGATAGCAAAAACATTAGGCATGGCCAAAACAACTGTTTGGAACATTCTTAAAAAGAAGGAACACACCGGTGAGCTCAGCAACACCAAAAGACCTGGAAGACCACGGAAAACAACTGTAGTGGGTCACCGAAGAATTCTTTCCCTGGTGAAGAAAACACCCTTCACAACAGTTGGCCAGATCAAGAACACTCTCCAGGACGTAGGTGTATGTGTGTCAAAGTCACCAATCAAGAGAAGACTTCACCAGAGTGAATACAGAGGGTTCACCACAAGATGGAAACCATTGGTGAGCCTCAAAAACAGGAAGGCCAGATTAGAGTTTGCCAAACGACATCTAAAAAAGCCTTCACAGTTCTGGAACAACATCCTATGGACAGATGAGACCAACATCAACTTGTACCAGAGTGATGGGAAGAGAAGAGTATGGAGAAGGAAAGGAACTGCTCATGATCCTAAGCATACCACCTCATCAGTGAAGCATGGTGGTGGTAGTGTCATGGCGTGGGCATGTATGGCTGCCAATGGAACTACTTCTCTTGTATTTATTGATGATGTGACAGCTGACAAAAGCAGCAGGATGAATTCTGAAGTGTATCGGGCAATATTATCTGCTCATATTCAGCTAAATGCTTCACAACTCATTGGACGCTTCACAGTGCAGATGGACAATGACCCAAAGCAGACTGCAAAAGCAACCAAAGAAGTGGAATGTTCTGCAATGGCCAAGTCCATCACCTGACCTGAATCCGATTGAACATGCATTTCACTTGCTGAAGACAAAACTGAAGGGAAAATGCCCCAAAAACAAGCAGGAACTGAAGACAGTTGCAGTAGAGTCCTGGAAGAGCATCACCAGGGATGAAACCCAGCGTCTGGTGATGTCTATGCGTTCCACACTTCAGGCTGTCATTGACTGCAAAGGATTTGCAACCAAGTATTAAAAAGTGAAAGTTTGATTTATGATTATTATTCTGTCCCATTACTTTTGGTCCCTTAACAAGTGGGAGGCACATATGCAAACTGTTGTAATTCCTACACCGTTTACCTCATTTGGATGTAAATACCCTCAAATTAAAGCTGACAGTCTGCAGTTAAAGCACATCTTGTTCGTTTCATTTCAAATTCATTGTGGTGGTGTATAGAGCGAAAAATGTTAGAATTGTGTCGATGTCCCAATATTTATGGACCTGACTGTATACTATATGTTCTTTCATTTCTTTTTTTATAGCTCTTATGCAGAGTTAATGAGTATCAACTCTGTTAGAGCCAGCCATGAGCTCTGACCAAAGTGAATACTGTGTCATTTTCATCCTCTCTGCTGGTCCTCAGGAAGTTTCATTGCTCTTTGTGAAGCCTAATAGGTTTATTATCACTGTCTCAGAAATAGTATTAATCTTGTTTAAGTTGCTTATTGGATTAAATCCAAAAAATTTAACATGACTTTAGTTTAGAATGCCCGGAAGGGGACAAAGCTTGTAATACGTGTGTTCTTAAAAGGATGTAATGGGATTGTCTACTGTTTTTAATTAATTCTGGTATGTAAGAGACTCAAGCCCCATCTCTATGAGTAAGCCCACTGAGGTGAAACATGTCAGGGAGGGGTGGTTCTCAGGCGGGGACATCCTGTATGCTTTCTGTCACACAATACATTTTTTATAAAGAAGTGATGTTATCTGTTTTCTGACTGTGCTCTTTTATATTCTTAAGTTTCAACAGCTTTGAAGAGTTAAGAACCACCAATCTCAGACTGTTAATTGCTGTATCTGAATGTTAAAGTGGTTGTAAAGCTTCATTTTTTATTAAATTAAAATAACAAACATGTTATACTTACCTGCTCTGTGCAATGGTTTTGCACAAAACAACCCCAATCCCCTTCTTCTCAGGTCCCTCCTTGGTGCTCCTGGCTCCACCCCCCCACTGAATGCCCGGAGTGTTCTGGGGGCACTAGAGCATGCTCGCTCCTGACCCTGCTCTGTATGTCCATAAGACACACAGAGCGGGGCTCAGCCCCACCCCCCACTCATCTTCACTGGCTATGATTGATAGCAGTGGGAGCCAATCTGAGCCAATGAGGAGCAAGAGAACTGAGAGAGCCTTGGCTCTTGTGCACATCACTGGATCAAGATCGATCAGGTATGTATTTAGGAGGGGATTGTGGGGGAAGCAGGCACACAGAAGGTTTTTTTTTTTTCTTACCTTATTGCATAAAATGCAGTAAGTTAAAAAAACCTTCTGCCTTAACAGCCACTTTAAGGGCAGTCCAGATGTGTTCTGGAAGTGTTTCTGTATGCCCTTTTTTTACACATTTTTGGTGCATTCTGGTGCATTTTTGACGTGTTCCAGTGAGTTTTTTATGCTTTCTGGTTAATTGTTTCCCCTCTCTTTTTACTCAATTTAAATAGGGACACATGTCTTCCAGTGCGTTTTAATGTATTTTGGTGCATTCCGGTGCATTCTTGATGCATTATACCACATTCCAGTACAGTTATGTGCAGGAAAAATGCAACCCGTTCTACTTTTTTTTTCTGCAACTGGAATGCACTTAAACTGCAAGCACTGATGTGAACTATGACATTGCCAACCATATAACCTACTTTCTGTGCATTTTAGATGCAGAAAAAAAAGCACACTGAAACACATGTAGTGTGAGCTGACCCCAAGTCTCATCATAAACATAATTTCTTCATCCTGTTCACCAGAGGAAAAAGTGCATGTAACACTTTTTCGTATTGTAGTGATTAGGGATGAGCTGAGTGTTTGGACTAAACATTCTCTGACCAAAAGTTTGGCAAAATCCCAAACTTATGGGATGTTTGGTGGGAATTGCTCCTCCAAAAATTCCATAATGCATTGCCAAAGCCACTATTGCCAAAGTCTTGCACCTGACCTCTGCTCAGGTGCAAGCCCTCGGCCAGTGATGCTTTTGACCTAAGTTGCAGCTTACACACTATAAAAGGCTGCTTTCCCAGTAGCTGCTTGTCAGTATGTTGGGAGTTTAGTGAGGGACTGATGACAGTGTTTTATGGAAAATGAGTTGATTAATGTAGTGAAATGTGTGCTATTATTGCTTTGTGCTTTATACAGTACTATATTTAGTGCTGTATATTTGTTACTAATGTTTTGCAGTGAATTGCAGTTTGTGTGGCCAGGGAGAGTGGAGTGTAAAGCCCACCTGCATTTACTGTGTTTATCTAAGACCCAACAATCCTTTTTAGGACTACTTTTTGTGTTTGTCAGTGGCAGTTGCTGTGTGGCTGCTGTTTCCCTTTTTTTGTTTTGGGGTGTTTCCACTTCCCCTCCCCCACAGATCTTCCAATAGTTGCAAATACATATGAAGAATAAGTCCCACATTATCATCATCATATCCGACAGGTCTATAAGAAGAGGCAAAAACTCCCCATACTGTTATGATGGGGTGTGCAGCCTCAGTGTCCACAGGCCAAAGTGGTGGTCATGGATGTGGTACATAATCTACAGGCAAGACACATTTCCCTTTTTTTTGGTGCAAGCATACAGCCAGAAGAGGTGATGGAGTGGCTAACCAAGTCTTCATCATCCTCTCCATCTGTCACCCAAGTGAACACTAGCTCACAGTCCGACACAGCTGACAAGGTGCCTTAATGTGCCTCCTCTCCAAACCTACTCCTATTGTTGCCTGCCAACTGTCACAAAGGAGTCTGCTGAATTATTTTAGCAGAGCATGAGCCACTTGCAGCAAGATATTGCACATCAATGATTGGGCTCTGAGGATGAGGAGTAGCATATTGGGAGTTTATAGAGAGGGGACACCAGGCAGGGAGAATCAATTAGTAGTGATGTTACCCCAGCTTCATCACCCTGCCAGAGTCTCTCCAGCGATGGCAAGGAAGGGGAAGATAAGGTATCTGACTTTTTCTGGGTGCTTGATAGAGCAGAGGAGGAAAGTGAAGGAGAGGCACAACCCCAGTGAGACAGGATGTCTTCCAGAGGCAGTGAGTAGAGGAGTGAGAAGCCACCCTGTGCGACTGCATGGCAGAGTTCCACAGTTGCAGGGTCCTGTTGTCCTCTGGTCCACTCCCCAGAGCTCATCTGTGTGGGCATTTTTCATCATGTGTTCATCAAACCATGCTATATATGTAAAGAACGTGCTGGTAGATCAAAAAGAAAAACAAAGCAGCTGCCAAAAACAATTAGAGCAATTGTACACAAACTTATATAAACAAATATTGACACGCTATATAAAGTGACACATAGTGAATCATATACACATAATAATCAAAGTGATACTTTTGAGAAAAGAAAGTCAAGTGATAAATAAAAATTAAGTCCTAATAGTGTTAACAATCTAGTAAAGTCCCAGTGGTGCCAGGAATCAGAACCAATATAGTGACGGAATTATTATCCTTCACCGTCTTCCACCACCATAGGTTTAGAGGACTCTTACCAGAACGTATGGACTCTTTAGTTAAAGAAAGATTCAAAAGAGCATGTGGCTTAGTGGGTCATCCACAATGGACCCATTAACTGCTGCACATAGATACAAGAGACCTGTCCAAACTAATGGCAAACTTGGTATCACATTCTTCCATAGATTTAATACAACATTGTAATACAGTGGTTTTGAGTTCCCAATGATATCATGAAAAAAATCAAGGAAGATCACATAGTGTAAAACCGGAAGACACATGTCTATTACAAAATATAATCTATCCACTCACAAGTTAAAAGTATGTACAAGTGCTTGCAAACATAAATACCAGTCCCAAAGACAAGACAGTTCTCTTCCTCATGTCAGGCTGTGTGGTGACATCACGAGCATAAGCTCCACTCTACGCATTTTGTCGCAACTGATGTCATCAGGGACCATGGAGGTCATGCTTGGTACCACACTGTATAAATGTTCCATTCAAGGGGGAAGATCCTCCACCTCCACTTAATTGCTCACCAAGCCTCATAATCATTTGCAAGATGGCCAAATTGCATTCTGTGTATCGGAACTGAGGCAGGGAATAAGCCAAACTTTACTTTCAAAGCAAAAAAACATGAAGTAAAACTGAAATGAGGAGAAAAACCAAGCCTCACTTTCAAAACAAAAAACAAAAGATATAAAACGGAACCCCATGTAGAGTGGAAACCAGAAACCCCCTGGCAATGAGGAAAAATATACAAAGTGTCAGGGATCGGTGTCCCTGCCGCGATACGCCGGGCGGCGCATGCACAGGACACCGATGCATTTGATTCAGCGGGCAGCGGGGCCCGGGCGATCACGATGGCCGCGCATGCGCACTCGCGATCGCGAACACGCGCCTGGCACCAATGACAGCGCAGGGACCTCTGTACCCCTGACCCCTTGTACCGCGCTGTCCGCTAGTTACTGAACCCGGCTTGTGACCTCGACCATTCTCTGCCTTCTCCTCCGGTACCTCGCTGCCCGCACGTTGCTGACCTGGCCCACCTGACTACGCTTCCAGCCACCTTGACGATCCATCCCGCAGGGATCGTCCCTGGTTACCAGGTCTGCCAGCCTCTTCACAGCAGACTCCTTACCCCGCACTCCTCCAACGGTGCTCTCTACCATTGTCGGACGTACTCAGGGGTCGCGACCTGGTCTCAGTCTGCTCCAAGTCCATCCCCACCATCAGGGGCCCTGGTGAATAAGCAGATTGGGACTTAGACCCCGCACCCCGAGGAAATCTGTGCTGTGGACCGATGGAGACGCCGCCAGGCGGATCGTGACAGTACCAAACGGCCAGATGTCGGAGTCTGGAAGAGGACCATCCCCGTTGGAGGACGTATGCCAGCACCTGGCGGCACTAACCCAGGCAGTAAAGATGCTGCAGGAGGGGTATACCCACTTGGAGGGACGGATCCAGACATTGACTGCGTCCGCTCCTGCACCCCAAGATTCGGGTCCTTCCTCGTCGGTCGAGAGTCTTCCGCAAACTCCTGCTGGAGCCACGGACTCTATGCCCGTACCGGAACCCCGGGTACCCACACCGGAACGGTTCAATGGGAACCGCACCAAGTTCAGGGCCTTCCGCAATGCCTGCCAACTTTGCTTCAAACTGCAGCCGCAGACATTTTCCACAGAACCTGTGAAGGTGGGGTTCGTCATCTCGTTGCTACAGGACGAACCCCAGGCCTGGGCTCACTGGTTACTGAAGATCCATCAACCACAGCTGGAGTCAGTTTCAGCCTTCTTTGAATCAATGGCACTCCTCTATGATGACCCACAGAGAACAGCCTCGGCCGAATCGGCCCTACAAACACTCAGACAGGGTCGCAGAGCGGCTGAGGAGTATGCGGCAGAGTTCAGGCGCTGGATGGGAGACACGCAGTGGAACGTCGCGGCCCTGCAGCACCAGTTCCGTATTGGTTTATCTGAGCCTCTGAAGGATGAACTAGCCAGGGTAGGCATACCAGCAACATTGGAAGACCTCATCACTCTGGCCATCCAAATTGATCGGCGGTTGCGGGAACGCAGAATGGAAAGATATGGTCAGAGTCAGAGGCCTACATGGGTATTGCCCTGTGTGCCAGTGCAGACCACCTTGCCTACTGAGAACCGCTACCCGGAGACAGTGGACGCACCCGAACCCATGCAAGTGGGGTTAACCCATCCTTCATTATCGCCCAACGTACGCCAGAGACACCGGGTCCACAATCTATGCCTGTACTGTGGGGAAGCGGGTCACATGGTTCATTCCTGCCCAGCAAAATCGGGTAAGTGTTCATCTGTTTTTTCTGCCACATCTTCCACTGACATTAGTAGTTTTAGTTACTTAGCAGTACCGGTCTTGTTCCAGCTTCCTGGAAGAACCATATCAGCTACAGCCATTGTTGATTCCGGGGCCTGTAACTGCTTTATTGATCTAGGGTTTGCGGCACAATATCAGATTCCCCTACAATCCAAGGAATGTAGATTGAATATCTTCCTGACTGACGGGTCTCGAATCAAATCGGGAGTGGTAGACCGAGAAACCCCACCCCTTTGTGTTACAAGGCAAGGCACCACAAAGAGTTCCTTCATTTGGATGCAATTGCATCCCCTTTGTTTCCGATTATTCTGGGGCTTCCTTGGCTATGGGCACACGATCCCCAGATTAATTGGGGAACCAAAACGCTCCAATTCAGCTCTCCATACTGTCGAGAGCACTGCGCTCTCCTGGCATCTTTGATCCCACGCTCCCTGTTATGCTTACACACTGACGCAGAATTGACGCAACTCATTCCCCCGGCCTACTGAAGCTTTCTAGATGTGTTTAGCAAACGAGGAGCAGATAACCTTCCGCCACATAGGCCCTATGACTGTCCGATTGACCTGCTCCCAGGATCTGAGGTACCTTTTGGGCAAATCTTTCCCTTATCAGAAAGAGAATTGGGGGTACTCAAAGAGTATATTGAGGAGAATCTGCAGAAGGGGTTTATTCGTCCCTCCACGTCCCTGGCCAGGGAGGGAATCTTCTTCGTTGAGAAGAAGGACAAATCCCTGAGACCCTGTGTGGACTACAGGGAACTCAATAAGATCACGGTAAAGAACCGCTACCCATTGCCCTTAGTACCGGAATTATTTCAGAGGCTCAGGACAGCGTCCATTTTTACTAAGCTGGATCTAAGGGGGGCCTATAATTTGGTCCGCATTCGGGAGGGAGACGAGTGGAAAACTGCCTTCCGGACGAGGTTGGGACATTTTGAATGTCTGGTAATGCCTTTTGGTCTGTGCAATGCCCCAGCAACCTTTCAGCATTTCATTAATGATGTGTTCCGAGACTTTCTGGACATCTTTGTGGTCATCTATCTAGATGACATCTTAATTTTCTCTGCGTCCCTAGAAGAGCATAGGGGCCACGTTAGAAAGGTGCTAGAACGGCTCCGTCTACATGGGCTATACGCAAAGGCAGAAAAGTGTAGTTTTGAGCAACAAAGCATTTCTTTCTTGGGGCTTATTTCCAACACTGGGGTCGCCATGGACCCCCAAAAGATCTCTGCGATTCTGGAATGGCCGGTGCCGGTGGACAAGAAGGGTGTGCAGCGATTCATTGGCTTTGCCAATTTCTATAGATAATTTATCAAGGGCTTCTCCGGCCTTGTGTCCCCCATCACCCAACTCACCAAACAAGGAGTGCGTTTTCGGTGGACACCTGAAGCACAGATAGCCTTTGAATCCTTGAAGAGGCTGTTCACGGAAGCCCCTATATTGAGCCATCCGGACTCATCGCTACCTTACATTCTGGAGGTGGACGCATCCAAAACCGCAGTAGGAGCTGTGCTATCCCAGAGGAAGGGTGTCAAGAAATTGATGCACCCCGTGGCATTCTTCTCCAGAAAACTGTTGTCTGCAGAGAGGAACTATGATATTGGAGACCGGGAACTTCTGGCCATCAAGGCAGCTTTAGAGGAATGGAGGTACCTACTGGAGGGGGCTCTGCATCCAATTCTGATCTTCACGGACCATAAGAATTTGGAGTACCTGAGGACGGCGAAACGCTAAAGACCACATCAGGCTAGGTGGGCACTCTTTTTCTCTAGATTTGTGTTCCACATAACCTATAGGCCTGGATCAAAGAACACTAAACCGGACGCCCTCTCACGTATTATTATTATTATTATACAGTATTTATATAGCGCCAAAGGGTATGGTCAGCGCTGTACAGTAGCAAGGGGGACATAACATGAGACAAGACAGTAACAATACACTACACGAGGGGTTCAAAGGCCCTGCTCTTTCGAGCTTACAATCTAGGAGGGAGGGGAAGGTGGCCCAGGAAGAGATGGCTGTGGGGGATGGAGTGGTGGGTGGAGCGGAGGAGGTTAGTTGTTAGGTGAGGTCGGGTGTTAGGTGAGGTTGGGGTAGGCTTCCCTGAAGAGGAGGGTTTTCAGGGTGCGCCTGAAGGTGAGGAGAGTAGGTGACAGTCTGATGGATTGGGGTAGGGAGTTCCAGAGAATGGGGGAAGTCCTGGAGAAGTCCTGCAATCGGGCGTGGGAGGAGGAGACCAGGGAGCTAGAGAGCAGGAGGTCCTGTGAGGAGCAGAGGGCACGGGTAGGGTAGTATCTGGGTATCAAGTCAGTTATGTAGTTCGGGGCGGCATTGTGAATGGCCTTGTAGGTCAGGGTTAGCAGCTTGAACTTGATGCGTTGGGCAATCGGGAGCCAATGAAGGGATTGGCAGAGGGGGGAGGCAGATGTGGAGCGCTTGGTGAGGTGGATGAGTCTGGCCGCTGAGTTTAGGATCGACTGGAGTGGGGATAGCGTTCATTTGGGTAGGCCAGTGAGAAGGGAGTTGCAATAGTCCAGGCATGAGATGGTGAGGGAGTGTACGAGTTGTTTGGTGTTGTCTGGGGTGAGGAATGTGCGTATCTTGGAGATGTTGCGGAGGTGGAGCCTGCAAGATCTAGATAGCAGTTGGATGTGGGGTAGGAAGGAGAGGTGGGAGTCCAGGGTGACACCCAGGACTTTGGAGTGTGGGGTGGGAGAGTTGGTGGCGTTGTTAGTAGTGATGGAGAGGATGGGGGGGGGCACGGGGTGGGGGGAAGACCAGGAGCTCGGTTTTGGATAGGTTAAGTTTGAGGAAATGGAGTGACATCCAGTCTGATATGTCGTTTAGGAGGTGGGCGATGCGGGCAGAGAGTGAGGGGGTGAGGTGGGGGGTGGAGAGGTAAATTTGGGTGTCGTCGGCATAGAGGTGGTAATTGAAGCCGTGGGAGTGAATAAGTTTGCCAAGGGAGGAGGTATAGATGGAGAAGAGGAGGGGCCCGAGGACAGAGCCTTGGAGGACCCCGACAGAGAGGGGGAGGGAGGGGGAGGTGGCAGTGTTGTAGGTGATGCTGAAGGAGTGTTGGGATTGTAGACCAGGCGCTCAAGGAGCTTGGAAATGAAGGGCAACAAGGAGATGGGTCTAAGGTTGTTAAGGTTAGTGGGGTCAAGGGAGGGTTTTTTGAGTATGGGGGTGATGTGTGCGAGCTTTAGAGGGGAGGGGAAGGTGCCGGTGGAGAGGGAGAGATTGAAGATGTGGGTGAGGGAGCGAATGATGGAGGGGGGGTGACTGGAGGAGCTGTGAGGGAATAGGGTCTAGGGGGCAGGTGGTGAGGCGGGCTTCAGTGAAGACCTTAGAGACCTCCTCGGGGGTAGTTGGGCTGAAGGAGCGGAGTGGTGGGGGGTGATGATGTGTGGGGTGTTAGGTATAGTGGGGGGTAGTGCGACTATGAGGTCAGGGGAGGGGAGGGTTGAGGGGTTTATGGAGGGCGGGAGGTTGGGTAGAGAGGTGTATTGTGAGTTGACAATGTCATTACAGATTGCGTCAATCTTGTTTTGGAAGTGAGTGGCAATCTCGTGGGCGGTGAGTGAGGTGCTGGGTAGGGGTGGGGGGGGGGGAGAGAGAGCAGGGATTTGAAAGTGGAGAAGAGCCGACGAGGACAGGTGGAGCAGCTGACAGTGAGTCGTTGTATGTTTGAAGACCCTGAGGAACCCCACAAACCAGACACCATCCTGTCGTCTGGGAACTTCCTCGCGTTACAGACCGTGCTACGGTCCCAAATACAGGCTGCATCCGTCAGAATGTCGAGCCCACCAGGAGTATCTTTACAGAATAAGGAAGGACTTTGGTGGAAGGAGGGACGGATCATGGTACCTGAAGAGTCCCGCACCGCAGTTTTGGGTCACTGTCATGATCATCCTCTGGCTGGCCACTTTGGGGTATGGAAGACATTGGAACTGCTACAACGTACGTTCTGGTGGCCCAGCAAGACTAAGGATTGTGAAGCGTATGTAAGGACCTGTGCGGTTTGCCAGAGAAACAAGGCTTCCAGAAGCAAGGCCTGGGGTCTGCTACCCATACCTAAGAGACCATGGGAGATGATCTCCATTGCTTTTATTGTGGAGCTCCCACCATCTCAAAATCATACCGCCATTTTTGTGGTGGTGGACTGCCTGTCTAAAATGGCCCATTTTCTGCCCCTGAAAGGTACAGCATCAGCTACCGAGACAGCACAAGTCTTTATAAAGGAGGTAGTAAGACTTCATGGGATCCCGATGGACATCGTCTCAGACAGAGGAGTTCAGTTTACCTCTAAATTCTGGAGATCACTGTGCAAGACTCTGGGAATCAAACTGTCATTATCATCAGCATACCACCCGCAGACCAACGGGCAGACGGAACGTACAAACCAGACCCTGGAGCAGTATCTCCGATGCTACACTTCCTCCAGGATGATTGGCTGACTCTCTTACCACAGGCTGAATTCGCTTATAACAATGCGAGTCAGTCCGCTACTCAGCAATCCCCGTTCTTTGCCAACTATGGATTCCAGCCTACGTTTCTACCTGACACAATTCCTGAGAATCCAGTACCGGCTACAATTACAATTCTTTTCAATAAATAACAAGGTGCTTCAGGACGCGATCACAAAGGCTCAGGAAGATAGTAAGAGGGCCTTCGATAAAAAAAGGAGGGGCAAACTTGTTCTGCACCCGGGGGACCAGGTCTGGCTGGCCACAACAAATTTGAAAATGTCTTGCCCATCAAGGAAATTAAGACCAAAATTCATGGGTCCATTTAAGGTGAGACGAAAAATCAACGAGGTGGCATACGAGCTCATACTGCCTGAATCCTTCAGAATACACCCAGTGTTTCATGTGTCCTTGTTGAAACCCTAGGCACCGGATCCATTCCCGAACCAGAGATCTAGACCTCCAGAGGCCATAAACATTGTTGGGGAGGAGGAATTTGAGGTGGAAACAGTTCTAGATTGCAGGAAAAGGAGAGGCCAGACCCAATTCCTTATTAAATGGAAAGGTTATGGCCCGGAGGAAAACTCGTGGGAACCTGCCCAGAACGTTCATGCCCCTAGACCAGTGGTCGGCAAGCCGCGGCTCGCGAGCCACATGCGGCTCTTTACACGCTTTAATGCGGCTCTTGTGTGCTGGGCGCCCGCTCCCCTCCCTCCTCTCGGGCGGCAGGGACTCTGCAGCGTGATCAAAAAAAAAAACAGCCAGGGCAGCGCGCTCAATGCAATGATTGGCCAGTCTCGCTGCCACTCACATCCTGATAGCCAGTGATTGGCTGTCAGGATGTGTGTAGGTGGGGCAGCGTGACGAACGTGAGAGGAGCTAGGCTCCTCTCACAGTACGCCCTGAAGACTGGAACGGCGCGGCAACACGGCGAGAGGAACGCGCGGAGCAAAGGTAAGTGAATTGACACAGGGGGGACTTGGCTTACTACTTGCTACTTACTTACTACTACTATATGAGGGATGAATTTATATGGGGGATGAATTACTATGGGGGATGAATTACTATAGGGGGGATGAATTACTATAGGGGGGATGAATTATTATATGGGGGATGAATTACTATAGGGGGGATGAATTACTATATGGGGGATGAATTACTATATGGGGGGTGAATTACTATGGGGGATGAATTACTATGGGGGATGAATTACTATATGGGGGATGAATTACTATATGGGGGATGAATTACTATGGGGGATGAATTACTATATGGGGGATGAATTACTATATGGGGGATGAATTACTATGGGGGATGAATTACTATATGGGGATGAATTACTATGGGGGATGAATTACTATAGGGGGATGAATTACTATGGGGGATGAATTACTATGGGGGATGAATTACTATATGGGGGATGAATTACTATGGGGGATGAATTACTATATGGGGGATGAATTACTATGGGGGATGAATTACTATATGGGGGATGAATTACTATGGGGGATGAATTACTATAGGGGAGATGAATTACTATATGGGGGATGAATTACTATATGGGGGATGAATTACTATGGGGGATGAATTACTATATGGGGGATGTATTACTATATGGGGGATGAATTACTATATGGGGGATGTATTACTATGGGGGATGAATTACTATATGGGGGATGAATTACTATATGGGGGATTAATTACTATATGGGGGATGAATTACTATGGGGGATGAATTACTATATGGGGGATGAATTACTATAAAAACTTATTGAAACTAAAAACAGTGTACCATCCTATGTATTTTCAGTTTTAAAAATGTGGCTCTCAAAATAAATTTCAATCGTGGTTTTGGCGAGATTTGGCTCAGTTGAAAAAAAGGTTGCCCACCACTGCCCTAGACTGCTCCAGGAGTTTTTTCGTAATCACCCACACAGAAGAAGACAGTTGGGCATCCGGTGGCTGCCCATAGGGGGGTGGCAATGTCAGGGATCGGTGTCCCTGCCGCGATACGCCGGGCGGCGCATGCGCAGGACACCGATGCATTCGATTCAGCGGGCAGCGGGACCCGGGCGATCGCGATGGCCGCGCATGCGCACTCGCGATCATGGACACGCGTCTGGCACCAATGACAGCGCAGGGCGGGCTATTTAAACTGGATTAGAGGTATGTCAATTGCCGTTTGGTCTTTTGTGTTCTGTCCTGATACCTGATCCTGTTTTACTCCGTTGCCGACCTCTGCATTGTACCTGACCCTACTGATTGTATCCTGCTTAACCCTTGGTTTGCCTGACCATCCTTCTGCCTGACCCCTTGTACCGCGCTGTCCGCTAGTTACTGAACCCGGCTTGTGACCTTGACCATTCTCTGCCTTCTCCTCCGTTACCTCGCTGCCCGCACGTTGCTGACCTGGCCCACCTGACTACGCTTCCAGCCACCTTGACGATCCATCCCGCAGGGATCGTCCCTGGTTACCAGGTCTGCCAACCTCTTCACAGCAGACTCCTTACCCCGCACTCCTCTGACGGTGCTCTCTACCATTGTCGGACGTACTCAGGGGTCGCGACCTGGTCTCAGTCTGCTCCAAGTCCATCCCCACCATCAGGGGCCCTGGTGAATAAGCAGATTGGGACTTAGACCCCGTGCCCTGAGGAAATCCGTGCTGTGGACCGATAGAGACGCCGCCAGGCAGATCGTGACACAAAGCCTTAATGTGAACATGAACCTGATCACACATCAGTCATAAAAACGAACCGCATCGGTCCATATAAGTGTAAGTAAAAAAAAAAGAATTAGTAAAAAATTGATAAATAAATAAAAGAAAAGTAAATTGTGATAAGATATCTCCCAGTGGATGGATATGCACACACAACAACAATATCCAATATTCACATTAAAGAAAACTTCACTATAAACCCCTTGTTGTAAGTGTTGACCTTAAGGGTCAAAATTAACATGCTAAAAAAAAAATAATCAAAATGTAAATATGGATCAATTATCCCAAAAGGGAATACACTGTAATACATGGAAAAACATCCTAAACATAGACTATCTCCTTGAACCTATATGGTCATGAGACATTAGACCAGTGGTTCTCAACCTTTCTAATGCCGCGACCCCTTAATACAGTTCCTCATGTTGTGGTGACCCCCAACCATAAAATTATTTTCGTTGCTACTTCATAACTGTAATTTTGCAGTGGGAGGAGTAGTGCCACGTCATTGGTGTCAGCGGGAGGAATAGTGTCCCATCACTGATATCAATGGGAGGAATAGTGCCCCATCATTGGTATCAGTGGTAGGAATAGTGCCCCATCATTGGTGTCAGTGGTAGGAATGGTGCCCCATCATTGGTGTCAGTGGGGGGAATAGTGCCCCATCATTGGTGTCAGTGGGAGGAATAGTGCCCCATCACTGGTGTCAGTGGGAGGAAAAGTGTGCCATCACTGGTATCAGTGGAAGGAATAGTGCCCCAACACTGGTGTCAGTGGGAGGAATAGTGCCCCATTATTGGTATCAGTGGGAGGAATAGTGCCCCATCATTGGTGTCAGTGGGAGGAATAGTGCCCCATCATTGGTATCAGTGGGAGGAATAGTGCCCCCATCATTGGTTTCAGTGGGAGGAATAGTGCCCCATCGTTGGTATCAGGGGGAGCAATAGTGCCCCAACGTTGGTGTCAGTGGGAGGAATAGTGCCCCATCGTTGGTGTTAGTGGGAGGAATAGTGCCCCATCGTTGGTGTCAGCGGGAGGAATAGTGCCCCATCGTTGGTGTCAGGGGGAGGAATAGTGTCCCATCATTGGTGTCAGTGGGAGGAATAGTGCCCCATCGTTGGTGTCAGTGGGGGGAGGAATAGTGCCCCATCATTGGTGTCAGTGGGAGGAATAGTGCCCCATCATTGGTGTCAGTGGGGGGAATAGTGCCACATCATTGGTGTCAGTGGGGGGAATAGTGCCCCATCATTGGTGTCAGTGGGGGGAATAGTGCCCCATCATTGGTGTCAGTAGGGGGAATAGTGCCCCATCATTGGTGTCAGTGGGAGGAATAGTGCCCCATCACTGGTGTCAGTGGGAGGAATAGTGTCCCATCACTGGTATCAGTGGGAGGAATAGTGCCCCAACACTGGTGTCAGTGGGAGGAATAGTGCCCCATCATTGGTATCAGTGGGAGGAATAGTGCCCCATCATTGGTGTCAGTGGGAGGAATAGTGCCCCATCATTGGTGTCAGTGGGAGGAATAGTGCCCCCATCATTGGTGTCAGTGGGAGAAATAGTGCCCCATCATTGGTATCAGGGGGAGGAATAGTGTCCCATCATTGGTGTCAGTGGGAGGAATAGTGCCCCATCGTTGGTGTCACTGGGGGGAGGAATAGTGCCCCATCGTTGGTGTCAGTGGGGGGAGGAATAGTGCCCCATCATTGGTATTAGTGACACCAATGATTGGGCACTATTCCTCCCACTGACACCAATGATACTTACCTTGCTGACCCCTGCTCCAGCCTGGGCTCGCTCGCTCCCTCCCTCTCCCATGGTACAGACACTTACCGGTCAGATGTCTTCCTTCTCCGGCCGCTCTCCTCTTCTTCACTCGGTCGATCTTCGCGGTGCCGCTCGGCTCCTCCTTTCCAAGCTCCACCTCCTCGCCGGTGATTGGCCGCCTGTGTGCCTCTCCTGAGCTACAGTTCCGGCGGCCAATCACCGACGAGGAAGGATTGATCCCGGGGGTGTGTCCAGATGACAGGGACGGCATGTCATCCCGCCCACACCTGGAGACGGATCAAGGAGCGGTGTCTCGGTTCCTAAGGCCATCGGAAATATGTGTTTTAGGGGACCCCTGGGAAAGTGTCGTTCGACCCCCAAAGGGGTCGCGACCCCCAGGTTGAGAACCGCTGCATTAGACGTATGTCAACTATAAAAATTCCTAAAAAGAAACAGGTACTGTGTGATAACTACATAAAAGGTTAAAGATCACACTGATAAAATAAATGGAGCCCCACTGGTAATGACAAGCTATAAATTTGAAGGGGATTGTGCACTACTAATGAATGCATTATTATCTCATTCTAAATTCATGACATGTGTGGCACAAGTCCTGGATTCATAAATCCAACATGTCTGGGAAACTGTCCTTTTACTGGACCCCCTCTCCAAGGTGCTACATACAGTATTTGTCTATGGCCAAAAAGAGGGTTCATCTCAGATCTTTATTATGAAAGCAAGCATAGTGTTTAGGGATACTCTTTCATACCTTTTTAATGTTGTTAATATGCTCTTTTACAAATATAGAAAAGGATCTTGTGGTCCTACCTACATTTTGTTTTCCATAAGGACAACATATGAGGTAGAAAATATTTTTGGATATCTTTCTATACTGTTCCTTTTCCCCTTGTTCCAAGTCTCAGTCCTGCTAATGTCCTGTTATGTCCTCTATGTCAGATTCCACTCATTTGTATATAGGGAATTATAGCTTGGTTGTACTTCAGAGTCAAGTTTATTTTTCACTTTTGCTATGTTTATGGTCTTTTAGTGTTGGATAGGTGCTGTGTGCTTTAATAAACTTTATTTAAATCATACTCTGTGTGATTCCGGTTTCCTAAAGTGCAACCCACTGATCTGGTCATCCCTGCTGCCTCTGAACATCTGCATTTTGTATCCCTTACAGCAATAAAGCTCTGCACACCACTCCAACATGTACTGTATATCTTAGACTTGTCAGGCAAAGAGTTCATCAATGAAACAGCTGCATGGATCATATCTTAAACTAAGGAAGGGCAAACACACCACTGATGCAAACATAGGTACACTACAATACACTCACACATCCATGTACATTAGTAGATTTAGCAAAAGTAATGAATCTCAATGATGCTTGAAGAATGGCACACCTGGCAGGCAGGGAATTCAAGGGAATTGTCCACATACACATGACTCTCTGGCTAAGCTTGATTATTTTTTTCTGCACAGACTCCCTACTGCTATGCACGGCACAGCCTCGGAAACAGTACTTGATAATATCATATGTGACCATGCTCAGATATCAGTAATAATCAATTATGCCCCACCACAAAACAATATAAAAATCTGGTGGTTCCCTTTATATTTGACTGCTAATGCAGATTTTATCAGGTACTAGAAAATACATGGCTTGATTATTAATCTAATAAATGAAATAAAAATGTGTTATGCTGCTATCAACAAACAATATTAGTACAAACAAATCTAAAGACAAACTCAAACCTGACTAGAGTCCACACAAAAAATGATGAAAAACTAATTCAGAATTTCAAAAAGAGTGGAACATCTTCCTACTGGTGACTGCACCCAGAATCCCAGTGCTACAAGTCCTCAATGTACATGAATCATCACAGTGAACATAGAAGTCCAGGTGAACCCTCACCTTCTCACATGGACCTGTATGTGGACACAGGTCAGAAAAGCATCTCCACTATTAGTGGGGATAACACATAACTTGCTCCTCTGTGGGCAATC